>NC_060275.1:43777516-44087472 GCF_021613505.1 Equus quagga | reverse complement strand
AGAAAGAAAGAAAGAAAGAAAGAAAGAAAGAAAGAAAGAAAGAAAGAAAGAAAGAAAGAAAGAAAGAAAGAAAGAAAGAAAGGAAGGAAGGAAGAAAGGAAAGAAAGAAAGAAAGAAAATAAAGAAAGAAGGAAAACCTAATAGATTTGCCTAAAAAACAAAACAGATGACAGGTGACTATGTATGTTTCTTGCTCAAATCTACTCAAGACTCTCCAAAAATGTCTACAAGGCTTGCTCGGGCAATATTTGTGTCACACCACCCCTCGTCACTTCTCACTCTGGTCAAAGTAGTTAGATTTTTTGGTTAATTTTTTAAGTTAATTATATACTAGTGCAGTGATTAATGGCTGTGGAATGAAGTGGTGGCCACGGTCTTACTCTCCAATGGCCACTTTGCAAAGCTGGCCCTACTGTGGGATGAATTCACCCCTACTAGGCACTTTGTCCCAAACAAATGCCACACCACATGAGATAGTGTCTGCCCCAGCTCTAAAAGCTGTCCCTTTGCTGGGATTATAGTTTCTAACTTTGAAGGAGGGGTAAGCTAATTCCACAGAGTTCTCAAGTAAGACAAACACAAGAGGACTCTCTTAGGTTATTAACAACACTTCTCTTCACATTTAATTTCACATCTCATGAGGATGTGCCTTGGAGTGACAGATTTCATTTATCCCACTAGAAGATATAGTACAATATTCTTGGAAAGAAAAGAAAAAGAAAATGAAATGAGCATTTATCCTTATATTTGAATTCTCTTCTTTGTAAGCCCAAGGAAGTGATGGTACCGAAAGATTTCAACCAAAGTTACCACTTTTAGGTCTTCCAAAATACTTTCTTCAGTGGAAATAGAGGGCCTTGAATTTATTATTTACTGGGGTTCCATAGAGTACCTCCTCCGCAAATCCATCAGCGAATCCTATGGACTCTATCTTCAACTCTTGAATCTGACCTTTTCCCACCACTTCCACCACAACTACTGTTGTATCTCATCTGGGTTATTAAAATAGCTTCCTGAGTGACCTCTGTGAGTCTACTCTGGCTCTGCTACAGTCTCTTCTCCACCCAACAGCCACAGTAATCCTTTTCACAGTAATTCAGAGAGCCGCTCCCTGTTCACAACCATTCAACAGATCCATATTACAGATAGAGTGAGATCCAAATCCTTCTATCGCAGGGCATGAATTTCTGACCTCAGCTCCTGCCACTCTTCTCTGTCTCTCTTCTGGCTAAATAGGCCACTCACAGTTCCTTGAACACAAGAAACATACCCAAGGTTTTTGTACCTGCTTTTCTCACTGCCTGAAATCTTTTCCCCCAAATACTCCCTTCACTTGAATATTTGTTTGTTTGTTCCTTCACTTGATTTAAGTTTCTGGTCAAATATCACCTTACTAGAGGCCTTTTTCTTGACCACCCTATCAGTTTTCTATTCCTGTATAAAAAGTATCCCAAAACGTAGTGGCTTAAAATAATAAATATTTGCTATCTCACACAGTTTATTTAGGTCAAGAATCTGGAAGCATTTTGGCTTGACGGTTCTGACTCAGAGGTTTCAGTCATGTCAGCCAGGGCTGTAGTCATCTGAAGGCTTGACGGGAGCTGGACGTCCCGCTTCTGCAGGCGCTAACTCACAGATCTGACAAGTTTATGCTAGTTATCTGCAGGAGGCCTCGGTTCCTCACTGTGTGGACATCTTCTGGAGATGGTTGAGTATCTTTGCAACATGGCAACTGGCGTTCTCCAAAGTGAGTAGTTCAAGACAGAGAGAACAAAGAAGTCCCAATGCCATTTATAGCTTAATCTTGGAAGTCAACACACCTTCTCTTCCGTGTTATTCTATTGCTAGAATACTACATCCACCCCTCAAGCAAGGGGAAAGGAATTAGGCTCCACCTCTTGAAGGGATGAGTATCAAAGAATTTGTGGACATATTTTAAAACCACCATAATAAAAACTATATTCCTCATGCCACCCCTCCTACAACTACCTATTGCCTTACTCTGCTTTATTTATCTTTATGCCACTTAACACTCAGGATATATCTTCGAAGAGTCAATAAAGTAAAGTTAAGCCTGTGGAGTCTGAGACTAGAGTGTCTTAATTCAAATTCCGGTCGTAGAACTTATAGGGAATAAAACCTTGGAAAAATTACATAACTTCTCTGTGCCTCAGTGTTTACATTTGAAACATGGCATACTCGTAGCTTCTACCACAAAGGGTTGTGGTGAGGAATAAAGGAATGGATAGGTAGATAGACAGGCGTAGTACTTAAGACCATGTTCTGCATATAGGGCTACAGAAACAGTACATGTTATTATTATTCCTACTGTTATTATTGGCATTCTTATTTTTAGTAAACGAACAAGTATTTCTTTATTCCTTCCTTACTGGAATGTGATTTGCATCAGGGCAAGGAATTTGTCTGTTTGTTCACTGCTCTGTTCTCAGAGCCTAGATTAATTTTCAAAAATACGTATTGAATGAATTTATGCTCCAGAGGGCAAAGATATTTAGTTATATATTTCAGGTTTGGCAGCTATAAATGTATTCATTTGTATCCATTAATTGTATCCATCCATTCGTGCATTCAAAATGTTTTGTGGCGTGCTTACTAAAAGTCTGACATACGCAATAGCACCTATTAAAAGCCATCATCTTTCCACTCAGATATAATTAAGTGTTATATCAGAAGACATTAGAGGAGAAGAAATACGAAAGAATTGAGGGGAAAGAATAATAGGAATGAAGATAACCCGTGCACATGCCCAGGGCTATGATATTGGCAATTAGATAATTTACGATTGTTTGTAAATTGTCTCAGTGAGAAATACATAGGTCAAACTGCTATATCTTTTTACTTGAAAGATCATTAATTAATTCTGAACAATTAGAAGTACGTGGGTGAGGAATGAGAACTTTGAGATAAGATACAATTAGGCAGGTGCTGCTAGGGTCTCCCTCTAGCTTCTCTCAGGGTCGCATACAGTGCTTTTTAAATTTAATTTCAATGACAATCCTAGAATTTCTTAACAAATTAATGATCCGCAAAAAGTAGAGGTCTATTACACATTTTCTTTCAAAATTCAAAAACTGAAAGTGTAAAGAAATTTGAAACATAACATTTGTGTTTTAATTACACAGTATATGAGGACTTCACCGAATTTCCCATTTTGCCCAAACCAGTTCAAGCCAAGCAGAAAGTGACTGACACAGCTGTCCATGTTGGCCATCAGCCACAGTCAGACCTGTAGCCCAAGGCCCATTCCGGAAGACGTCTGGAAACCTCATGCCTCTATGATATCACTACACTTCCTCTTGCACCTGCACTTTGCTTTTTGGTATTGTTTAACAGAAACCTCAACTATCCTTCAGCCACACGTGGTTGATGAAAAGGTGGCTGTGCTGTGCCATCACGGCAGGATGTTGACCAGTCCTAGTGCACCCAACCACAGGCATGGCCAGCTACTCTTGAGCGAGTCTGCCTCCAGCCAGGAAAACAAAACATTGCATATTCCCTTTTAATTGATTGCTTCTAGTAAGAAACCTGGTGATGAGGAAGCAGACCTAGACAAAATCTGATGTGCATTGACCTTCCCGATTTATAAATGGCCACTGTTTCTTTTCCTGATCATTTTATGTTCATTTTATTTTTGCTGCTTATGTGAACCCACATAACAAGGTGTCACATGTATTTTCTTTGTTTATCATTGTGGATTAAAATGTTAGTTGTAAAATTATGCTACGATTCTAGGCAAAGAAACAACAAATTAAATCTATTCCTGACTATTGTAAAGAAAAGCAAGTACTGAGTCTCTAAATAAGGTGTTTATGCAAGACAGATAACAAAATTTGGATTACTTCATGGAGATATTACAGAGACATCCAATGGTGAGTGCCAGTATCTTACTAATTACAGAAATATTTTAATTTTGACATAATATATTATAAGCACAACAGAAAATAAAGAAGACATCCTACTATTTTCCTTTCATTCATTCATTTAAAAAATAAATATATGTTATACATATTTTGAGTCTGGCATGTGCTGGGCATTGAGGATATAAGGCAGACAAAACATAGATGGTCTCTGAACTCCGGTGCTTATGTCAGCGCTGAGTATTGGGAAAACAAACCTTAAACAAATAATCACACTAACTGGGGGTGTGGGAGATGGTGTTGTCTGTGCAGGTGCCTTGAGAGAGAGCATGGGGATTTATCCACTTAAACAACATTTTTTGAGGACCTGCTATGTGTGCCCCTTCTCCTTTCAGGCACTATATAGTATTGAAGAAAATTGACAAGAATCTCTGCTTTTATTGAATAAAACAGGAAAATCTCTGATTTTAGAGGACCTATAAACAAAATAAATAGGTCCATTCTAGGGAAGAGTGTATCAAGCAGCCGAGTGGTGACTAATGCAGGAGAAGTGGCCAGAGAGAGCCTGAGTGGAGGTGGGGGGATAAAGACGGGCTTGGAGCCAATTTGAAGGCACTGGCTTTTACCCTGGGAAGATGGAAAGCTTTGGAGTACTTTCAGGCACGGCATCGTCTGATATGTCTTAAAAGGTTGACTCCGTCTGGAAGGAGCAAATGTAGAAGCAGGGAGACCAATAAAAAGTCTATTTTGTATTCCAAGCACAATAAGTGTGGCTCAGAAAGTGGTGGCAACATAGTAGGTGGTGAAAAGTGCTTGTATTCTGGACACAACTTCAAGGTAGAGCGACAGAGTTAGCTGCTAAACTGAATAAGGAATGGAAAAGAGAGGCGTCAGGGAGAACTCTAGGAAATTTTGGAATAGGGAGAGTTTTTAAGGAAGTCTTCCTGGAGAGAATAATTAAGTTGCTATTTGAAAGAATAATAGGAATTATCTAGAAAAAAGTGTAACGATGGACAGAACACATAGATTGAGAGTTGATTATGTTCCCAGGAAGATGAAAGGAAGAGAATTTTTTATTGAGCTATTGATTAACAAAATAGACTGAAATTAGAGTAGATTTGTTATGCTTGTAAAACTTTTAGGGAAGGTATTATTTGCAATATTTTGTACTATAAAAGCAGGGCATATGGCTCTGTATTAATCATAAATTCTTAAATTAGGCTGTTCTTTAATTAGGTTTATTGTACATAAATTTAATAAATTTTGTTTCAGAATTACTACTATAGAAGGTTTTTCTTGGCACTATTCATCTGTACCCAACCAGAAGGAGAAAAATAAAAGTTGCGTATTTCCAAAATTACGTTGCAATGATTCTCCTTAATGACAAGAGTAGGGAATGAAAAGCAGCATGAAAGTTGTCATAGTATAATGGCCTGACAGATCTGGAACCTTCAACTGTAAATAAATTAGGAGATTTTCACCTTGCTTATAAGGATTCAAGTCACGCATTTAACCTGGATATGAACTGTATTAAATCTTGTCACATATTAAATAAAAAATCTAAGCAAATATGTACAGCATCAGCAAATATGTGTAATATTCTCAAACATTTTATTTTCTGTTAAATATTTATATCTTTTGATAGTTTTGTGTTTATTTTACTTATTAAATAAATTGCTCATCTCTTTTCTGTTTCTTAAACACAGTGTTTAAATAAAAGAAGTCATAACAAAAAGGTAATGCCATCTATGTTGTGTTTAATGCATTTTAAATCATTGCAATTGGACTTTTACTTTTTCAGTTTTTATGGTTTGTATTTTCATCTTTTAGAGCAGCTTCTAGAAGTGCTTAGTCTTAGAAGAGTTATTAACCAAATTCAAAAATTGGGTTATTCAAACTACCCAAAGCAACGATAATAAAAGACATCAAAGGCTTTGTATTATGCTATTTTTAAAACTAGGACCATCAAATTTGGGTTGATTTTTCTAAGGGAGGAAATCAGAAGTATCAGGGCAGGATGTATAGAATTATGACAAAGAGGCTTTCCCAGCATGGAGCTAAGAGAATAAAGGAAACCCTGTCAGGAACACATCTGGCTACAGCTCATTCTAAAGTGGTACATCAAGTCTTCTAGTTTGAAAATCGTGGTAAACTACCCAGATCACATTCTCCACGGCTTTGGAAACTCAGATATAATTTGGGGAGGAAAAAAAAGGGGCTACAGTTTTCCTTTTGTGTTTACATTATTTTGAGGTGACGTGGTTGATGAACCAACACAGAGTCAGTTCAGAAAAGTCAGTTATTTAATCAGACATTTTAGTTATTAAAAAAACCAAACTCTTACAATAGTTGTTAATATTACATGGGGAAAATAACATATATATGAATTATTTTTATTTGGTTTTTTGGACATTAGTCAAGCGTGTGCATATATGCATACGATAAATAAAGACATTTGTTTCCTATAGGCTAAAGACAGAATATCATCCAAGAGATTCTTGCAATTCTTAGGTTTTGGGGAATTTCGTTAGGGCAATTTTCTGAAGAGAGCCAGATGCCAGGAGAAGAGATGGGAAAGCATTGGTGCAGCTGTCTTCTGCATGGACCATAAAAGTTGATTTTATATAACTGCCTAGACCAAAACTGGCCTAAGGCTACCAGGACATCTTTAAGAACCGAGAAGTCAAACTCATTTTATTTTAAAGTTTTATTACCATCTAAAAATAAAAGTGATTTGCATATTGTAAAAACTATAAAAAATAAAGCAGACTCAGGTTAGGTCTAATTCCTGGTTCATGCTTCCTTTTGTCTTGGCTATATGGTGCCATTGAAGTCTCCGCAGCATCTGCTAATTGTGGTTACACCAAAGGCAAGCTGTCTTATAAAAGAAGGTAATATTAATAATCACCTAATCTTCATACAATAACCTCCAGTTTAATAACTGCCTTTTAATGATATTCATCCAAGTGTTCTCTGGAGAAGAAATGGAAAGTATGATTATTCCCACTTTACTCATGAGTAAAAGAGAGATTTTAGAGATACTGAATCTCTAAAGATATTGAAGGTACTTGGAATTTATCTTTGCACACATGGGATGACCTATTGTGATGTTGATTATTACTATTATTACTACCTCTTTGCTACTGGTACTCTTCACCACAACATAATAATACTGCATAATTTTGCCCATGGGAAAGTATTTCCATTTTGAAGTTTTCTGTCCAAAGTCTATTTATAGTGGGCTTTCTTTCATCTACTTGAAGCGTGCTTGATGAGCCCTCCAAGCAGGGATTGCTAACAGTTTTTATAAAGGACTTCTGTCAGCTTTTGCATTCTCTAAACATAGTTGAGTTTTAAAGTGCAGGACTATGGCAGCTTACTACATAATATGGTCTCAATAAACCTGTCAACTTGGCTCAGCAGCATTTCAAAAGCCTCCCACTGGCCCCAGGTGCATTTATGGAAAATGTCCCTTCTCAGCAGGCACATGTGAAAATCTAAATGCCGTGTTGGCCCTAGTTAGAAGAAAGGCCCTAGGAACATCAAGGATTACTGAATGTGTGAATCCAAGTCTGCCTTTAAACTCATTTTAACAACTCCTATCCAATTTTGTGAGGAGTCAAAAATGTTGCGTCTAGGGTCAGTTGAGTCTTATGTTATTAAATAATGCTGATAACCTTTGCTCACTGGTGAGATCTGTGAAGGGCAACCTTTTAGATGGAGGATAACTCACTTGTAACAGCAAATTTGGGACGGAAGAGTTGGAGCTTATTGACAGACTCAATTTAGGCGTGGCTATTGGACTAAAAATAAAGTGCCGTCTTGTCAACCCAAGATCAAAATTCATCTTTGTATTCAAATTTCATATCACCATCTTTGTCTTGGTGTTCCATCACTAGATTGGGTAGAATACTGACCTGTTTCCTGAGAGATATTCTGGCTCTTAGAACATAATGTTTGTCTCTCTGAATACTGGCAACCAATAGCTCCGTTCTTCTCCAGTGAGAGACTCATTCTTCTGGCATTGTACAGAAGAGCAGAACACTTTATGTGGAGTCAAAATAGAAAGTTGAATATCACCTGATGAAAGGGGGTCATAAAGGCCTCCCTTTCCAGATAGCTCTTCCATTTGTTGATGTCTTCTCTTAGAGTTCCCACTTTTGAGGAGGTCATTGTACTCCAATGTGTTAATTTTTATTCAATTATTAGCATTCACAATCAAAACACTATGAATCAGTTTATTCAATTATTTGATTGTCAGTGTTACAAAGAGGCACCAACACAAGTAAGCTTTGATTAGGAAATGAAGGGCTTGGGGATATGACATCCTTTGCAAGGAGGCCAAATTCAGCTAAAGGTCTTTGAAGAGATAGAAAATTTCTCCCATTCCTTTTATTTGCATCAAAATTATGCAATTGTCATCTTTCAATACATATTTAATGACTATCTACTCTACTAAGGCACTGAAATGTTGGAAGATAAAATAAATAATTTTATCTATTTTATCTGTCTTTAGAGAGATGAGGAGACATATAAGGATATATATATATATATATGTGCACACACACACCTGCATATGCATGTATATGCAGGTGTGTATGCTGTATGCATCTGTGCATTTGTGTCTGCATGTAATATGAGGAAAATATTGGCAATGAAATCATAATGATTTAAGTAAAGTATGGTGTGTGAACAGAGGAATTAGAAATTAATCCTCTCTTGTGGGAACTGGACCATGTTCAGAGGATTTGTGCTGTGCCTTGACGAATAAATAGGATCACGAAAGGCAGGAAAAAGAGAAGAAGGAATTCTGGGAAAGGGGATGACAGGAGTGGAAATATGAATGTAAGAAAGGGGATGGTGGGGCTGGCCCCATGGCCGAGTGTTTAAATTCTCACTCTCTGCTTCACAGTCCTCGGGTTTCACGAGTTCGGATCTTGAGCGCAGATATGGCACTGCTCATCAAGCTATGCTGAAGTGGCATCCCATGTAGAAGAGCCAGAAGGACCTACAACTAGAATATACAACTATGTACTGGGGGCTTTGGGGAGAAAAAGGAAAAAAAGAAGAAAAAAAAGAAGATTGGCAGCAGATGTTAGCTCAGGTGCCAATCTTTAAGAAGAGAAAGAAAAGAAAGGGGATGGTGTGGGAAATGGAAAGTAATTCCAGCCTCCTGAAAAGTCAAGTTCTTATAAAGATGCAGCAATAAAAACAAGTTGGAAGTAGGACACAGAGGGTTAGAAAGCCATTATAAGGGTTTTGGAATTAACCATGTAGGTAATAAAAATTAATAAAAGAATTATAAAGCGAGGAATAATATGATCAGTTCTGTGCATTATAAAGAAAACAGCTGGCAAAGAGAATGACTAAGGGAGAGACATAGAGGTTATTGCAACAGTTTAGTCAAAAAGGATGTGAAAAGAATATAGAAACTATGAGGGGCTGGCCAGGGTAAAGGAAATAAAAAGAAAGTGGGAGGAAACTAAAATATTGCACCAAAAGGATTTTATGACTTGTTAAATGCAGACATTGGAGCAGTGGGTACCCCTGAAAGAAGTGGTGGGGCCCAGGGCAGGTCACCCCAAAATATCCCACAATGGTATATTGATTATTATGAATTAAAGTTACTTGTTTTGTTTAAAGTTTTGATCTTCTCTCTGTTCCCCCTGAAAGCAGGAAATAAAGCTCCCATATGAAAGATATCTTCCTGCTTTAGGAGATGGAGACATCCTTCTCACCACAGCTAGGGAATTCAGAGCCACAAAGCCTGTATAAAGAAACCTGGTTACTTTTACTAATTTACTACCTGAACCTTAAATTCTACCCAAATTATTTGCAAATTACATACCACAAGCCTAAATTTCTTTGTACTGTCAAATCCTTACAAGTTTGTTTTCTTTGTGTAAAAAGACATGTAAATTGCTTGTTGTTCACTCTCGAGTATCATTTTTATGATCTCCCATACCTACATATTAAATTAGTTTTTCTCTTGTTAATCTGGTCTTGTATCAATTTTATTATTAGTCCAGCCATAAGAACTCAAAATAGTTAAAGGAAGGAATTTCTCGTCTCCAGCAGAAGAATATGTAAAGAAGAGGATTGCTGATTGGGTAGAAAAGAGATATTTGATAAAAAAATTTTTTATTATTATCCCTTAAGCCTCTCCTGATTGATACAATAATATTAATGATATTGATAATAGTGTTAAGTAGATGTTGAGTGTTTATACATAATCTTCAGAACAAACCTGATAAATAGATAATGTTATTGAGAATTTCTAGATGAGAAACCAGATGCAGAAAGGCTAAATGTCCTAGATATTTGAGAAATTTAGATAGCTCATAAGTTACAAAAAAGAATCAAATTCAAATGCTTCTGCTCCACGTTTTATCTTTTGAATGTTCCATCAGAGTCACTGCAGATGCACGTCACTGAATTCAACAAACTCAACGAGATATATGAACAGTATAAAATGCTCTTAATCCTTTTGCGGGGATGGGGGCCGCAATTCGGCAATTCTTATGTAAACATGTGAGGCAATTTTCTTTCTCTGCCTGTAGGAAAAAGAAAAGCAAACAAACAGGCAAAATCAAGGCATAAAAGGTTAAAATCTTGCGGGTAAAATTTACAAGATTTAAGTTAGAAATACACTCCTTTGCTCTAATTAACAATACAACTACTTCCTGGATCTGGGGAGGAGGGATATAATCTTTGTTATTCTTTTGAAATTGACACCCAATAATACCTTATATTTCTGTAGTTATTATAGTATAAATTTTCTTTTCACTAAGTTGTGTTAGTTGATTTTATATTTCCTTTTATCCTTGAAACAACCTTTCTTAGTAGATAGGACTGGTTCTTTTTATGTTCATTTTATAGGTAAGAAATTGAGAATTTTCCTCATAGCAATTAAATAACAAAACTGGAACTTGAACCTTAATCTTCTGACTCATTGTCTGGGATTCTTTTCACCATCCCCCATTACTTAAGACAAGCATGTATAATATCTGAAGGCAAGCAAGTTCTATTATGAGGAAGGAGATTGAGAGTTAATTTTTTTAACTGCCCTTCCAATCCTGAAAGGGTTTAAAGAGGAGGTGAAAGCTGGGAATGCTTCATTTGTCTTCTCTCTCTGAAGAGAAGTAAGAGGTATTTTGGAATTCCCTAGAGCCCATGAAATCTACTAAGCAGTGACGGAGCTTCCTGTAATTAAAGGGTACATTACTTTTGGATGAAAGTGGCTAACTCACTTCTGGAAGCATATAGCCATATGCAAGTCTTGATTTAATAAAAAAGAAATCAGAAATCAATCAAAAGTGAGATTTGTTAGGATTAAGATGTTAAATAAATCCATGGTCAGGGCAGAGATGACAAAATCTTTCTCTCTGAGTTGGTATGAAATGAGGAGCTTCTGCAGTCCTACAAAGGATTTTATTTTAGAAGTGGGTGGAAAAGAAGAGAGAACATTTGCTGGTCTGAGCTGGAAGTCGACAGAACTTTTCAAAAGATTTGGTGAACAGATGCTTTTAAAAGCTCTTAACAGCTCAGCCTTCACTACTAGTAATTTCACACAAAGCAGGAGGTTGGAGCATTAATGTTATTTTCCTTCCTTTGTCTATAGTCCCCTTGGCTAACCACTGATAGAGAACAGCCTGGGGCAACCTTGAGAAGCCCCCCTGGTGAAAACACATCAATGTCAGATTTTACACTGGGAGCTTGTGGGTAGCTCGAACTAATTTTTCCAGTTTCTCTCCTACTTCACCTCTTCTTAACCACATTAAAAAGGAGATAATACCCATGACCTGTCTCCAAAGATATGCTCTTTTGTTTGTGTTGTTACTGTGAATTTGTCTTTTTTTACTCATGCTGGATTCTACCTAAGTTTTCATGAATGATAAGGCAAGATGGTGCATGCGGAATTAGTGGTGGCTCTCACTGGAGACGTTGTATCTCACTATAGAAGATGCCATCTTAGATAGGGATCCCTAGAAGCAGATCTCGAGATGAGGACCCATGTGGAAGAGATTCATTAACAAAGTTCTTCCTGGAGACACTCTTAGGGAGGGGCTGGAACAGGACAAGGAAAAGGAAGAAGCCAGCAAAGTTGCAGTTTAGAGCAAAGTCCTCCTCAGTGCTGTCTTTAACTCTGGCTTGTTAGTTCCTCCTCAGAGTCCCCAACCTTGAGGTCAGAGAGGCAGGCTTTCTACTCCCTCACCTCCTGCTCAGGCTGCCCCTCCAGGGTTGCCAACTCTGAGAAATGCCAGCCTCAGTAGCCTGAGGACAGTCCTAGAAGCAGAGTCTTACAGACGAGTTGGAGCAAATGTATTTCAAAACTGGGGGAATTGACAGAAACAGTGAAATCGGTCTAAGGGGATCTGGGCAGACCACTGACTATGGACACATCAGTTACTTAAAAGGAAAATTGGGTAGAGCTGCATTAAAGATTTTTATTTTCCTGGATCCCATAAAAATTCTTAAAGTTGATTATGAAACAAATAATAATGAATAACCCTTAGGTAGAAACAGGTCTTTTAAGAATTGTGCATGGAGAGCGTTGAAGTACTAGGACAGAGAGAGAGAGGGAGGCACGATTCATTACGGGAGGCGGACAGCGCGGCTGCAAGGTTTGCATCGACAAGATACTAAATATCGGCTTTTGGGATAAGCTAATTCTACTTCCAAAGTGACTATTTTGCAACACCTATTACTATTTTTACCTAAACTCCTCCATAGGCAAAAAAAGCTAAAATACCATTGGCAAGTTCAGCTCCTTTAGGAGCAAGTACTAGTTTACTTATTCCTTTCCCACTGGTTTTTAAGGGTGTATGGGCTGCCTTGATCTGCTCTCCTGCATTTCCATCTGTGATCTGCTTTGTCAACTCCAAATTGGAAAGTGTATTACTAAGGCAGCAAAATTTGATAACAGTTTTGTATCTCCAATGAACTTCTCTCCCTGCTGTAGGTCTGCCCTGCTCCGCTGCTCTAGTCGGATTCAGAGCACGGTTGAGGGCAGGATACGTAAGCAGCTGTTAAAGAATGGGCAGAGTAGAATTTCTCAAATAAGGTCTCAGAAAAAAAAATTATAAGATCTGATCGAACGATGAGACTTGACTTCTGGCAATCATCTGGACAGACAAATCAACCCCATTTCATTGTGAGAAAGGATGCAGCGTAGTTCATACATCCACAGATTATGACAACCATGGGAATTGCAAACAGAGCCACGAAGAAAGTATTTTGAACATAGAAGAACTTCTCAGAAATAATTATCATTGGTATTTACAATTGCATAACAATAACACTACCAGAATTGCCAATTTCCTGTATTTTGAAATGTGTAAAATAGACTATTAAAGGTAGGATGGTATTCTATCTGCAGAACTGGGGAATACTTTGTATGTGTGTGTGTGTGTAGTGTGTAGAATATTCATCAGCTGCCTGCCCCAAACCCCGGATCCACTCCCCACCCCATCCACTTGGAGTGCATCAGAAGATTCTGCCCTCTGGCTTTGGCTCAATTGGTCAATGAGAGGCAGTGGGAGGAGACAGCTGGATGGGAGGAGAATGAGATGGGGATATTCAGTTCCTGACTCCCTCCATCCTGGGCTATGTAGGGCAGTAACGGCGCCCTCTGGGATTTGGTAACTATTTCCTCCCCTGCGTGTTTAGACTAAGGGCTGCTAATATGTTCTCCTTGTTGCTAGTCCTGTTTTCCTACTATTTCAGTTTTCCAATGTCATCAGCCCTAGGAGGGTGCTAACACATCTCCTGTTGGTTTCTCTGAATCTTGCTCATAGTTCCTTTACTAGAAAAACTCTCCTCACCTTCCCCATTCGAGCCGGCTTCTGCAACTTGACTAAAACAGAAGGGTAGGATTGCGTTACCCTAGAAGACATATCGGTTAATAGATCTACAGTTCCCCCATAGTTCCTTATCCCTTAATAAAAACTAGGCTATTTGTTAACAGCAGAGATGCCCTCAGACCCAGGCAAGAGGGGCCCCCCCAAAATGAATTCATCAAAAAACACCTAGGCGCCTCTGTCACTTGACATCCAGCCCTCAGCGCTGGTGTGGCACTGCCTGAGCTGCCAAACTTCTGTTTTCATGACTAGCCATGTTAAGCCCCAAGGAAATATTTCTCCACATTTTTGCTATGGCTCGGAGACAAAAAGTCCTGTGTGCAAACCTTTAATGGTGTGAAGTTGTGCTTCTGCTAACGTGGGAGACAGATAGTCCTGTAGGACACAGGAAGGATTCAAATGGTGGAAGTACACAGGTAAATGAAAAGAAAAACTAAGTTATCAGATCGTTTTTCTCAAATAAATGCAGCAATTTCTTGCATAATGACTTTTCATCTCCTAGTAGTGCACAGTATCTGTTTTCTTTTTTCTCTCCCTGTCCCAATTTGTGGTTCTGGACTTATTATAAATTAGTGTGATGTGGTCCCAACAGTTGCACAAAGTGGCAGAAGAAACAGTTGTGATACTAAATAATTCATATTTCTTTTCCATTTATATCTATCTAGGTCTAGAATTAATGTGCTTAAAGCCATTGGCAAATAGACATTGAAAACTGAAATTGCAAATAAGTGTATTTTATAAAAATATATAATAAAATTAAATGAAACTTTTAAAATAAATAATTCAGCTTTATTTATGTATTTCTTTAAATTTTGATACTTATTTATTATAACTGATGTTTCTTTTTAATTTTAATAGATAATTTTAAGATTTTTTTTTTTATCATCAGCAATAGTTTAATGAAGCCATAGCATTTACAGGATTCTCAAACGGGTACAACATAAAATCTGGGGGGCCAGCCCGGTGGTACAGAAGTTAAGTTAGCAGTTCAATGTCCCAGGGTTCGCTGGTTCTGATCCTGGGTGCAGACATGGCACTACTTGGCAAGCCATGCTGGTGGCAGGCATCCCACATATAAAGTAGAGGAAGATGGGCATGGATGTTAGCTCAGGGCCAGTCTTCCTCAGCAAAAAGAGGAGGATTGGCAGCAGATGTTAGCTCAGGGCTAATCTTCCTCATAAATAAATAAATAAATAAACTCATAAAAAGTAGTAAAATAATTCAAGGTAGAACACATTTTAATACTGGTACAATGACAGTAGCAGCTTTACAAATGTTTATGTGATTTCTATAGCATTTTTTTAATGAAGCTTTAACCCACAAGAATGATAAAATAATGTAAATTAAATTGATATAGTACATGGTGGTTTATTAATATTATAAACATTAGAAGTGCCCCATAAAATACTCTGATATAAATACTCAACTGCTTTATTCTTAGTAATCATTCTCTTTATTCCTACTTAATACAAATGTATCTAGCAGGTTTAAAAAATTTTACTAGAGGCAGATATGTTTCTTAACAACATTATCTGTTTAATTTTCATCTATAAATGTGTTGTAAACATAAACATGGGTCTCATGAAAACAAAACAGGGGGCCAGACCAGTGGTGTAGTGGTTAAGTTTGCACACTCTGCCTCAGTGGCCTGGGATTTGCTGGTTCAGATGCTGGGCATGGACCTACACACCGCTCATCAAGCCACGCTGTGGTGGCATCCCACATAGAAGAACTAGAAGGGCTTACAACTAAGATACATAACTATGTACTGGGATTTTGGGGAGAATAAAAAGAGGAAGATTGGCAACAGATGTTAGCTCAGGGCCAATCTTCCTCACCAAAAAGCAAGACAAACAAACAAACAGACAAAAATACAGGGTCTGCTTTACAGTTTGGTGACTTCCCAGAACCCTCTATTGGGCATCTCAAAGCTACGTTTGTCTGTGGAAATACAGGCATTTCTGGGAAATTGCCAAAATGTCTTTTTAGCCTAAGCTAATCAGGGAATATTTCAAGGATGTCATCTATGTATCTACTTCCTATCAGGCTGGAAAGTGCAGTGAAGATCTGAAACTCTTTGTTTCTGTCCGTGATGAGCTGCTATCCTTATTCTTGGGACTGCAGTGGAGGGTCTCAGCATCAGAATCCTGCTCCTTCATCACACTCACCCTAATGAGAGCTCCCCTTCGTCCATGGTACTTAGCACATTAGTGGCAGGGATCCTGGCTGAAGCTATAGGAGTGCCCACTACTAAGTAGATGTGTCTGGCAAACTGGGGGCTCCCAGAAATCCTTGGCAGCTTTGTAGGAAACTGACTGATAGAGTGGCCTGTATAAAATATAAGATGTCCAGAAAAACTTGATTTCAGATAAACAATGAATCATTTTTTTAGTATAAATATGTCCCAGGCAATATTTGAGACCTACTTATACTAAAAAAGTGATACATTGTTTAATGAGACATATTTATACTTAGAAATTATCTGTTGTTCACCTGAAATTCAAATTTGATTGGGTGTCATGTATTTATATTTGCTAAATCTGGCCACCTGGACTGGCAGGAAAGAACAAAATCCAGTGAGGTCTGCATTATTACTGTCATTGAATCGACAGGTTGTTGAGGACAGGAAATCAGGTCTCACAGCAAACCCACTATGAACCTCAGAGAATCCTTGGCAGGGCACTGTGGAAAAAACAAGGTTCGTGTTGAGGTCTTCATGAAATTTATATTTAACTGCATGAATGTGGACAGCAAATATAAAAGTAAGGACTATCTCAGACTTCAGTGAACCAGATATAACTACCTACCTAAGATGCTAGAAATGATACATTCTAATTTTTAGGGTCCCATTGGATCTTTTTCTTCAAATCCTTTTGGAAAATAGTTGGGTTTGGATGGGGGCTGGTCTTAGCTCCTAATTGTTTATAGTAAATAGAAATCAAATCCAGAGGGTCTTTTTTATTGATTAAGTTTGTAAGACTTATATGAATGCATGAGCTTTACAGACTAAAATACTTTGCAATTACCTGAGAATACCCAAGATGAAGAGGAACTCAGTTATTTTCTTAATGTCAGAATGGCACCTATGGAGTACAAGCTGTAGTTATCCAGCTAAATTTGAACAACTTCTCCAACCTAAATTGGGTAATTCCAGGTTAAAATCATGTTGGAGATTGCATTTTCCCAACTGTTCTACTAAACGTACAAACTAGAAAATATCCAAATACCCACTTTACACCCCAGTATGAATGGGCTCCATACATACTTAATTCTTCAAATGAAATTATATATTAGTATAATTATTTATACATACCCTACTATATTAAAAAAAGTATCGGAGTGATTTTATCTGTATATTTTGTGGATCATAACATGGAGTCTGGCAGGGTTGGCATCAGTTTTGTTCATCAAAGCTGCTTGTAGAAAGTGCCAGAATTTGAGATGGGCTTCTAGGGTGAGCCAGCTGAAACTTTCTGGGGTCAGCCCAGTTCCTGTTTCCATATTTTCTTTATTAGTAAGTGGGGTTCCTCCTGGACTCCTCTCTACATCGACTTTTCTAAGTAGTTTCTGTAGATCTATCTGGCTTTTTACCAGGAGTAATGAAGACTTTTGTAACTTGAGTTAACACTTTGGACTGGGTTTCAGGGTAACACGCTTCAGGTTGGAGACAGTAACCATGAATTCTTGCCTTAGGTGATGGTACAATCTTCCTCCTTTCATTAAAACTTTGCATCTTCTTTAATTTCACGGTCAGCAGATCTTTAATTGTTATCTGCATGGGTCCATCTTGTTTTAATGGTCCAGCCTGAAGTGCTTTACTGAGATTGGATTTTCTGAGCAGCAAAGGCGCTACCGGTGGTGGAGGAGGCAGAGGCAGAAGAGGTGGAGGGGGTGGAGGCGGAGGTGGAGGATGGGGAAGATGGCTGGTTGGCTGGCTGTGATAGCATGGGGGGAAGTACAGCTCCGGATTCTACAGGGGTGGTTAGAGCACATGGGGGCACATGGTAAAAAACCGTAAGTTTATCACTCATGTGTTTGACCACGGCTTGGACAGGAAGAATTTTCTGAGACGGTCTTCACTGCTTCCTGGAGCCTGCAGAAGTCCCTTTTGACCACACTCAATTTTCCAAAGTTTTACTGCATCTTTGATATTGGGAAATTTGAAGTTCCAGGATGAGCGTAGCCTCCTAAGATCTGGCTTGTATTCCTGCTAAGGAGGGCATCTGTTGAAGGCATAACCACTCTTTCTGGAGAGAGTGGTGGAAGGGGAGGTGTAATTAGCTTGGACAGGAGTGAGAGGCGTCTCCCTTTTTGAATAATCTTTTCTCTTTGACTTTCAGCTTTCTTCTTCCTTTCAACCAATTTTGGGGTGGGCCTAGTTAGCTATTTTCCTCTCCAAGAGCAACCCTATCAAAAGATGAAGTTTCTACTACTCCAGAACTTGCAAACTGACAAGCTTCAGGTTGTGCTCAGCTCACTCATCTTGGATCTGCACAGTGTTAGCCAAATGTAAAAATCTAGATATTTGGATTCTATTTAAAAATTTGGCAAAACTACATCCCCTTCTAGAGATCTGAGCCCCCCCTTTAGACTGGGCATGTCCCCTCCAGTTTGCCAAAGTCTGCATCACCACTGATGGTGTCTCCAACCCAGCCAGCCTGCTTCTTCATATTATTGACCTTCCCTCTGTAGCATTTGCTATTTGAAACTCTTCCAGACCATTGGAAACTGGCTTTTTTCTTTGTTGTATCCTCATTGCAGTAATTGCCCCTTCCCCAAACAAAACACCCAAACAAAAGAAACCAACCAACAAAACATCACAATTCCTTTTCATCCTGAGCACCTCCAGTCCTTTGGTTCTTCTCTAGGACGTGGAGCTGATGATAAGGCTCTGATTGCTCCCTTCTCCTTACTTCTAATTAATAGGAGAGACAACGACCAACACAGTCTGCATGAATTTTTCTCATTTTCCAAAACAATACTGCAACTCAATCATTATAGAACTATGATCAACAACAACTATATAATAAGTCGTATAACTTCTGACAATATAACTATGATAAAAAGACGTTACCTAATATTCATGTCCATTATTAAAATAAGAAGAATAATTAATCACCCTTTCTGATAAAAAAAATATTAAGGAGAAAAAAGAGACTGAGAATTTAATGGAGTCCTCGCTAACAGTGACCACTTATGAGGGTAAAGTCGCGGCTACTAAGAAGAACTTGGCTGAGGGATGGACCCCTTTCTTTTTCCCAGCAAGGCCCACAGAGGAACGATTTGGAATTGAGGAGATAAAAGATCAGAATTAACTGCTACTCTACGTAGCGCTACAGTATCACCCTATAGTGACCCAACCCAGAGCAATATTTTGAAAATTAAGCTGGCAAACTGTTTTTTCTACTTATTGGTTTAGCTTTGTGTGTGTGTGTGTGTATTGTATGTTCTTGTCCCAGTACTTATCTGCTACAACACTGACTTTCAACTTTTGACCAAAGCCTAACGTAAGAAGTGCATTTTATATTGTGACTGTATATAAACACACATACACACGATTATATAATTTTGGAAAAGCATTTTCACAAAATAATACTTACTATTATACTGCTTGTGATACACACAGATATTTTTTATTCTTTTTCAGGCTCTTGTGAAAAAAATGCTAAGAACAATCCTCTAAACCAACCACTCTTAATGGGAGTGATATTGACCCCATGGGGTAAAAATGGCTTCTTGGGAGCAAAGAAAACTTACATAGCATAATGATTTGCAGCCCTCCAAAGGGTCAGAGTACATCAATAGGCGTACAGCATGTCTGCGGTATTAACATTTCATGGGGCTGGGATGTTAGGACAAATATGGGCTAATTGAAAACATTGAGAAACACTGCAAAACTGACCTGCAATTTAAAAAACGCTGTTCCAAAAATCAGGAGAACAAGGCAACTGTGCCTGAAATTCACATTGTTCGAGACAAGGCAAGTGGGACCAAATGTGTACAGCCCACAAACACACTGAACATTTGTTCAAGACCCAGAATCCCAAAATCTTAGTCCCATTCTTCCTATGGGATTTAGGATCCCAGCTGCGTGTCTAAAACTACCACTCTTTCCTCTCTGTTACTCCAGATTAAAGAAATTCCCTCCCCTCTTCACCGAGAGGTCAGGACCACAGCAGTTTGACTGAGAGAAGGCAAGACAGGAGATTATTATAACAAAACTTGTGGTGAAAATTTTAAATTGGGCTGAACTTAGGAACCAAAAGTGATTGTAAAACTATGGAATCTGCCCATGATATCATTTAGTGAAAAGAAAAGAAATATGTGTAAAGCAGCAATTAGGGGAAGAAGAACCTCTTTAGTGTTTCTATCACAATGTGTTAAAACTACTTAATAAAGTGATTCTATTTGTCAGCATTTTTTTCCTGATTCTCTGTTCCTATTACCCATTCTTCTTTTTTGGTCCCTGTATTTCCATTGCTGGACTCTCCCCTTGGTAAGCTCCACGGTATAGAAAAACAATGAATGTTACTAGTACTCCCACATTGGAAAAAGAAATGCTTTATACAAAGTTTCTTTCTACCCAAGTCTAATATCCAAGAACATGTGGAAACAGGTTTTTATATTCATCAAGCAAGTTTGAATATATTTAAAATTCACTGCAAGAAATGACACCAAAATTTGCAGCAATATCTGCAAATAACTGCATTTTACATTGCCAGTGTGCATTATTCTCAGCTCCTAGCAATCTGAAATTGTGCTAACAGACAAATAGGACCTAAGCAATGTAGGAAAAGGTAATGTGCACACCAGTCTCCCCCTCCATATGTTGATTAAGCTGTTCAAAGCTTTAGTCACAAAATGGAAATGTTTGTTAGCATTTTAGTCAATACAATCTCTGTCAGAGGTATGATATGGTTCGCATGCCCATTCTGAACTGAGTAGCAAGGAAAAGACAGTTGAATTGTATCCTGCACCTGCTGTGTGCAGAGGACGACAAAAATGTTGAGGCACAGAGATGACCAGAGAGCCATGTCACCCCACTGCAGATGGGGTGGGAGTGGGGAGACAAAACTTAACGTTGCTTTTATCAGGAAAATGTACATTTTGGAAGGGTGGGAAATATTTTTTCTTTTTCTAAGAAGATATAGGCAGAAGTTGAGATGAAAACCTGCAATGAATAGACCATTTCCTGTGAAATGCCTTTCTCTGACTCTTGTTCCAGAATTCAGTACTTCACGGTCCCAGATTGACGTTTTAAAGTATTCAAATTAATTTACTCTTCTCTAAAACTAATATTCTATTGTCGCTTTATAAAATGGCATCTGACATCCAGATCCAAAATAATGAAAAATTCTGTTTTTCATACTATCAGTACAGATATTTTTATTCAGGAAATCAGTTCATTTGAAAATGATACAGTATGATTTATAGCAAAGTCCCATGTAAGGACTTTTTCAGAAATTCATGAATTTAGTACCACTCTGAAGGTGTCACTCAAAATGGAGACTGGGGACTTGTCATTATGTAAATAAACAAATTCAGACATACTCAGCCTCCTTGAACCGCTTAGTGAAGACTATACAAAATATTGTCACAATATCATTATTATTTATTGGATGAGCCCTCAAAATTTTCTTTAAGTCATTGACATATATTTTCCTCTTTATATTTTCTTTTGTACCTCTTATTGTTTGAAATGTGTGACTCATCAAATTCAGGGCAAAGAACAAGTTAGAAGGAAAGAAAATCCAGATAATTGAATTTTCTTTAGGCTGGGAACATCTTGTAACACAGGATTACCTCTAATGGAAGATCTTTATGTGTATCATGATACTGCCTTTAGGTGTCCTTTGAATGAACTATAGAAATATAACTTCCTTTTATTTTTGGAATGAGTTAACTTTTCCTAGCTAGCAGAGTTCTCCTTTTCTGATTATAATTCACATTAAAGAAGAGAGAGAGTGGGGCCAGCCCTGTGGCATAGTAGTTAAGGTCACGCACTCTGCTTCAGTGGCCCGGAGTTCATGGGTTTGGATCCCAGGAGTGGACCTACACACTGCTCATGAAGCCATGCTGTGGCAGTGTCCCACATACAAAATAGAGGAAGATAGGCATGGATGTTAGCTCAGGGCCAATCTTCCTCAAGCAAAATGAGGAAGGTTGGCCACAGATGTTAGCTCAGGGCGAATCTTCCTCACCACCATCCCCCCAAAAAAAGAGAGAGAAAGTTTTAGATACCAGAATATGCTAGTTATGGTTACACAGACACTTTTCAGATGCTTTAGGAGAAAGATCATCACTTTTCAACTAGTTTGGGTAACAAGCTAAGCTGATAGTGATGGGTACTGTTGGAATGGCTGTATTTTTGTAGAGATTACCTCTAGCGAGTATTGACACTTGCTACCTATCAATTAATCAGATTTGAACATGTATCACTCTAGACTTATTGGAGGAGATGGCAACAGTCTCCTAATTATGTAATAGTTTAAAGAATCTATTCTATTCTTTTCTTTTTTCCTTGAAAATTCCAGGTTGCTTTCGGTTGAGAAATTATGAAGTATAGACACACTTTTAGTTTTAATTCCTGAAAACAATCTCATTTTCCTGTCTCACTGAGGCTCTTCCTCTTTCTTGGCTCATTCTGTAATGTATAATCTTGTATCCTATTATTGTATTCTGGCTTGTCTGGACAATACTTCAATAAATCGTGATGGCTGACAGAGCGTTAAGTGAATTTCAATAAATTATGAGAACCTTCGTTCTGCCAGTTATGCAAAAAAATACTTGACACCTCAATAAAAAGGCAACAGAGGGAGCATTAAAAATGCATCTCTAAAATTTAAATATTTGTCCTTTTTTTTTCCCTATTCAATTGTTCTATGTAGGGAGGAGAATTGAATAAACATTTTTTAAAACTCTGTTATGATAAGGTTTATCTTTTCATAAAGTCCTTGAAACTGAGTTTATTCAAAATTTGAAGATATACATTTTCTTTTTAAAATCATTTAACACATGGAAGTTGCTAGAACCTGTTAGGTTGATCGTTGGCAATAATTTATCATTGTCCACATCCGGACTTGTTCTCTGGCCAATAAAACATTACAATTTGCTCGAAGTTGAGGGCTCGTCTCTCAGTATCATGTCTATTTTAGATGGTTTTAGAAGGGACTTTATTCATAGTGATGGTGATCATATAATTTATCATCCAAACCAGACACTTGGAGAGGGAAAGGGAGTTCCATTCAGATGTGAAGTCTGGACCACCAGTGAAAGCCACACAGCCAAGTATGTACAGATTCCCTATGTGTCATAGATGCCTAATACAAATTTTTTGATTTTTTAAATATCTGTTGCTGATTCCAACAATTGTTTCCAACGAGAGCTTTAAATTGTGATTTTTTCAAACTTACAATAAACCCAGCAAGTCCACTAGTTAATGTGCTAGGGGAAGGAAGAACAAGTTTTACACATTTGGTCTTACTTTAATAATGTTAATCCTAATCCTTTACTTCTCTTTCTTTTAAGTTGGTTTGAATTAACCTTCTTATTTTCCTCCTTGTTATTCCATTTTCTCTTTTTTTCCCCTCTCCCTCACCTTGAATTTCACACCTGGTGACCGTAAGTTGAGATGGAACACCTGTCTTGGAACTGAAATTATGAAAGAAGGTGGAAGTTGTGGTCTCAGCACTTTTGAAGGAGATGAGCTTCTTTTCTGGTTCCTTAATATTTCATGCTCCTTTTCCCACAGACCTCATTCTCTTGGAAGATCACTCTTCTTAGCTCTTTCCATCTTTAAATTATTATGGGATTTTTTTTGAGGAGGGAGGGATTGTAGAAATGCAAGGCTGTTTTTTAATTGAAATTTTTATTGACATAAGTGTAGATTTACATGCAGTTGTGAGAAATAACACATGCCCTTTATCTACTTTCCCCAACTGTAACATTTTGCAAACGATGGCACAATATCACAACCAGGATTGACATTGATAAGTCCACCTGTCATATTAATATTTCCCCAGTTTTACTTGTACTCATTTGTGTATGTGTATTTAATTCTATACAATTTTATTACATGTGTAGGTTTATGTATCCATCACCACATACAAAATACTGCTTATTTCTGTCACCACAAGGATGCTTTGTGCTGCCCTTTTATAACACACCCACCTCCCTCCTATCCACTGGCAACCACAAAATGTCTCTAATTTCCAAAATTTTGTCATTTTAAGACTATATAAACAGAATTATACAGTACGTAACCTTTTGGGATTGTCTTTTTCACTCACCACAATTCTTTGGAGATTCACCCAAGTTGTGACACATTTCGAACAATTTGTTCCTTTTTATTGCCAAGTTGTATTTATTGCCGAGTGATACATCTGTACTACTATCTGTTTAAGCTTCACCTGTTGCAGGATGTCTAGGCTGTTCTAGTTTTTGGCTTTTACAATAAAGCTGCTGTGACTGTTCGTGTTTAGGTTTCCGCGTGATCACTCTTACCTCTTCTAGTTAAGATTCATCTCAGGGAAGGTATGCTTTCATTGCATTATATCCTTTTCTTCATGGCACTTATCACAGTTGTAATTTTACGTTTGCACATTATGATGATTCGATTGCAGTTAATGTGTCCTACCGGACCTTATCTCCATGGGGACAGGAATTATGTCTGTTTTTCTCATCATTGTTTTCCCAGTGCCTGTAGAGTGCCCGGCACACAGATATTTGGGAAATGAATTGTTGGCTGAATGAACCAGTCGTAATGATAGACCATTTATACATACTACTTCTCTAGCCTAACATCCCTGAAATTTGGAAATTTATAAATCTTATTGTATAGATGAGGAAAATTAGGTAAAGGAATTTATCCAAATTACTCTGTGAGAAAGTAGGCAAGGTGGACTTCGAACACATATCTGACTTCAAAACTCTTACTCTTTCCACTGCACTGGTCTTTTTCTTGCAGCTATGAAATTATTTCTACTTTTCTCTGAGGGAGCAATTCAACTGCAACCACAGAGACACAGCTGTGACAAAATACTACGTTCAATTGATAACCCAATACAATGATATGATGAAACAAAAGCCAACCCCACTGCCTTTTGTTTTCTGACAGATCACGTGAAGAAAGCAGGCATAGTTGCTGTGTAATTTGCAGTCTGCAGGTGTGGGAGTCTCTATTTCATAGGACACAAATAAGCCTGGACATATTTGGTAATTACTGTGTTAATACAGAGTAATTGCACAGCTATTTCTTTCTTATAAATTATATGGTAGTTATATTTGAAATTACCATAAAAAATGAAAAACTTCTAGATGCCAGTAAATGATTGCTTTATAATTACAAAATAATTACATAGTTATTTTGCCCTAGAAATATAAAGCATTGTACAAAAGCCATATACTTCACTGCCAGAGCTGCCAAGGTCCAATGCTATCGGTCTTTTTAGGAATTGCCTTCAGGACTTTCTAAAATTCTCAAAAACTTTAACTTCTCTGGGGGGTGAAAATATGTGTCACAAGAGAGATAGCCTCTCTCATTAAACCAGAATTTTCAATGACCCCAAAGCTATTGCACCATAAAAATTAAGTCAGTAATGATAGTAACAGAGCTATTTTGCCTACCCTTGAGGAGACCTTTTTGGCTGTGGTTACTCAAGAAGGAGCCAGTTAATACAGCAAAGTCTTTATGCATTTCCGTGTGTCACAGAGTCAACCTGACATGGGAATTGTGGCAGTTACTTATTCAACTTTTCCATCACTTAAAAAATTGACTTGACTGGGGCTGGCCCCGTGGCCGAGTGGTTAAGTTCGCGCGCTCCGCTGCAGGCGGCCCAGTGTTTCGTCGGTTCGAATCCTGGGCGCGGACATGGCACTGCTCGTCAGACCATGCTGAGGCAGCGTCCCACATGCCACAACTAGAGGAACCCACAACGAAGAATACACAACTATGTACCGGGGGGGCTTTGGGGAGAAAAAGGAAAAAATAAAATCTTTAAAAAAAAAAAAAATTGACTTGACTTTGGTTGCCCATTCATACTATATGTTATCTCATCATTTTTCACTCTGTATGCTATTAAAGTATTACAATATATGAATGTTAGAATATTAAGTATACAGATTGATTATTATTTATGATGCCAATTCTGCTTCTCTGGATATTTGCAATAAAAAAATTTTAAGGAAGTCAAAGATAAAACAAATAGATGCATAATTTTCAGTTATGGAATGAAAACTATTGGAGAAAATAATTTTCACTTCAAGGCTTAGGATTTCATTTAGCACTTTTAATTAATTACTTCTACATTGACAAGATGTAGTGCTTTAATAAAGCAAAGAGTGAAAACAAATGAATGTAACTTTCTGTATCTGAATTTTTTCTCCAATAGAAACAGTGCTGAAACACTTTGGAGAGTGAAAATAAAAAAAAATCAATGAAAGAATTTCAGTCCCAGGCATAATTAAGTAACTGGTATAAGACATTGTTCCATTGTAAATAGGTTTTAAATTGAGAAAAATGTATGAGGTATCTATTTTCAGGCATTATCCACAAGTAGTACCTGGCTGTGATCCTTGAGGAAAGGAAGAAACATGACGTAAGCTCACTTCCTCCCAACTTTGTGCCTGAGGCGCTTTGTACACTTCAGCCCAGGGAAGGGGAATCAAATAGAGAGCAACAGTCTTGCTGAGCAGAAGGAAGAGATATTAACGATCAGAATTGTTGAGGTGACTGGAATTTCCAAGATAGGATATTTGAAAGGAGGGTACAGCCTAGAGAAGAATATCCAAAAATATCCTTAGACGCCCCTTTGAAGTTTTGGTCAAATACTCACCTGCACATCGGTAGGGTGAGAATCCATAGACTTTGGTGGAGGACAACTACTGGGGGCCCTGTGGACTGAAAGAAGACTCCTGACTTCTTATCGTCCTAGAAGACATGAGAGTCCCAATATTTTAGAGTAGGGAGATGAGGCTGAATATTCTAGGTATTCAGCTGAGTGTCTAGAAGAGCCACACTTAGCTTTTAGAGAAAAGATCTTTTCTAGATGTACCCCTCTACAGTCTGAAAACAACTCTCCACAAGATAAAACAGGTCTACTAGGAAATTTACAGCCTGTCAGAAGAAAATGCAACACTTTTTATGGGAAGTTAAAAATCCACCCGCTCTACAATGTAGCACACACAATATGCATGTCATATTTTTAAAAATTAAAATATATAGAATTAAGAAAATGTGGCCTATGACCCAGAAAAACAAGAAAAATTGATCAAGGGCTTGGCCTAGTGGCACAGTGGTTAAGTTTGCACACTCTGCTTTGGTGGTTTGGGGTTCACCACTTCAGATCCCAGGCATGGACCTACCCACCGCTTATCGAGCCGTGCTGTAGCAGTCATCCCAAATATGAAGCAGAGGAAAATGGGCATGGATGTTAGCTCAGGACCTATCTTCCTCAGCAAAAAAAAAAAAAAAAGGAGAATTGGCAGTGGATGTTATCTCAGGGCTAATCTTCCTCAAAAAAAAAAAAAAGAAAGAAAAAATAGGAAAACCACACCCAGAAATATGATAGTCAATTGTTAAAAACCAAAAGTAAAGAAAAATATCTTAAAAGCAATCTGGGTTTAAAAGTACATTACTTATGGGGAAATTACAATGAAAATTTCTGACTAGTTTTCTGAAACAATGCAAGTGAAGGGACAATGATATCATATTTCTTAAATGTTGCATGGGGGAATAAAAATACAGTCAATCTAGAATTCTATAGCCTTCATAAATGTAGTGCAAAATACCCTTCAGCTACTGTGCAAAAATCCTGCAAAAGTATCCTTCAAAAATTTCATTGAAATGAAAACATCTTCAGATGAGCAACAGCTGATCAGCAGGAGATTTGTACTACAATAAACACTAAAGAAAGTTCTTCATCTTAAAGAAAATAACACTAGATAGAAACTTTGAGTCATACAAAGGAACAAAGACCACTAGAAATTCTAAATATGTGCATAAACATATATTTTAAGTTTTTCCTTATATCTTAATTTATTTAAAAGATAAGTGATTGCTAAAAATTAAACTTATATCAATGTATTTGTGGGTTATAACATATTTAAGAAATATATATGACAAAAATAGCACCAAATGTGGGAGGGAATAGATGGAAATATTTTATTGTAAGATTAGTATGTTACATATGAAGTGGTACCATATTACTTTACTATTGAATGCAATGACGTGAGGATGAATATCATAATCCCTAGAGCAGCCACTATAAGAATAAAATAAAGAGGTATAGCTAAAAATCAAATGAAGACATAATTAAACACTAATGACCCTTAATTATCCCCAAAGATGATACGAAAGAAGAAAAAGGGAAACAAATACTAAATGGGACAAGAAGAAAACAAGTGGCAAGATAGTAGACTGAAATTCAACCATACCAATATTTATAGTAAATGTAAATAATCAATGCAGTCCAATGAAAAGAAAGAGATTTTCATCTTGGATTTAAAAAAAAAAAAGCAAGATCCACTTTATATTGTTTATCAGAAATACAATTAAAATATGATGACAAGGACTGTTTTTATGTAAAAGGACTGAAAAAGATAGACCAGGCAAAGACTAATCATATGAAAGTTGGATTGTCTCTATTAATGTCAGACAAAATAGACTTCAAGACAAGGCATATAATCAGAGAAGAATAGAAATATTCCATAATGACAAAAGAGCCAGTACTTCAAGGACACATAACACATAACACATCAAACGTGTAAACAACATATAACTGAGCTTTGAAATATATAAAGCAAAAACTGACAAAAGCATAAGGAGAAATAGACAAAAACAATTAGATTTTAAGGTTTCAAGATTTCAGTTGAGAAAACCATGAACACAGTTAACCTACTTCACATTTATAGAATGCCTCACCCGATGACTCATAGAGGCCACATTATTTTCACATGGAGCATTCACCATGGTGCATCATATGTTGTGCCATAAATAATTTTCAATAACTCTCAAAGCATTGAAATAACTCAGAGAATATTCTCCGACCAGAACAAAACTAAATTAGAAATCAGTATCAAAAGAATATCTGGTAAAGGCCCAAATATTTATAAATTGAGCCACCTACTTATAAATCTCACATGATTCAAATTAAAAATATACCACAGAAATTAGAAAATATTTTGAGCTAAATGATAAAAACAAATAGGAATAGAATTCATGGGATGCAACCAAAGCAGTGTTTAGAAATAAAAACATTTATAGTGCTTATGACATATATCAAGAAAAAAGAATGGTTGAAAATAAATTCTCTGTGCTTCTACATTATGAAACTAGAAAAAAGAGAGCAAAATAAATATTAAGCAAGTTGAAGAAGGCTATAATAACAATAAAAGCAGGATAAAGTAAAATAGAAAACAGACAAGTAGAGGTTATTAACAAAGCCAAAGTTTGTTTTGAAAGAAATTGATGAAATTGTTAGCAAGACTGATCAGGAAAGAAAAGGAGGGAGAAAAAAATGTAATATCTGAAATAAAGAATAGTTTTAGAGATCCCAGAGACATTAAAAGAATATTAAGTGAATAACACAAGGAACTTTATGTCAGTAAATTCTATAGCTAAGGTAAAAGGAAAATTCTTTAAAAGAACACAATCTACCAAAACTGATCCTATGAAAAATAGAAAATCTTAAGAACCGCATACCTGTTAAAGAAATGGAACTGTTATCAAAGCTTTTCCTCCAAGTAAATTTGGGTCCAAGACAGTGTCACTGCTGAATTTTATCCTACATATACATAAAAAAATAGACCTAAACTTACACAAATTCTATCAGAAAATAGAGAAACAGAAAACACTCCCTAACTCAGTTTAGGAAGCTAGAATAAAACTTTGATACAAAAACCTGACAAGGGCATCAGAAGAAAAGGAAATTGCAGATGAATACAGATGAAATATTAGCAAGTTGAAGCCATCCATATGTAAAGGGAATAATATGTCACACAGCAGACACTAAAATTAATTCATGAAGAATCATCAAACTAGCAATGCAAGTTCAAATTATATAATTTCTAGAAAAAATAAAATACAGGAGAAAATCCCTATGTCTTATAGATAGGCATATTTTCCCTAAAACGCAGAAATCACTAACAATACAAAAAATGATAAAAGAAAAGAATTGATTATTTGATGTTCATCAAACTTCTGCTTGCCAAATGGCCTACTAAGAAAGTAAATAGGCAAGCCACAGACTGGGAAAAAAAATATTTGCTAAACATTTGATAAAGGATTTGTACAAAGAATATATAAAACTCTACTATATTTCAACACTAAAAAGGCAGTCTACTTTTAAAAAACTGGGCAGAAGACTTGAGTCAGTTCATAAGAGAAGTAGATAATAAAAAATAAGCATATATAATGCATGAAATAAATCAAGGAGAGGCAAATTAAAACCACAATGAGACACCACTCCACATCCATTAGAATGTACACAATTTTAAAAGATTGACAACAACAAATGTTGTATGACAACCAAATCTCTTCTGCAATGGAAAACTGTTTGGCAGTTTCTCCAGAGCGAAATATTTACTTAACCTTTTGAGGCAGCCATGGAGTTGTGCCATTCTGATCCCCCTTCATAAGAGAGCTCACATTTCATCTGTGAGTAGTGCACTTAGCTGACGGCATCCAGCTACATCATCTTCAGGATCCACCCTAGTCTTCAAGCTGAAGCCACGCTCTGGGGTGCTGCTTCCAACGCTGTGCATCTCCTGGCCATTTATCTGCAAAGGGAGAGTCTTCTGGTGGGCAGTCTTTGTTCTGAAGATCTCAATTGTTTGGCTGAGACTTTGTCAGATCTGCATTGCAGTCTGAGGCTCTCGCTGCCTCCTTATGCTTCTTCCTGCCTCTTCTTTCACAGGTGTTAACTCTGTCTCACAGTTTGAAGACATTTTCTGCCTAAAACTGCTTCTTTCCAGTTTAGCTTTCACAGGCATTACTCCCAAGTAAATTTCTTGCACTTGCTCTGTTTCAGTGTTGACTTTCCCAAAGGACCTGAACATCAAGAAAAGTTAAGAGTCAGAGAGTTTACATTATTCCCTAGTAAACAAATTAGCTTGCCATGATTTAATGGATGGCAGGAGACAGGAGATTCCTAGTTCAGAAACAAAGGACTTTATTACTCCTGGCATAGCAGGCCCCACGAATTTGTTTGCAAGGGTTCTGCTTGCTCCTCCTTTTCCCCAGGTGATTCAGAAAGGCCCACATGGGTGTTGAGCACCAGGCAGGTTTGTGTTACAAATGAGGAAACCTGAGCTAAGAAAATTCCAAGCTTTTAAACAAGCTTCAGGCAAATCTGCTCAGTCTTCACCCTGGAGGGAGATATTATCTTTATTATGCTGAACAACAAATAGTCTGCCCTCTGCCTAGGAGAATGACACTATCTTTGGCTTCCATGGCTGTTGACTATACAAACATCCTTAAAAAGATAGTAGACACCAGAAGCAGTACATCCCTCTGCTCACATACATGCAGAAATGGGAGAGTCCATGGAGAATTGTCTCCTAACACCAAATCTTAGATGTTTTCTCAAAAGAAATGAAAATATTTTTCCACACAAAAAGACTTACAGAAGATCATTCATAGGAACTTTATTCACTATAGCCCCAAACTGGTAGAAAACAAAACATTCATCAGTAGGAAAAGAGATCAAGAAATCATGGGATCTTTATGCAGAGAAATACCAGTCAGCAATAAAAATTAACAAACTACAGATACACACGACAACATGGATAAATCTCAAAGATACGCTAAGAAAAGAGAGGGAGAGAGAGAGAAAGAGAGGAAAGAGGGAAGGAAGAAAGGAAGGAAGGAAAGAAAAGAAAGAGAGAAAGAAATGAAACAGACTGTTATGGACTGAATATTTGTGTGATCCCCACCCTCCCCATTAATATATTGAAGCCCTAACCCTTAGTGTGATGCCATTTGCAGATGAGGTCTTTGGGAGGTAATATAGTTGGATGAAGTCATGAGGGAAGCCCTTTATGATGGGATTATAAGAATAGACACCAGAGCTAGCTCGCTCTCTCTTTCTTTCTCTCTCTCCTCACGCATGTGTCAAGGAAAAGCCATGTGAGCACACAGTGAGAAGGCAGCCATCTGTAAACCAGAAATAGAGCCCTTCCCAGAACTCCAAGATGCTGGCATTCTGATCTTGGACTTCCAGCCTCCAGAACTATGAGAAAATTAATTTCTGTTGTTTAAGCCTCCTAGTCTATGATATTTTGTTATGGCAGCATGAACAGACTAAGACACAGACAAACACACTGTATGAGCCCATTTACATGAAATTCTTAAACAGTCAAAATATCCTGATGGAAGTCAGTAGAATGATTGTCTGTGATTGGAGGGTGTGGTAGAATTGCCTCGGTGAGGGTAGAAGGGAAATTTCAAGGATGACGGAAATGTTCTATTTCTTAATGGGGTGTGGTTAGAGAGGCAGATATACGCATTTATCAAAACTCATTTAACTGTACACATAACTCTGTGCATCTCACTCTGTGTGAATTACACCTCAATAAAAATTCGAATATACTTCAAGTGGAAATGAATATATTTTCAGTTAATGTTCAACTTTTCTAAAATATTTCCAATTCTTTATTTTCAGTTTTATGTTTGAACTTTTTCTCTGTTCTAACAAAATGATCTATAGGGTCAACACAAACTCAATAAAAATCCCAGAAGTCTCTTTTTTTACCATAGCAATTGACAAACTGATTCTAAAATGTATATGGAAATACAGAGCATTTCAAACAGATAAAACAATCTCGACAAGAAAAGAACAAAATTGGAGGATTTACTCTGTAGACTTCAACACTTTCTGTTAAGCTACAACAATTAAGACAGTGTAGTAGAAACCGTGGTTGGGCTCCACACCATAACAAATCAGCTCTACATAACAATTCTGAATTATTGAATTAATCATTATTATAGTTTATTTTTGAGATTTATTTAATATATTAAATTAGGAGATGTTAAGTGCAGATTGGCCTATCCATATAAGACAGGAAACCAGGACACATTTATTTTGAATATTTAATAATGTGATTTATAGACCTCACTTTTTAAAAGGCATACACAATTAGGTGTTTATGGCATATAGTCTTTTTATTTTCTAACTCATCTCTCTGTCTCTCAAACACTGCAATTTATTTTTGAAACTTCTTTTTATGGTGATGAACAAAGGCACTCAGCGGTATTGCAAATATTTAAGAGAACAATGTATTGCTTAAAGAGGCCCTTTTTCTAGTTGTCAGAAGAGGATTGTGTTCAGTAAAGAGAAGGAATTTGTGTTTTAAATTTCTCAGTAGTAGATATTTTCTTAAAATGCTACAAAAGTATGGCATAGATTCAAATGGTAATAACAGATTCAAACACCTAATGTGAAAGATTCAGTAAGCTTTAAGTGAACATTAAAAAAAGCAAACATAAGAAAATTTCTAAATTACTACCTGCTCTGTCAGGTGATAATTTTTGATTTTCGTTCCAAGATACCAGAAAACATGACTATCTTTCTAACCTCTGTGTCTGAAGTGCCCAAACAATGCTTATTATCAATTCCTTCCTTCACTCAGTCAATTAATAATGATTTATCAAATACCTACTAATGCCTGGCACTTTCAGGTGCTGGCACTGTTCATTACACAGAATGCAGTCAATAAATGTTGGTCACACTTAAGTATGAATAGATAAAGAGAGATGTGTGCACACTTAGGCTGAAAAGTTAAGCACAGAAACATGGTCAGAACAGAACTTCAAATGGTGCAACTGTAGTGAACACTTTTATGAGTGGGTTACCGTGCCCTCTGATCTCACACTACAGATCAATCTATGTTCAGAAGTAATTTTTAAAATATCTTTATATTCAACTGAATTTCTTGGACCATTATGGTAGCTGGCTTTAAAATTACAGGTTTGTATTTCTTCTTCCATGACTTTTTCTGTTTAACAGGTTCATTGACATTCATTAACATAAAATAAATGCACATATTTAAAGTGCAAAATGTTGTAAGTTTTAGCTTATGTATACAACTGTAAAGCCAATACCACAGTCAAGATAATGAACATTATTATTATACCCTGTTGTCTGCAGCTGCAAAGGGCAAGGAATGGCAGGTACTGCCAAGGCTACTTGGTATTTTAAGCAATCAGAGTTTATTAATAAAGGGGAACAGAACAAGGAACAAGGATAAAGGGGAACAACAAATCGGCACTCACAACATCCACACCGCAATCAGCCGGGGAAGTCCCAATAGTTTGTACGGTGGGTGGAAGTGCCGATTGTCCAGGTCTGAGGCAAAGCATCCTTTCCTTAGTGAGACTTCCAATTGTTCTATTCTTGTGACTCTCTTTTATTCTAAGATTTCTCTAGGTTCTAACTCAGGGTTTCAGACATTTGGATAGGTTGAGTTATTTCTTCTTGTTCCCATGGATGGGATGTTTCTAAAGTCCAGTCAGGTAAGGAACATGACACAGGGCATATTCTTTTTAACTTGTGCCTTAGAGTAAGGGCCGAATGGCCATCTTTGGCCCCAAGCTCAGACACCTTCCTTCACATAGGGCCCAGGTCCAGTGTCCTTGGAAGGTGGGGAGCCCAATGAACTCTGTACATACCCAGAAATTTCCTCCTTGCCCTTTGTCATCTCTTCCTCCTGATTCTTCTTCTTTGTGTTCACTCCATCCCCTACCTCACACCATATACAAAAATTAACTTAAAATGGGTCAATGAACTAAATATGAGAGCTAAAATGATAAAGCTCTTAAAAAATAATTAAATCTTTATGACCTCAGATTTTTCAGTGGATTCTTATTGGACATCAAAAGCACAAGGAACAAAAGAAAAAAATAGAATGTATTAATTTTTACAGGAAAACCATTAGATCTTAAAACTATATGATTGATTTTTAGTTTGTGATATTTGAACACCAGTTCATTTCACAGTCATGCCAAGTAACATTTCTTTTCCAGTTTACACCTCAATTCCATCAGAGGCTCAGTCAGAATTTCTTTGTTTCTTCTGCTACATTAATGAGACAGAAATAAAGCTACCTGTCAATTGATGCCTGGAAGTATATTTGGACTAAATGACAAAGTGGGATGTGAATAAACCTTCATCAATATTCTCTCTGGTATCAATAAGCTTCCCTTTAAAGCAGAATTCAATCAGCCTGGAGTCAATCGATCTTATATGCAAAGAAGATAGAAAATTGCTCTCCTGTAGGCACATTTGTCTGTACTTCAGAGGAAAGGCAGTTCAAATTAAACAAACAGTTCCACAACTCTAGCTTGCCCTGGTTAGGATTTAACAGGTAACATAACAGTGTAAAAGATAGGGCTTCACTCTACCATGGCTGTTTTAAAGCTATAGAAACCAGTTTTTGCAACTTGTTGCAGGTGCTCCCTTCATTATATTCCAACACCTCCCAAGTGGAAGCATAACCAGAGTGACTTGAGATGCAGGTGTTATTTGGAAATAATTTGGGGGACATTATGAGAATGTGTATGGGGGCATGTTCAAGGAGTAGCTTGAAATGAGTATTTGAATTATATTATTTCATAAAACTTTGATTGATGGCTAATTGGAAGAAGTTAAGAGATTCTTTGCAGCTCCACATAAATATCTTAAGGCAAATTCTTGATAAAACATCAATATCCTAAATTTTAAAGTAAATTTTGTCTCCATTCAAAGCATTTGCTTGTTTTCCTTGATGAATAATTCCCACAGAAATACTCCTTTACTCCAGGGATCTGATTAGAAGCTGTAAACAAGCACAGATATAATAAATGCCAGTCCTGTAAAGCACATAAATCAGAGAATCAGAATGTAACCACGCTGTGGTGGGAGAAGGTCAGTAAAGTTTCAGCTCCGTTTCATGAATGAGTTAGAAAACTTAACCGAATGCATCCCACAACATCTGGTTGTGTGAGTGTGTGTTGAAATCAAAGATGAAAAGACAAGCAGATTGGGCCAAACCAATCACTTTATTTATATGGGAGTGAAAACATAGTGACCAGCTTTCAGTGCTTAATGGGTCTGGTTTGAGGAACTTTTTTTTTTTTTTTGAGGAAGATTAACCCTGAACTAACTAACATCTGCCACCAATCCTCCTCTTTTTGCTGAGGAAGACTGGCCCCGAACTAACATCTGTGCCCATCTTCCTCTGCTTTATACATGAGACGCTTGCCACAGCATGGCTAGATAATTGATGCCTATGTGGGCACCTGGGGCCAAACTGGCGAACCTGGCACAGCCTAAGAGGAGCACACGAACTCAACCTCTGCGCCACCAGCCGACATCGACAAAGAACTATTTTTTAATGCATTATCCTTTGGGTTCTCGTCTAGTCCCTATTCTATGTTGAAAACATAGTGAGGGTGATCTATTTAAAACAAAAGAAATTTCTCCAATTCTATTTCTCTTGCTTTAGCATTTCTAACGGCTTTTTTAATAAATTTATTTTAGTTTGTAAAGAATTGTACCAAAAAAAAAAAACCTCTCCACCAGAGTAAACAACATGGTAAAAATATCAGTTACTCAGAAAATGAAGCTTACTGATGCTTTCCTTTGAATTTAGTCTTAGAAGATAGAACTTTATGATTTTCAAAGCAAATTCAAAATGTGTCTCATTTAATCATTGCAATATGATTCTGCAAATATGAATACTTACATTCAAACCATTGAGTGAGATGTCTGAACATTTTTAAATATATGATATCAGCTTTTGATGCTTTTGATTTTCTTCTAGGAGTAGGCACAACGTTTTCTCCCCATCCTCCAATCCATAACGCTTATTGATTATGCTCCTTGTCTGGCCCGTGGCATAAGCAGGCTTGTATTACGATCCATGGAAATGCTCGTGTTTTATCTGGCCCCCTCCTTGATGTCAAGAACAAGGTCGTTATTTCTCTCGAACCCTCATCACACAGAACGGTATCTAGTGTGCAGTAGATTCCACAACTTGCTTTTTTCACTTTTAATATCTCTTAGAATCAAAAAACACACATTACAAAGATAGAACCACATTTGAGACCAAAATTCCAAGCAGCACTTATTTTTTTGTTTGTTGTAAAACCCAGAGGATAAAAAATGTTCTTTTATATCATACGTTTAAGTAGGGTATCTATCTCCCTTTGCATATCAATTGCTTTCACTAATCTGTGGGTCCTTATCATCCAAGTAGCTTACTGTATAAGTAAAGTGCATATCATTCGTTCATAAAAATCACACTCTCAATCAAAAACGGTCAAATACTTCAGACAAAAAGAAGGCTGTAAATAGTGTATTATCCCAGTGTGAACATGGTCAGTTCACAGCATCGTATGTTTTATTTTAATGGGTGGCAATAATGCATTAGATGCTATTTTATTAAAAGTTAATACTTATTTTTATTTTTGAATAAGTGGATTTAGGTAAGCCAAAAGGAAAAATCTTCACTTAGCTATTAGATCAGCTTTTTATTATCCAAAGCAAAATCTTCACTCTAAATGTATGTAAATCACTGATTTTCAGACCACCAAAGGGAATGTACTTTACACTATAACTTAAATACTAATGAAATCAGTTGAAAATGATAGTCATTAGTCAGCTGTGTCTTGATAGTGTTCCCTGTGGACCAATATAAAGTCACCACTAGAAATGGATTTTCTCACAGTCTACAGTGAGTGTTTAACTTTTTTCTTTAAAGCAGATTTAAATTTGATATTTAAGGCATGGTTGTTTTTTAAAAAAATTCAGAGGATATGCTTTTGTATTTTCAACCTGCATTTAATCTTCAAATGCTATAACCCTGTGTGAAATGTATGAAATAGATAGTAATCGTCACCAGTGGAGGTATACTAATTATTAAAAAAGCTCAAACCAAATCCTAGTGGGAGCAAAATGTGTTCATACATACCATTTGAATCTCAGTTTGGGAGCAGATCTGTGGAAATTAGACAGCAAATATGTATAATATTATTACATCCTTCTAGGTTAAGAAACGGTTAAAATTGTTTTAGGTTTTGATATTGAAAATAGTGCTAGTATTTACAAATTCGTTATGTAATAATTGTATAGCCATGCAAATATATGCATTTATATATGCATATTATTTTCTGTGATTTGAGATGCAAATTTCAAATACATCAGTTCAAACATATTGAGAATCAGTAAGGACAGGAAGTAAAGTAAGGAAAAATGGTTTTAAAAAAATTTATATTTGGTTGTCACCACAGACGATAGATGAATTTCAAAAATTAATATGGTATGTCTTGCTACAGAGCTACAGCAGAGTACTCAGTGGGAGTGCCTAAGCTTTGACATTGTTCAGGGGTTTAGCTATTAGAATTTCAGTAGAAAACTTTCACTGTGAGTTTGTAGCAAAAGCCATCCAAATGATTTTATATAAAATACTCTGAATTTATTTTATTGCTTACCAAAGATCCCACTGTGTATAAATACATAATTATTTTAATTACACCAGTATCCAAATTACTTGCTGGGGATCCCTAAAAGGGTATTTAACTCCTCTTGGCCAGTATAGTACTAATAAGTATAGTGATAGATGTTATTAATTAGCTTCTATGGGTCTGTGTATTTTGAAAACTAATGGTATTATATACCTTTCATACAATATTAACAATTGAACTTCAGGGAAATGTGTTGCAAAATTTTCTGTAATTTTTGCAATATTTTTCCTGGCTCTACAAGTTGCTACCATGAAATACTTTATTTAGTTTTGGTGTAGAAGAGTGAAAAATAGTGGAAAATTTTCTTACAATAAGGTGGAAATAAGCACAAAGAAGCAAATAAATGAAAGAGATGAGCAAATAACTCATAGACAAAGACATATAAACATGTTAAGAAGATTCATGAATTTTAGGTGTGTATTAATACAAATTAAGTCCTAAGGAGGCACTAGTAATAAATATTCATTTATACATATTTTTAAATTACCAATGTCCAATTACTAGGTTATGTTAAAATATGTATATTTAATATACAAACACATACATATATGTACTTATATAGAGAGATGATAACAAGTTTAACTGTGTAGACATCTTTTGGAAAACTATTTTTACCCTTTAACTCACACACTTGAAAAGTTTTCCTAAAGAAATAACAAAGTTATCTATGTTACTGGTTTCTTTACAATATTTTTTATCATTTTTTTATTCTTAAAGCATTGCATTGTAATTTTTATATTGAGTTGTAATATTTTAATGTGAAGTAAGGGGAAAAACAAGTAAAATGAGAGCAAAGAATGTTATCCATGTCAAATACATAAGCATTATATTCAGGGATTCTATCCAGATGTGGGATGTGCTTGCTTGGGCCAAATTCCCAAACTTCACATGCTTCAACTCTACAAGCCTCTTCAACCCCGCGAAGGTCACTGGTAGAAAGCCACGTTACTGATAAGAGGGTGTTTTATCCCTTATGTGTCTTGTGAAGGACAAAAATAATTAACTCAAGTGACAGGTCAGAACAAAACCTTTGTCCACACTGATGCCATTATCACACAAGACAAGGCTTCCAGGAGCAGTTAAAAATAAGGGAAGCCTTTGGCCACCTCTGTGTTCCTATCCGTCCTCTTGATCACCTTTATTTTCCTGCTCTTACCTCCTTTCTGAGAAAGACTTTGATACCTTAAAGTGATGTATTTGAGATAGTGAAGAGGAGACTGGGAAAAGGATGAGGGAATCAAAAAGCACGATGGCACGTTATGAGAGGGATGGAGTAGAGAGGAGACCCCTAGCCATCTAACACTGCTTAAAGTTATAACTTCTCAAATAACATATATTTCGGAGTCTATTTGTGCTGCCGAATCTACACGGAGTCGTCCATGCATGCAGCTGGTTGTGGTTGTGTACAGGCAAGAATGGAAGCAGCAATGATGTATACAAAACGCCTCAGTGTTAGGACAATGTCTGTATTAGTAAAGAAAACAAGAAAAATATAGTAAATCAGAAGCTTCTCTATCTGCAGGAGTACATTTCCTGTACTTCCATTTAATAAGTGATCATTTCTCCCAGGGGTTGAGGACGATTATATTTCATTCATAGGAGGTCTCCTTTGAATCAGCTGGCCTCTGCCTCAGGAAAGCTGCCAGCAAAGCAGAGGACTGAAAAAGAACCTGTATTCTTGTCACTTGAAAAGATGATGCAATTTCAGAAGGAATAGTGAATATTTAATAAAGTCTTACTTTTGCTCCTTCTCTAACTTATATTTCATTCTAGATTTCCTAGAAAGAAAGGGCAAAAACAAAAAATTCTACTTGTTAAGTGTCAGAGCAAAAATGGTTAGGTATAAGTTATGTGATGTCCAATTTGAATTCATAAATCACTCTAATACAAAGTTGCTTGTGAATGAGTTAAGAAAAACAAATACATTTGTTTGACAGAATAGAAATCTGGGTGGTATCAGAATAGTTCAATGCCAGACATTCATTGGCTCCTTTGTTTTTCACAAAGGTTAAGTATATTCTGGAAACATCTTAGTGAGCCAAAATATTTTATTGCCATCAATTCTCTTTTTGAGTTGGCTTGTCTAGAAATGTGTGATATGATTTTGTGATAGCTCTATTTCTGAATTAAGCCTGAAGAGTTAGCTGTGGCCTGGGGCTCTGAGGAAGGGCAGAAAAGAATTTAAAACTCAATGGGAGCCATCACTGATGAGAAGGATATCGAATAATAACAACCTTGTCTCCTTGTCTGACAATTAGTTTGGTAATGACGCAGGCAGAGTAGCATGCAGTGGGCCTTTTCCTCCCCAAGTCATGTTGACAGAGCTGATCTCAACAACTCTATTGCTCAGGTCAGTGAGCTAAGAGGATATGACTGGGAAGACCCAGCAAAGATGTGTTAGTACCAAAGCAACAGCTACTTTTCATCTATCACAACAGCGAATACCTTGAGAAATCTCACACACGTGGCTGTGAGCATCACCATCGCTCCTTCAGTTCATATGGAGGTTTTCTTTATTGTTCTCTGCCTTTCAAACAATCAGTCCTTTGGCATCTTTTTCTTGTGTTACAACGGTTACTAAGACTAGCTACACCGAAGTGTTTTACTTCTTCCTCCCTTTAAAATATTTCCATTTACTTTTTATCAGTAGAGTCAAGTCATGTGAGCCTTAGAAGAAGCAAAAAAGCCAAAGAACTCTGTTACATTTGCTGCTTGGCAAGCTTTACGCACTGGGCTGTAGACCACCACGATATGTGAAGTGTAATTGAACATAGAAGCCGTGCTGTTAAGAGGAACGAGGAGAAAACTGCCCTGTGAGTGTACATGTAATGTGTGTGTGTGTGAGAGAGAGAGAGAGAGGCAGGCACCGGGTCCTATAAAGTTGCATCCTTCACTTCCACAGACTTGCTTCAGTAGTCAACTGCATTACTTCTCCAGGACCGTGAGCCACTTAAATCACACTCTGTTAGTTTCATGTCATAACGAAATTGAAAATGGGGAGTTCTGAGTTATAATAGGCAGGTTTGATGAACTTCATGAATTCTCTGAATAGGTCAGAACCCTACACTAGGCAAGACTTTGCATTTTCTTTTGTAGTAAATTGCCCTGCACCAGAGTGAAAAATCATGTCATATTTTATTACTAAACCTGGGCACTCAAATCAAGGATCAATGAGACTTCAAAACATACTCTTATTAAGAGTTGGCAGTGGCACGCAAGGCCACAAGGCTTCAAAAGCTTTACCTTACTTCCTCTGTTTTTCTCAATTTTTTCGTTTCAGGCTATCTTTTCACAAAGTTTTCACCAATATTAGAAGAGACAGTTACTAAACCCAAGTGCTAGGATGAAGTCAACCTAAAATTTTCCTAAATACACCTTTTTAAAAAAGACCTTTTGAAGAATTCCATGTAAAATCACATCATCTTGGTTTTATGTAGATGAAACGACAACAATTATTCTCAAATAATTGTAAAATGTACTTAGAACATTTAAAACGGTTTATATAAACACTACTAAATACTTCAAAAAATTTCCATAAGATACTCCATTTTGTGATTTTTCTCTCCGATTTTGTTTTCAATATGACTTAGGCCTTTATCAATATGTTGTGAAACTGTAACACCATCCTTTCCATTGGGATTCAAAGTTGTTTTGCTTCAGCAATGTAATAGAGGTCAAAATATTAAGAATGTAGCAGAGCATGGTTCACGCCATATGCCAATAAGCTATGCAAAGCAGTAACTTTCCTTTAATTTTGTCTAATCTGAATGACTCCATCCCTGTAAGGATTGAGGCTATTCTTTAAATACTTTTAGAGAATGGCACGGTTGATTTTGAGAAAACTTATGATCAATTTCCACATCGGTTCATATATAGGCACTCACGTATCTGTTTGTTGGAACATATATATCTGCCTGTGTTTATTAATTTATACCCTCGGTCAAAATAAAGTCTTCATTCTCATGCTTATTTACAGCTTGTATAGGATGCACAAGGGGTGTCAAATACTATCAGTTAAATTAGCAAGGACACTTTCAGGGAAATTGATTTCTGGAGTCTGAAATCCCTGAAATCACTCAAAGTCCTTGTTACTTTTCAGGTGCCCCATTAATCTTTATAGGACTCTATTGACGTTAGTGGCAGCTGCTTTCCAGTGCAATGCTCAGGGCAGATGTGAGCAGAACACCATGGCCCAGGGATTCAGGTCTAATTCAACAGAACTCACATTAGGCCTTTAAACTAAACAGAAAATGATATAGAAGGGATTTGTAAAGACAGGGGTGTAAATTACAACAACAGTGCTGAACTATTCCCTGATGAAGCTCGTTTTGGGGAAGAGCTGGTTTCTTGAATTACCTCCTTTGCCATTTTATGTGGCTTGAAATTTATTAAGCACCTGCCTCAAAGTCAAGGAAGTGCTTCTCATCTAAATGCTGCCATGCTGCCTCCTCTAGTGAGTGTTTAAGAGTCTGGGAATCAGCTAGGACTGAAAGTGTTGGTAGGGAAAGAGAAGTGGACCCAAAGCTGCAGACCCCGGCTATAGAGATAAAAGGAACTATCGAGGAACTTTACAGTACCAAATGAGCTAAAACTGTACAAAATCCTACAGTGTGGCAATGCTTTATTTCCAAACCCAGGTGGAGCTGTACTGGGAGTCTGAGCCCTAATTTGATGATGGTTCTATGAAACAGTCCTTCTTTTCTAAAAGAAGGACAAAGATTAAAAGTTGCTCTGGATTTTCAGAACTTTAACAATAGCTGTAGTTTTTGCTCAAAGATAAGAAGAATAAAAGTAACATATCTGGGAAGAAGTAGGTTTGAAATTTTTTGGAATTATTTCTAGAAAAACAAAGGCTGTGGCTAGTTTCCTTTTTGGCTTATTGCTTTCAAATTCTATCACCATCATGGCTTTCTTCTTAGATTTAGTTCTCAGAGCCAAGCATTTGGTAACCTATTTGTGAATACCAGACACTCCAACTGACTTTTTTTGTCTACATATTCTAATTTGTGCACACAACCTAGATGGTGTGGTTCATAAATATTGGCAATTTACTGAAAATATGAGCAATTCTACAGCAAACATTTAAAAATAACTAAGGCAGAAGTAATGATTCGGGTGGCGAATAATAAAAGACCATAATGATGGCAGCAATGACATTATCCCAGTGCTTGGGAAATCAGAATAAATATGTTAAACCTTGAGATACAATCCCTTTCTACAAAGCAACATCCTCTTTCATGTGAAAATGAGAGAAATTAAATATAGACAGACAGATAAAAAGGATTTACTCCATTTTCAAGGTAATTTATTTTCCATGCTTACTTTCTCAGCTTTATTTTCTATATTAAACTCTATGAAAGCTCTCTTGATTAAGTTCCCCCAAGCATCTCTGAGTGAAGCACTCCAAAACATACATGGATTTGGTCATAAAGTGCATTTTATTCCTCTTGTCAAAGCAACACAAAAAGTCAGGAGGATATCTGAAATCACATAAAACAGACCCAAGGGAAGGAGAGATGTGTTAAAATCTTCCAATATCTGACACTTGTGGAGATTAATCGCATGAGGTTCATTCAGACACTTATGCTTGAAATTAACCTCAAAAAAAATATTCATTTTCTGTTTTAAGAATTGTATATGGTCAGGCTTTACTTATCATTGTTCCTCTGGGTATACTGATAAAATAATAGAGCAAAACAATGGAATATTCAAATGTACTCACCTTTTTGCCAAAAAGGGTGTTTATATGAATTATACAGAACTGTTACTTTAAATAAATGTTGGATAAAAGAAAATTTGGATGCATATTCCCATTGAATTTTTTTAATATAATGTCTCCTTGTACATATGGGCAAGAGTTTTTAAACAACTGAAACATTGATCCTCATAAACCTCCAGCAGGGCTAACCTATGACTTTGGTGGTTTATGTAGTCACCTAAGACACGGTGGGCAGGGTGCAGACTGGACTGCAGTGAACTCTGTCACAGGCACAAAGGGTCTTCTTTAAGTGAGAACTGCAGGCAAAGTTACGACCTTGGACGGATCATAATTTCCCTGAGATTTTCAGTATACAAAATACATGCACTTCAGTTCATTTAGTCCTTAGAATAACTCAATGGGACAGGTTAGATGAGTGCTACTGTCTTCATGTTACCAATAAGGGGCAAAAATGAGGTGTGGGGACATTATGTGATTTACCTAAAGTCATGGATCTGATAAGTGACTTAGCTGGGATAAGACACCCATTCTTCAGGCTACTGGATTAACAATCTTTCTATTATACAAGTTTTTCTCAACCTTTTTACCATCCCTGCTTTTTGCCTTTTGTTGTGTGGGCTTTGCATTTTGTAAGATTTTTGTCAACTAAATGCAACGCACTTATCAAAGAGCACCCATGGCCTTACCACGAGTAAATGTGGAATTTTCCTTGTGGTCTCCGAATGTGAAGCAGCTTCAATTTCTTCCTACCCCAGAGCACTCTGAGGCACACTGTACCACACCCATCCCACCTATCCCTGGGAGGACAACCTCCCGGCTTATCAGTCCTTCACACATTGGTGTCAGTCTGACAGGTTTTCCTTGTCTGCTCATGAAGCTTGGGCATGGTATTTGGATGAAAGTAGAGGGAAATGAAAAATTTCAGAACAACTAGCTGCCTGGTTAAAGATTACTGGAGGCGGGGAGGAGAGGGAGGATATTGCATACTTAACATTTCTTTTTCCCAGTCCTGACCTTGCTTTATATACAAAATGAAAACCAGCAATGAGACAATGGTCATAATTTAATGACTAAGGTAAATGGTTCACTGCAGATCAGACAGGTTATTTTTAGCCTTTGTAATGAGCGAATCAAATCACTGCCTGATTCATATGGTCAAATCATGCACACTTGACTATAAAAATAACTGAACATGACAGATCATTCGAACTGTGCCCAGTTAGCAACTACATGATTTTGTGCTGACTCCATAAAAGCATCTTACTGTAGACCTACAATGGCAAACTTCTACACAGATGTTGAAGAAGTAGCAGGCTCAGTCCTCAACTAGAACACTCAGAAAATGCAGTCTACTCAACAATAAAGGGGAAAGTTCGAAGGCCTCTGATTAATAGAATTCTGGTCTCACTACAGAGTTGGGAAATGTAAATCTACTTTATTAATCAATTATACTTTATAAAATACTGTTATATCTTAAGTTAGCAACAGAATTCACACAAGTGGAAGATCTAATATTCATAAGACATATTGCATGCATGTCAGCTTTATAGTATAGAGGAGGAAGAAATATTGCTCTACTCTCTAGGTTCTTCTGGGTGGTGTAAGAATTAAATCAATATGAGACAGAATAACAGGAGAAAACCAAAGTTTAATAATATGTATTACATGAGAGAAACCCAGGAAAACTGAGTGACTCACCAAAATGGCCAAAGCCACCACCTTAAATACCATTTTCAGCTAAAGACAAAGGAAGACGTTGGGGATAGTGATTTGGGACTTTAAAGGGGAGGAAAGCAGTTCACATGGAGATGGAAAAGCAAATGTTTAGTGAAAAAATGTTTGCCGTGCCTTCAAAGACAATGAGACATGGAGAGGGCCTGACTAGATGCCTCCCTGTCTACCACACCTAGTTTGTATTCTACTATAATTATCTATAATATGAGCTCCTTCTTGAAATAGGCCTTCCATCTTAAATTCTTTTAGGCAATTAGGAGGAAGGTCAAAATTTCTTCCTGAGTCTTTTGTTTTTAAAAATCAAACCAAAGATACATATTTTGGGGTGGCAAATTCTGGTCCCCTGCAATAATTTTTGCCTTTTCCTTTGTACCTTTAATAATTTTTAGTGTGAGCAGTCCAAACTCTTTAGCACGTCATATCTTTTGTAATGGATTGTCAGATAACCATTACTGTCTCATGTAAAACAGTATTTTACCTATATAGTCATACAAAATGTCTTGAAATTCTTTCAATCTTGCCTTGTTCTCTCATTTCATTGCATCTTTTCACAAGACTGTCTCTCTTCCTATTAAACTCTTCCTACACTTACCAACTTGAAGAATTCGTATTTGTCATTTCTGATCTGCTTTGTGAAGTCGTTCATTATTGCTCACCGTTCTGTCCATTCCAAGCAGAGATAGCTTTGCTCTTTTCTTTGATCCTGTGGCGTTACTTTTTGATAAAGCACCTCTACTATGGTCTTTTTCATATTTCATTAGCTGTCTACACACGGTCCCTCCCACAAACCTATTCCCAGAAAGAAAGAATTATAGTATATTGATTTCTGAATCCCTGGAGTTTATCCCAAAACCTGACACAAAGTAGGTATTCAATAAATATTTGTTGAATAAATGTCTTAGATCGGGTTCCTTAGAAGCTGAGCCTGAGAAGGAAATTCTTTCTCAATGATTTATTGAGGGAGAGCTCTCTGGAGAAACTGTGAGTAAGCGAGGGAAGTAGGATAGGAAGCAGGGAAAGGAACTGAGCAAATATGTGACCAGCTGAGGTCTTGCCTTGGCTGATCCCGGGGTAGCTCTGGAGTCTGAGGGACGCCCCAGAGTTGCTCTCTCTTGAGGCAAGAGGGTTGGCCTTCTGTACCCTACATTATTCCATTATTAGCTGTGGGCCTCCTGGGAAAAGGGGGATCATAAAAAAATCCCAGACATTCCCAAGCAAGACAGCTAGGTCTGTTCAGCAAGTCTCTGGAGAGGGGTACATTTACACGAAATTAGCGGTCATCACTCAGAGCAACCGCGGGGTGGGTGCACGGGCCCAGGAGAGGGACCTGGATAGGCTAACAGCAGTGTGACCTCAGAAAATAAATGCAGACCCATTCTCCAAAGTATTGTGGATAATGACTCATGTGGAATAGAATGATTAATGTGGAATATGAGAAAGAGCTCAAGTTTAGAGCCAGACAACCAATTCAAATCCCAATTTTGCCTGTGTTACCCCCGGCAGGTCACTACGCCTCTCGTCTCTGTTTTGTCTTCTGGGAAACAATGACAATAAGATCTATCGCATGTGACTCTGTAAAGATTAGACAAAATGTATACAAAGGACCTTACAAAACACTTAGCTTGGAGTGTGTGCAGAATTACTATCATATATCATTTCATTTTATTCATTTACCATGCTCAAGAAAGAAGACAGTTCCAGCAGAAAATTCTACTGAGATTCTCAAACAATGAGAGTTCTCTTACACATGTTAGGAATATTTTTAAAATATAAGGTGCATAGCAGAGAAAAGCTAGTCTGAGTCTCAGTTTCAGCTCACACACCACAACCGACAACCATAAAGATTCCCCTTCCTCGAATCACGCTTCATCATTACTCTAATTTTCTTTCTTCAGAGAACCAGTCACTATTTAAAACTGTCGACATTTATTACCACTTTTGTTGTTATTGGCTGCTTCTCTCCCCAAGTAAAATCTAATTTCTTGAAGGGCAGCTACCTTCTTTCTTGTTCGATGCGGGCTCTTTGGCACAAAACCCTACCTGGCACATTTTTGGTGGTAAATAAATAACTGACTGTCTTGCTGCTATTTTAAATTGCCTCATCAAAATCTCAAGCTTGTTTTAACTTACAGGCCGGGCTAAATGTGTTCCCACTTAGTAGAGATCAAAGGCCACACCTGCTATAGCTGTTCTGTGACATATGTGAACACACTTAGTCTCAAAGAGACATGCATGTCACTAGTATTATTATTCACTTAGCCATTAATTATGACAACTCTTAGCAGACTTGTATTTCAGATTCCCAATTCAAGTACAGTTTTGGAAGTTCCATGCACTTTAAAATATTACTACTACTCAGTAAGTATAGTCAAGAGATGAGACGAATTGTCATATAGTTCTTGAACAGTAGGGTGACATAGAAATGATATTGCATATTTGCACAGTATTTCTATGTGCATTGTTTTATTTTATCTGGCAAATGTCTCTGGACATAATCATATGTTGCTGATTCATTTTATTTTTCAAAATTTGCTGCTGGAATCTAACCTGCTTTTTTTCTGAGGTCTTTAGGCTTATGTAAATATGAAATCTTTTTTTTTTCTAAATTATGACAGCTTTTAAGATGTTTTAGATTCTTAATTTACTCGATCGTGCTTGAAGTTAGGTGTGAATATCATCCACTTTTTTCCCTTATATTACTTGATGCAATATGTCTGAACCTAGAAGCCCAGTTGACTTCAGTCTGAGTTATTAGTAATGCCCGTATCGATCAAAAGAATAAAGAAAGAAGAGGTTTGAGGTTTTCTATAATTATGTAAGTGCATGCATGGATACCTGAGGTCTGCTGGTGTTGACTTGCATTTACCACTGACCTAGTCGCTAAGGAGTGTGACTATATCAGTGGTAGCAGATCCACGTTGCATTGCCTCCTCCCCCTTCTCCCTGTTGATATGTCTGCAAGAAGTGACTGCCTCAGAAGACTAAGAAAGCCAAAGAATATAGAATAATTGCCTGAGAAACATGTTTTTTACCTTTGGCTTTAGATAACATATTTTTTGTAATAACATAATGCCAATGGTTTATTCCCTCTGTGCATTTTAATAATCTTTTTGGATACACGCAGAACAATCCGGCAAAATTCAACCATACTGCAGACCAGACCAAATGTGATATCAGCTATTACCAGGTGGTTTATCAAATATTTGTTGACAAAATAAAATAAGTTCAATGATTTAAGGATTGCACAGTGAGTTCTCTACTTATTTTCAGTTTCACAGCTAAATTTGAAATATGAATGTTGAATAACTAGACTCTATTTCACTTAAAACCCAGAATGCCTGCTCATTCCAAAGTGATGAATGAATTATGTAAACTATAACTGAGTCCATAACTTCTGAGTTAGAAAATTGTTTTTCCTCATTTACCAAATTAGTTCTCAATGACAATTTAATGGGTAAAGGGGAAAAGAAACACTCAAAAAAGAAAGTGAAAGCTTTCCTAGGCTCTCAGAACAAATGAGAAAGGACTTTTTCAGATAAATGTCTTGGATTCTGGCAATGAAAAGGCACCTGATTAAAAAAAAATGAATGTTTAATATTGGAATAAATGAAATCCTCCAGATCCTCGCTAAAACTTTCATTGCATTTCCAAATTAAACAACTCTTTCAGGGACTGCTCAATGTGTCAGTCACCTTAATAATTGAATTTGCTCCAAGAAATAAGCAAATAAGGAGCTTAGGATTCTTATTCTATGTCTTTGTCACATTGGAAAACTTCAAAATTTGAGATTTAATTTCATCTTTTGCTTCCTAGAATCTCTTCTTGAGTTTGTGAGCTTACAATAAATACTGAATTTATTTTGACATTGACTTTATCCAGTTATGACGGCACAGATCAAACTCGCAAAAAGAAAGATTTTGGAGCTGTGTTACTGTGGCTGCAGTGACCGTTTGGGTTATCCATAGATTTGGCAAACATCTCTTTTTACACCCCAGCTTTAAAGTTTCCTGTGCTATATTAGCTTGCCAAGTGTTCGAATGTTCCTTGCATCTAAAAGAAAAAGAGCAAGGCAAATAAGATGTGGTACGGTATAAATGTTTTGGGATGATATGTGCAAAATCCTATAAATATAAATTTCTATCTTCCGAGTAAAAATCGTGTAAAACGATTTCATTTTAAAATCTCAAGGCAAGTAACTGATGAACCTCATGAGCAAGGTTAAGTTTGTTGGTCTATGTTAAATAGTGCATGTTTGGTTGCACACTAATTTATGTTTACATATACTTCAAGCACTTTGTTTTATAGGCCAAGAACTTTTTGCAATAAATCAAAGGATTTAGTAAAATAAATTATTATACTTAATTTAACTTTCTTTTATTTAACTAATAATACTCTTCACTTTTCTTTTATCAGATGAGATACAGACAGCAAAAACAACAAATTGCAGAAAAAATAACAGACTCACGTCCAAGAGACACTGGCTGCAGCCATGTGATGGTTTCCTCTTAGTAACAGTGACAAAACCACATTTCTAACCCAAGCACATTTCTAACTCTTTTCACTTTCCTACAGATCCGTCTTCATCTGGATTGAAATAGTCCTTCCCTGGATGCAGTAGTTTTGCACAGACTGACAATTTATTTTAAGATAAGCTATTTTTTCTCTCACTACAAATGAAATATGTATTTTGTTATACACTTAATAAATATAGCCAAAAACGAAATAAGCAAAATGTACTCTCATTACTCATTACCATAGAAAATCACTATTAATGTTTTCACTGTATAGCGTTCTCTTATTAGCACACATAATTTGTAAAAATGGCTTTGTGTGGTACATTCTTTTTTGTCGACTATCTTTAGCACAATCTATTATGAAGATGTTTCAAATGCAATTAATGTATTTCACCCAGTGGTTGGTATTTGTTATCATAACTCTACAACGATCCTACTGTGACTAAACCAGCCCTGAAAGAAGCCTGGTAGTTCTGCTTTTATCAGACCTAGAGCTGATATTGTCTTTAACTTAATTTTCTCTAGCACTTGTTACGCTTCCTTGACTTGCATTCTCACGTCTCTTATGTGTCCAGGAACTTTTTATTCTATTCCGTCTTGACTATTAGCTTGTTTCCATTAGTTCTGTATTTTCTTCAGGAATATAGACCATCTGGGTGTTGGATGTCTTTCATAGCTTCATTATCACATTCTCTCAGATCTTCTATCATTTCTGTGACCCTTTATTCTGCATCTCAGAAAAGCTTCTTAAACATACTTTCTACATCACAGATTTCAGTTTTTATCATGGTTGATTCTTTCAGTGCTATTTCTAATATAATTTAAAATTCTGCTATGACATTTTCCCATTTCTTTCTTGAATTTTTCCAACCCCCTTTTTATTGTCATATCAAAGCATTTTAATCTTTTTCATGGAAATCATGTGTATCTTTATTTCCTTAGAGCAAAAAACAGATTCTGCCTTTTACTTTTATTTCTTGTTTAATATGATTTTAGAAACTGTGCTCTTTATCCACTTTTTAAATGCTTTGTCTTTTTTTTATATTGTAGAGTAGTTTTAATAAGTCTCTTGTTACTTTTTTCTCCAATGAAGAGATAACATCTCACCTTATATTTTTCTCCTAAATATTATAAGTGCATAACCTTTACATCTGCTCACTCTATTGGTATCTATGTTCAGATATGAAGCCTTAGAGTCTGGGGAAAAGGAGGAGTATCTGAGATGAATATTGTCCCAGGAGGGAAAATCCTGCTCTGTGTAAGTTCTTCTTTCTCTGTTAATAAAACTCCTTTCAGGGTCCGGCTCTGTGGCTGAGTGGTTAAGTTCGCGCGCTCCGCTGTGGCGGCCCAGGGTTCGCATCCTGGGCACGGACATGGCACTGCTCATCAGGCCACGTTGAGGCGGCGTCCCACATCCCACAACTAGAAGGACCCGCAACTAATATATACAACTGTGTACAGGGGGGGTTTGGGGAGATAAAGCAGAAAAAAAAATATCTAAATAAATAAATAAATAAAACTCCTTTCAGACACCAGCTTTCATAACCTAAATTTCTATGCGCCCTGGCTTCCATTCTAGATACATACTATAGTTTGTTGGGCTTCCTTCAAATTGCTGTTGTCAGTTTTATAGGAGGAGAGAATTGCTGTACCAGAGAAGAGCTTTAAAGCCTCCTGTTACATTCCACCAACTCAGAAAAGGGCTCATGGTGAAAACCCTTTTAGGAGAAACTCAGCTCTTGCAGGCTAGCCCATGGCCCTCCCAGCAGAGAAGCTTCTGAGTGACCTTGAATATCTCTTGGTATCCACCTGGCACAGGACACAAGAAACAAGAATTGCACCTTTCATGTTTATAATCTTGTTTCTTTTTGAATAAATAAACAAATGGGCCAAGAAAAGGAGAATGTTCAATAGGATTCTTTTATATTCCATATTAAAATTATGTCACAAGCTGTAATTTTCTCTCTCTTTAAACATATTCTTGTATAACATTTACTTTTTCCCTGTAGCTTCCTATAGCTTTTCTTTCTTCTGATTGACAAAAGAATAAAATCATCTAGGTCTCAAGTTTCTGGCCTTCTTTTGCCATGCTGTAATATATATGTGGGTTTTTATATGTATTAGTACATATAAATATATAAACGTATATAAGTAAATATACATATGTAATAGGGCTTTTATACTGATTTTTTATAAAAAAACTTAAATTCACATACTTATTTGAAGGATTATTTAATGACTGATTATAAAATATAATTAGTTTAAATCTCTCCTTTTTACTTTTCAATGAACATTAAAGTTCTAATTTCCTGGGAACCACAGCAGATAGAAATATATTATAAAGTTTTTATATTATGGTCAATGAAAGCATACCAATAATTCAGGTTTAAAAACACGTTTAAACTAAATTATAAAATTAGACATTATAGTAGAGGTTTATTCATATATATTATCATATACATTATTATGTACATTATAATACTGGCCATTGTCCAACAAATGGAAAAATTAATTACATCTAGTTTTGTAAAAAATGTATAGTTAAGAATATCATGCTCCTTTAATTGTAACTCACCCTGATGACTGTGTGTAATGAGACTGAAGGATGCAAGATAAAGTTTGTGAGGGATATTAACAGTTCTGGTACCTAGAGTATAATTCAAGGTTATTTACTGCCTCAAGATGAGGTAGTATAAAATCAAATAAACAATCACCAGGATGGCAAATCGCACACACACATGCTTACTTTCTTTCTTTCTTTTTTTTAAAGATTTTATTTTTCCTTTTTCTCCCCAAAGACCCCTGGTACGTAGCTGTGCATTTTTAGTTGTGGGTCCTTCTAGTTGTGGCACGCAGGATGCCACCTCAGCATGGCCTGGTGAGCAGTGCCATGTCCGTGCCCAGGACTCGAACTGGCAAAACCCTGGGCCGCCGAAGCCGAGCACGAGAACTTAACCACTCGGTCACGGGGCCGGCCCCTTACTTACTTTCTATAATCCAGCTGAGTGGTTCTCAAACCGGAGAGATTGTTAAAATTCAAATTTGTGGTCCCATCCCCAGAAGTCTGACTTAGTAGGTCTGAGATAAGGCCTTGGAGTCTGCATTTCTAACAGTTCCCAGATGCTGCTGCTGCTGCTTCTGATCTTGGACCACTCTTTGATAACTAAAGTTCTAGGGTATTCTGCCTCAGAGGAAAATTATTTGGAGAATAATTTTTTCTTTATTATTGTTTTTGAGAAAGATTAGCCCTGAGCTAACATCTGCCACCAACCCTCCTCTTTGTTTGCTGAGGAAGACTGGCCCTGAACTAACATCTGTGCCCATCTTCCTCCACTTTATATGTGGGACACCTGCCACAGCATGGCTTGGTAAGCCGTGTGTATGTCCACACCCGGGATCCAAAATTGGGCTGCCAAAACAGAACAGGCGAACTTACCGCTCTGCCACAGGGCCAGCCCCTGGAGAATGATTTTGAAATTAGTGTGGACGTAGTCCCCAAAAAATGCACCAACTTCATAGGGTCAGCCCAAATTTACTTCCAGTAGAAAACTTATGTTTCTTTCCCCCTCTTCTGCCTCCAGCCAAAGGCATATAAATAACGATTTTTCTAACAGGCAGCATTAGGTCTATGTTATGGGGGAGAATGATGATACGACCACTCTTTTTTTTTTAATTGCAGTAACATTGGATTATAACATTATATAGCTTTTGGACATACATCGTAATACATTTCGAATTCTGTGTAGATTACATCACAATCACTCTTTTGCCCTCTAGGAACTGTGGGTTTTTTTTCTCTCTTCCCTAAGCCAGGGAGAAAATTGAAGCTCTGGGAATCAACAGATTTTCGATAAAAGTAAAGTGTGAAAGATGCCAATGAAATAGTAAAACACATGTAATCATGTTTCAACCAGAGGGGGCAAAAAAGGTACTTGCATGAAAATAGAGTGCTATGTTTGACTCTGAAAATATTCAGGATTATGATGGATGTGGCAAAAATTGTTCAAACCTTGTTATTTTAATCTGATGGTGCAGGTAGTAAATGGACTTATTATGTTAGAAGGACAAGGCCATTAGAAAAGAAAAGAAAAAGTGAGGGAGAAAACAAAGATGAGCCAAACTGTGGATAGTCCCAATGGCCATGCAGGTTAAAATAAGATCCTTGAAAAGTATGGTTAGTTTCAGTTTATCATCCTAAATAAGAATCTGCACACTCTTTAATTTCGTTACGTCTATCTCTCCTGAAATTGAACAAAACATAATAAATCAAATTAGGGCTACAGAATTAAGAGATTTCAACTAATCATAGTTCTCTCTCTCTTTTTTTTCTCATTAGCTCTATGAATTATTTGATGTGGTGTTCAAGGAAATTTTAATTGGACAAAATTTCTGATTGTTAGTTAATTCATTTGATTTTCAGGGCTCTCATAGCTGAAAAAGAAAACCTTACAAAGACACAAAGATCCAAGTACAGAAAGAAGTCACCAGCTACACTTATCAAGTCAAGTTTATTTTTAAATTTCACCTATCTCAGCAATTATGGAAAGGATTTTGTTGAAATTCAGCTTGTCAATTTCTCTCTCTCTCCCAATGTCCACCGTTTGTTCAAACAACTTAGAAGGGGTTAAATGGTTATATTTTTATCAAATGGATTTAACACCCCCGAAAATCCTCATTTGGAATATCTTAAAACATTTAAAAATCTGTTTTTTAATGACATCATATTGATACCTATGTAGATGACATTCTTAGATACATTTTGGAACGTAATAACCTAAATAGGCAGACATCACCCAACAACTGTTTTCAAAGTGCTCTCTTCATAGCATGGATATTTTTTGAAAGATCATTACTTTCTCATAATTTTAAAACGTTGCTTTTACTTTGAAGGGACAAATTAAGTGTGTTAATTTTTCTCTAAAATATCTTCTGGGTACCATGTGATGGGGTTCAGGACATGCTACCCCATATGGCACTTTGGCATATTAAATGTCTTAAGTTGAAGGAATTAAAAAAGAAAAAAAGCAGCAGAAGCAGGAAGGTCACTGAGTCTCCCCACCCTCGCCCTTCTTCCCTGAAACAAGTCATAAAATTCCCTTGTGACATGGCCCTGTTTGTACCCAGAGGACAGAAGACACTCTCATCACTGGAGACGGGGACTTTGGGACCAAGGACTCTGCACAAACCTTGTTAAACTAACCCGTCTTCCTAGTTACTCCTCCATCATTTACTCTCTCTACCTCAACCCCTTTGTCTTGTCAATTCTTCACAAATTTATTGATTCTTTGTTTAAAAGAAATAAAAGCTTCCTGCTCTGGTCATTTCTTTCGGTCTTCATTCTCTTGCAATGTCTCCCAGGCACATGTAAAACTTCGATAAAATGTATATGCTTTCCTCTTGTTAATCTGTCTTGGTGAGTTTAGTTTGCAGACCCAGCCAGAAAGTTTAAGAGGATGGAGGAAAACGTTTTCCTCCCCTACAGATGCTACTGACCACTGCTAAATTTGAAATACCGCTTTGCATAACTTTACGTAATTACTCCTTGTCTTGTTACAACATACTGTAAAGATACCATGATTTAGGTTTGTGGAATTATAAATCCATCTAAAGTGGCATACGTAAGCTGCAACGTACCATAACGGCATTTGGGGGGAATGGCTGAGCAAGGGGGCGCTGCCAACGCCTCCACGCTCCTCCAAGCCCTCTCTTCCCTGGAGAAGCTTGAGCACAGCGGGGATAAGTCCATTGAGAACATCAAGGTCAGCACATTAATTAAATCAGAATGAGGCTTAATTCCTTCCTCATGTGCAGGAAAAAAATAGAAATAGAATTTCTAATACTTACTTCCAATACCCCAAAGGAGCAGTTTGCACCCACTTCTGTAAGTAGACACCCCACTTTAGAGACGGTCATCTGGCTTCTAAAGACACAACTGCCATTTACTACTACCAAAATTTTGACTTTGTGACAATTCTAACTAAAGGCAGATTCTCTTTTCTTTGTAAAATAAATCCACTTGATAAAATGAAACACCCGGTTTTCTTTCTCTTGAAAAATTTTCCCTTGAAAATGTTATCTAGATGATCTTCCTTTATGTAAGGTAAAAGAAAAAAAAAAAAAGCAAATTCAGACCTATGTTTTCAGTTTTACAAGAGCTTAATATGTAATTACTAATCAACTTCTTTAGCTCCAGGCTGTTTATTTGGATCTTCATATTAAAAAAAAGTCTTCAGAGAAGATTAAATTAGATGGAGATTAGAAATTGATATGTACTAATGTCAACTCTCATATCCTATTCTTACTTGTTTTCTCTTCCAATATCTCTTCTTCATTTTGCCAAGTTTTAAAAGCTCAGTGTTATCATACAAGATACAAGTAGAAATATCTAAATACAGACTACAGCAATTTTTTTATCTTTGGCCTCTAATGCTTTGATGTTTTCAAGTCAGTTTTCTTTTTTGAAGAAACTTGAGGGTTTTTCTAATCCATATGTTTCATCTGTTTTAAATATCATGATAACTTTCATATTTTATTAAGAATGTGTAAGATTTTAGGTACAAAAACATCTCAAATCATGACTAGATAGGATCCCCCAGTCTCCTGTTTCTGAGCTTCTAAGGGAATGAGAAGAGGAAGCTGTTTAATTGACAGCTTGTTGTAAAGCTCCAAACTGTCAGACTAATTTGGAGGCAGATTGGTTTTACAGATCGTTTATTAACATACTGGCAAAGGGGCGATGACAAGGGGCCTGCTTCCCGCTTGGCTCTACATAACTTGGATTTTCCTGTGAAAAAACTTTTCCATGAAACTGGAGAGGGGAAGTGGGTTCGGGAGGCACCAAGGTGAAGGTGTTCTGCAGTTGACAGCAGCATTGTAGGGTCTTCATTTAAGATCTTTAGTAAGCAAGGCTGAACTAAACCTTGTTCTGAAGAACTCAATCAAACTCACATTTTCCCCTTGACTATTTACATAAAACATGCCTATGAGGGATAGAAATCTCTTTAAAAAAGCATTTCTGTTTTTATCAGTGTGTGTACACACACATACACTTGTATGTGCATGCCTGTGTGGGAGAGATGTTTATGCATTTACTGGATAACTTATTTTTCTAATGTTGTTTATACAATCCCGGCCAAGCCAAGCACTGAGTTAGCAAATACATCTTCCACCACCTGAGAAGATAAGGTACAAAAATGAAAGTCACACATTATACTTTGGCTTCATATTAATTTTGTTTGGGTATTCTTTTTGTGTTTTTATTCTTTTGTGAGGAACACTGGCCCTGAGCTATCATGTGTGCCAAACTTCCTCTATTTTATGTGGGATGCTGTCACAGCATGGCTTAATGAACAATGCTAGGTCTGTACCCAGGATCTGAACCAGTGAACCCTGGGCTGCTGAAGCAGGGCACACAAACTTAACCAGTATGCCCCTGGGCTGGCCCCTGTTTGGGATTTCATTATTTTAGGATTCTAGTTTACTCCATGCATAATCCTGGGCATACGGTTGGATTTTTGGCCTGGCTTTTTGAGTGCAATTGACTATTTACAATCATTTGTTTGAGGTAGCAGTGACAAGCCAGAAAGGCTGACTGTTTTTCCAACCTGTGCTCAGCATTTTACAAGCCCCTATAAAATTTTGCCTCAACAACCTGAGCCCAAAAGGTAGAGTAAACCAAAAGCCATGGGCCAACAAGGCAGTAAGTCCTGGAAGGCCGTATCATGCTGCTTACAGTTCATGCTTCAGCATAGATAGACCCCAGACTCCCTTCAAACTTTGTTTCCCCAGCATATGACCAACTTTTCATTTTTAGTTCCCTTTCTTATATTTGTTTGACCTGTGTTATCACCTAAAAGCCCATGCAGACATTTGTCTAGGTAGGTGACATAACACCAGCATCCCAGTTGGAAAAGTTGGAGTCTGTTCCTTTCCAGTTGAAGGGTTAGGCCTCACCTGCAATGGGAGTCTAGGAGGGAAGCTCAAAAATAGGGAGAATTAAAAATTAATTTAAAAGGGGGTTGCAATGGGCTTAACAGATCACAGAGTTAGGAAAGATATTTTGATTCAGTCCAGGGAACTAAGGCCAGACTCCTGGGATCTATCTAATATGTTGTCACATTGTAGGTGCCATGGCAGAGAATCCGTAAAGAATCCATGAAGAATGTGGTGGAGAGATAAAATGAGGTACAAACTGATTTTGAGAATTCTAATTTTGCACTACAGAGCTTCTCTTTTCCATGACCTAGCCTGTTCCAAGGAGATATAGAGGAGGATCTTACAAGGACTAAGATGGCCTTAAAAGTTCTGTTTAGGCCTTGGAATAATTCACTCTTTAAACTTCATTAAGTTGTTTAAATTTTCTGTTCCCTAGTTCTGATTCTTGCTTTTAAAATAGAGTGTTGATTGCTCTTAGATTATAGAGGTACACCTCTGAGGATAAAATAAAACATGTGGCAGAACTTTAGATATAAAATTGCTGTGTTTGGTAAAAGTATACATAATGTTTCAAGAACTTGAACACTTGAAGGAAAGATAAAGGAATAAATTTTTAAAAATATCTTTATTCTCCTAAGTAGTTTTGAAATGTCTGTGCTTGAAATGAAGCATATTACTTTTCAGACCTTCATTAAGTACCTTATTGAGACTTTTTAAATTTAGGCATATTAAATTTTTATAAAATTTCTCAGTATATTAGAAAGGATACCTCTGAAGGTAAGGAAGAAGTTTTTAGAAGCAGACACAATGACAAAAAGTAACAGTTCCTCAAAAGAAAAGGTCTTAAAAACTAAAAAATAAACATGGAAAAGCACTACAAAGAAAAAAATATCAAAGTTCAAAATATTGACACGGAATCACTAAAAATATTAAAATTCTACATACTTTCTTCTTTAAAAAAGGTGAGAAATGTGTAACATATTTGCATTAAAAATAATCACAATTTTTAAATGACATTGAAATCTTTGATTATTTTTTATCTTCTGAGATATTCAGGTGTGTTGACCTCAATTCTTTATGGTTTTATAAGTAGCGAAATATCACTGAATTGTTAAAATTTTCAATTATTCACATAAATCTTATCCATGTAGATTATCTATGACAAATTCTTAATTGTGGATCAGGCTTTATATTAACAGCTACAGTTGTTATAACCTTCTCTTCCCCTTATTCAGATAAAATGTGGTCAGGAATGTAAACTTACCTTAATATTAATGAAAGAAATCTATTTAAAAGAAGTCAGTTGCTTATGCAAGTATGTGACTTTTTACTCTCTCTAAGTGACTGAAAACTGACTTTACCAATAATGACAGCATCATTCCATATATGTAGGTTCCTGACCCTTGGGGTGCCCTAATTAGCCAACAAATAACCTTCAAATCATTATTCTTAAGTCACTCTCATGTTCTCATTCAGTCTTCTCCACGTGGACTCAGTTACCTTCCAAAGGAGGGGTCAAGACAGAATTCTCCGGGACCCAGTGGTGATGAGGCTTCTGTGACATCTCCTTAGGGGCTAGACATCCTCCTCAGTTACCTGCTGTGATCAGAAGCCGTCATGACAGTGGTGATATTTTGAACTTCACACACCTGTCAATCCAAGCATTACGTTAGTAGCTCAAGGTCACAGCTCTAGAAATGATCTAACTTAGTATCTGCCAGACTTCAAATCCTGTGTTCTTTCTCTTCTTCAAATATGGGCCATTCCTGGTGAGATGGTAGAACAGTCTGTGTGCTGAAAGCAGCAAAGGGGAGACTCAGACCCAACAGCATCTTTCTTTATGTGAACATCTCGGTGGGGTGAAGGTGGAGATGAGAATGTTATTAGGAGAAAGACTAACTATAAGAATAATGATTAATTTCAAGGAAATAGAATAAAAGAAATATAAAAATGAGAAACCTCATTATTTTCTCTATTGTTATTTTTCCTCACAGAATGACTGCATGTAAGATAAGATGTAAGTAATATTGCGCTGTCTCTAGAGAGAAACTGTAATACAAGTGCAATTTATGATAAAATGGACAAGACATAATTTTAAATTTCTCAGAGAAATTATATGAAGTACCGTCATGCATAGCTTAACGATGGGGATATGTTCTGAGAAATGCATCCTTAGGCAATTTTGTCATTGCCTGGTTAGATAGTATAGCCTACACACACCTAGCCTACGTGGTGTAGCCTATTGCTCCTATCCTACAAACCTGTACAGCATGCTATTGTAATGAATACTGTAGACAATTGTAATGCAGTGGTATTTGTGTATCTAAATATATCTAAACATAGAAAAGACACAGCAAAAATATAGTATAAAAGATAAAAAATGATATACCTGTAAAGCGCACTTACCATGAATGGAGCTGGCAGGGAAGAATTGCTCTGAGTGTGTCAGTGAGTGAGTGGTGAGTGAATCTGAAGGCCCAGGACATTGCTGTCCACTGCTGTAGACTTTGTAAACATTGCACATTTAGACTACATTAAATTTATAAAAAAAATATTTCTTCAGTAATAAATTAACTTTCGTTTACTGTACCTTCTTTACTTTATAAACTTTTAAACTTTTTTTTAACTTTTTGACTCTTTTGTAATAACATTTGGCTTAAAACACAAACACATTGTACAGCTGCACAAAAATATTTTCTTTCTTTATTCCCTTCTTTACATCTATGAGTTTTTTTCTGTTTTTAAAATTTTTAATTTTTTTTTACTTTTTAAACTTTTTTGTTAAAAACTAAGACATATTAGCCCAGGCCTACATAAGGTCAGGATCATCAATATCACCGTCTTCCACGTCCACATTTTGTCCCACTGGAAGGTCTTCAGGGTCAATAACGTGCATGAAGCTGTCATCTCCTATGATGACAATACCCTCTTCTGGAATACTGCCTGAAGCTTTTCTTGAGGAGGTGTCACTCTTTTCAGAAATATGTCCATGGTGGTTTGCTTGGTTTGTTTTTATTTTTTATCATAGATTTTCTTGTAAGCAGATAATGTACCATGGACATTCCTCTCGATTAATGAAAACTGTTCGGTGTTGCGGTTCATGTTTTCAAGATTTTAAGGAACTTGTTAACATCTGCAAAAGTTTCTGCTAAACCCTGCACTGTGAATTTTCTTGGGAGTTCCTCTTTTTCTTCTCCTGAAGTTTCCTTTTCTCTCTTCTTCTTTACCTATGTGTTCCTGCTCTGGCTCCAACAACTCTTGATTAGTTAATTCCTCAGGAACCAGTAGGAGCTCCTCAATGTCATTCTTATCCACACCCTCCCCATCTCTGGCAAATTCTGTGAAGTCATGGGCAATCTTCTTGAGTGTCTTCTTTCAGATGCACTGGGCAACAGGAATTTTTCAGCTCCATTATCATCTTATGGCACAACCATTGTATATGCAGCACGTCACTGACCAACAAATGTCATTATGTGGAGCATCACTGTATAGTGAAGGTAACATTAAGTTCTTCAAAAAAGCTATCATTTATATAGACTCACAATGTAGTTCACATACAGTTATCTCATAGATATAGGTTATGTTTAAGAATGCAACTTAACAGTAATTATTGTAAAAAATTATCGCAAATATTTATGAAATAGAACTTACACGTTAGACATTGTTCTAAAACTTTACATGATCCTTCATTTAATACTCACGATAGTCACATGAAGTAAGTACTTTTACTACTATTTTTTTCACATGTAATGAAAATGAGGTATACAGTCTATGGACAACTTATCTAGATTCTCCACAGGTCATATGGGGCATATCCAGAATTTAAACCCAGTTCTGTCAGATTCTATAACATTCTATATATCCTATTCCATAACAGTTAAATATGAGTTAATAATGTAAAACCATGGAAGTGGTAGGTACTCAAAAAATAGTTGCTGAATAATTGAATAACTGAATGAATGGTGGCATTAAACTTTAAAAAATATATAACTTTATATAGAGAAATACAATAATGCTCATATGAATAACAGAATTTATATGTTCTTAACTTTTCCAAACTGTTTTTCATACATTTAATCTTACTTGTTCATGACAACATCCCTGTGAGGTGAGTATTTGTATTCTCATTCCGCTTTACTGATGAAAAGACTAAAGGTCAATTTTGTTCCTCTGTGCATGTTAACACAACATTGGGTGGCAGAATCTGAACTTGAGTTAAGGTCCTATGATGACCAACGTCCAACCCTCATTCCAGTACCTATATTGGCCTTGGGAATCAGTCACACCAAGTTCATCACCTTCCTCTCTCCTGACTTCTGATTTTCTTTAAACATATATATTTTAGAGGCAAAACTATTTTTTGAATCTCCTGTTAGGATACTATGTGGTCGTGTTTATTTTATAGTCGGAGTCATTATACCATTGCTTTGTGAGTTCTCTACAGCTCAGATGCCCAAAGCTATTCTGGGACTGTGTTCCTGCACTATATATAGGCCATTCCTTTGAAAATTAGACGAGTGGTAACCTTATTAATATTCCATATTCTCAATCCTGCTTGAATGGATAATGTTGCAGCAATTTTGGTGTGAAACAATGTAATATGATATGCATAGAGAGCAAGTAGTCCTGTCAGAGAATTAATAAAACTCAGTTGTGAGAGGAAAAAAATTCTCACTTTTTTAACCCCAATTCAGCAGGATTTAGCCTTTCTCTCTGCCTTGTACAAGCTGCCACATTACTAAAAAAAAGCATCTTTCTGTGCAGGAGTGCAAAGAAAAGCTGGCATCACTATTCTCCATAGCTGAATGTAGAACGACTGTGTCCTGTGCATCCCCACAGAAGTGCACTGAGATCCATGAACCGATGCAGAGTTAGGGGGACCCAAGAAGAGGACTGTCTCAACAGGATGATCAGCTGCCCCTACAGTGTCAGTGGCCACATTGATGGACAAGTACATACATGCATATGTAATTTAGGATAAGTATCAATGCCCTTGGTGCCACAGATTATCAAGGTGCCAATTCCCAGTAAAGCGAGGGGCAGAGCCCTCTTCTGTTCTGAAGGGGCATAAAGTACACAATCCTGGTTCCATCCATCCTTTTCTATCCATCCAGTACTCTGTCCTGCTCTTACAAGCTCATTTAAGCCAGCAGAGAGATAACTCCCTCTAGTTTTCATTCCCATCTTCCATCTTCTGACTTTCTACTTCCCTGGCTCCTATTCCTTTACTAGATACCAGCTTCTGACCCTGCTCCGTTCTTTGATGAACTCTTTGCATTATCTTATCTTATGGAATTTTTTAAAGATTTGAAAAAATATGCTTTTTTATTGCAAGTCCTCAGAACGTGTGGAGAAATTTAACATTTGTAGATATTTTATTACTTTATGGAATTCTTATGGCTAGTAGGAAATACTTCTTTTTTTCCCTATTAACTCCTAATGAAGTCCCAAACATCAAAAGAAAAAAAAAATACTGGCAAACTTGGAGGTAGGTTACTTTTAACGTGTAGGTAATTTTACATATAAAAGGATTCTGAAAGTAAAAATAAAATCACAAATCATTGTTTCTCCAGCCATCTAAATTTACAGACTCTCATTTTCACATAGTATCTCAGAAATACCAATCAATTCATTTTTGGAAGGACTCTTTCGATCCAAACACAGCCTGAAGTATACATTTAGTTTGAGCATGGCTCAAGCTCAGAGTTCTGTGCTCTGTTTTCACACTTGAAATACATAGTCATTAACAATGAGTTTTAAATCCTTTTAAAATAGAAACTTTTTTTTGACTTTAGTACACTCTGATACCGGTAGTGTTTATTTTTTCAAGTGTTCATTTTTTCATTCACTCTTCTGTTTACATAGTCTCTCATATTTATAAGTTTATTGTATATTTCTGAGTAATATTATTCCTGTTCAGTTTTATGTCTTCGTACTTGCTATTTTCTAAATATTGAAACTTTTTATCTCATCATACTCCACATATCTCTCCCCTAACTCACATTTGGGCTTTCACCTTGTTTGCATGTCAGAAGAGAGAGGAGTGGAGAGAGGGAGGAGTAACTTCAATGAACTATTTTAACACAGAAAACCAGAGAGCAACTGTGAGCATCCATGAAGCAGTGAATGAATGGAAGACTGGAGAGGTACCTGATGTTCAAGGATCTCCAATGCTGATGTACTGAATGGCTACAGGATTCTTTGGCAGAACAATGTTATTAGACAAAAAGGTCCCCAGTGTCCCCCTGAATTGTTATTAATTTGTTAAATTATTTTAAGGATTTCATTTTGTGTCTCGTCTTAGAATGGTCCATTTCTATTCGCTAATCCCTATCAAGGTCTTCGGAATATTTGGGATTGTCTAAGGCTCAGTTTACAACTTGTCATAAAGATGCAGAATATAACAACTAATGCCCTAAAAACTTGAAAGAACTGATACGCTTTCTCAAGTTTCTCCCATTGCCAGGTGTGACTTAGCCACTAAAGGGAGTGAAGGCCAAGCAGGGAAGCATGGAGACGTGCAGGTGGCTTTCCACCTGCTCAACTGTATCATGCTTTTCATTGTTGCACTTAATCTGTTGATAAAAATAACTGTACCCATCACTCTTCATAACCAAGGGAGCATTTCCTTAGAACTTTTCTCCATTCGATTCACTTATTTAAAAAAAAATCAACTTACCCACTGAAATTTTGCCTATTAAATGTTCAAATGTTCGTGTGGAAGCTGGTAGAACAGTTTTCCCAATAGTTTAGGTTTCTCTCCTTTTAGGCACATTACAGGATTACACTCCTGGCTTTCTTGTGGGTGATGGACCCACATGCCTGGATCTGGCCAAAAAAGTTGTGCCAAGGCATTTAATTACTACTGTGAGAACTTGCAAATTTATTTTTTCTTTCTTTTAAGGACCCAGCAGTTTCAAATGGTAGCTTGTTCATAAGTCAGGGTCCTCCACTAAGAGCAAACTGTGCAGAGATCCTTGGTCAACCCACAATGAACATGTATCATGAGCAATAACTAATCCTTTGCTGTGTTAAGACTCTGAGAATTGGGTTTGTGGTTCTTGCAGCACGACCTCATCTATTCTAACTGATGAAGAATGGAACTTGAATATTCCAATACTTTTTAAAAGTTGCCATTTTGTCCTTTAAAATACTTTAATAGAACGACATTGCTCATTTTCTAATATCTGAATTCTGTAAAAATGGTTTCAGGGGCTGGCCGGGTGGGGCAGTGGTTAAGTTTGCACATTTCGCTTCCACAGCCTGGGGTCCGTCAACTGGGATCCTGGGTGTGGACCACACTGCTTGGCAAGCCATGCTGTGCCAGGTGTCCCACATATGAAGTAGAGGAAGATGGGCACAGATGTTAGCTTAGGGCCAGTCTTCCTCAGCCAAAAAGAGGAGGATTGGTGGCAGATGTTAGTTAATCTTCCTCAAAAAAAAAAAATAACAGTTTCAATTGTCAAATGTTTTCCTATTCATGGATGAAAGATCATGAGTTTTAATGATCTATAAAGTATGTCCTGAACTTTAATAAGGCACAATGATATTAAACATCATTCACATAATAATTTATAGTTATCATTGGGCTGTTATTGTGTCTTTATTAAAGACAAAATCTTCAAATACAGGCAAGAAATTTTTGCATTCTAACACTACTATGCTTGCGTGCTTGAAAATAAACTGGGGAGTTGATAAATTCCACTGGGAAATAGTCATTAAAATACATGAGTGCATGCTGCTGGTTCAGGATTTTGACACAAGTTCATTTGTTTATCTATGTATCACCATGTTTCAGAGCATGTTAAATATAGTTTAATGCATGCATTAGACTCAGAGAACATGGACATTCTGGTCAGGCAGCTCCTGATGATTTCACCTCTACACGATTCCACTGTTGATGAAACCCACTTATTGAGGTCTCGTTCCCTTTCTGTGTAGGGAAGAATGAAGTCTTTGGCAAGTGTCTTCTCTATTACGTCTGAAAAGGCCTCAGTTATGCCTGTACTTTCAAATCTTATCCACCCCATCTTCAATCTATTGTGTTTTTGGCTGAAGAAATATATCAAAACAATTTCCATATTACCTTAAATTTAAGGATTTAAAGACCAATCTTGAAACTTTATTTTTTGAAAAGTGAAAAGTGTTGTGCACTGTGAATCCACTTCTTTCCAGAACCTAAGTAATTACACCAATTCCGTTAATGCTTGCTTTCTAGAATTAGGTGGTATTCAAATATCTTCTTCTCTTTAGATGTTTGAAGGTTTCTTGTTCAGTCTACAGTGGAGGAAAGGAGGTAGAGAAAATGAAATAATTGAAGATTGAAAGCATCAGATCTTATGACACAGGAAATCAGTTATAATTTGATGGGAGAAAAGTGGAAGTACAAGGTTGAAAAGGGCAAGAGATAATCACACACCGCAAAGCAAAGAGTGAGAATCCTGTTATCCTGTTGGTTAAATTAATATTTAGAAATCCACACACAAATGGGTTTAGCACAATAGCTATCAAAGATTTTTTTTAAATTTCATCTGAATATTAATTTTCTCAGCTCCTCTGGGGAACTAGAGTGATGCCAGGCACAATAAGGCCTTGTGAGGTGCTGACTCATACAAGTCAATTGGTGCATTGTTAAGATTAATTTTTTTGAGAGAAAAGGGAAAAAAAATACCAAGATGAGGTTCTGATATTTTATTTTCCATGCGAAAGAAAGGAGAATATATATTATCCTCATTTTATATAATTTTGTAAAAACCAGCATCTAATTTGTGATAGGTGCTCACTGTGATGGGAAAGATAGATTACGGGTACGCTATGTGCTTTATGAAAGGAATTTCGGAAAGAAGAGACATTGATTTATGGGGGACTGACCAATATAAAGATAATGTTTCAAAATTTTCTTTTATGTAAATGCAAAATACTGGTAGGTCTTCTTGTTGCCGTGGCTACAGAACCCTGCTCTGTAATTCACAGAGTTTGCTATCATCCTAGGAAAGGTGGGCTTCTTTACTGCAAATCAAATAGAGTGGAACTCATTCATCATGATGGAAGTGGCAGAGCATGACACAGATAGCAGGGTTGTGACTCACATGCATCCACTAGGCAATTTTATTATGAGAGCCACTAGGATCCATGGACAACACAGGCCTCTGTGTTTTGAAGGCCTCTGCAGCAGAAGTGTGCCTGGCATTTCTATTATGATATCCTCAATCACATCTCAAGATATCCCTCCCATCTTAGGATGCTCCCGTAAGATGTGATCTCTCAGATATAATGAGTGAACGTGCACTCTGGTAAGTTGCTGTACTGTCCACCATAACTAGCCCTCCCCTTCCCCATGTGTTCTTCTCTGCAGAAGACCAGTCTCCCTACTCTACTGAACTCAGGCATCGCTGTACTACTCTTTGGGCCAGTGGACCATGAATGTTAAGGAAGTGGACCATTGTCAGTGTCTCAGAATGAAGAAAGCATGAATCAGAGAGTCAGCCAAACCGTGTGAAATAAATGCATTTTTTTTTGGTAAACCACTGATAGTTGGCACTTATGAAAAAGAAGGAATCTTGCCATTTGCAGCAATATGGATGGAAGTCAGACAGAGAAAGACAAATACCATATGATCTTTCTTATATGTGGAATTTAAAAAAAGAAACAAAAAACAACTCACAGATACAGAAAGATTGGTGGTTGGCATTGAGAGTAGGGTGAATGGGTGAAGGAGGTCAAAATGTACAAACCTGCAAAGTCCTAGGGATGGTAATGTACAGCATGGTAACTATAGTTAGCAATACTGTATCATATATTTGAAAGTAGCTAAGAAAGTAGATCTTAAAAGTAAAGAAAAAACAATTATAAGTATGTGTTACTGTGTGTTACCTCTAACTAGACTTATGGATGATGATCATTTCACAATACATACAAATGTCAAATCATTATTTTATACATCTGAAACTAATATGATGTTAAGTCAATTATACCTCAATTCTACCATATGATCCAGCTATCCCTCTGCTGGGTATTTATCCAAAGAACTTGAAAACACAAAGGCATAAAGATACTTGCACGCCTATGTTCATTGCAGCATTGCACACAATAGCCAAGACTTGGGAGCAACCTAGGTGCCCATCAAGGGATGAATGGATGAAGAAGATGTGGTGTTTATACATGACGGACTACTACTCAGCCACAAGAAATGATGAAAAATCTGGCCATTTGTGACAACATGGATGGACCTTGAGGGTATTATGCTGAGTGAAATAAGTCAGAGGGAGAAAGTCAAATATCATATTATCTCACTCATAAGCAGAAAACAAAAACAGCAACAAATACACACATAGCAATGGAGAATGGATTGGTGGTTACCATGGGGGAAGGGCGGGAGGGCAAAAGAGGTGATTAGGCTCACATGTGAGGGGATGGACTATAATTAGTTTTTGGGTGGTGAACATGATGTAATCTACACAGAATTCAAAATATATTATGATGTACACCCAAAAGCTATATAATGTTATAACCCAATGTTTTTGCAATTAAAAAAAATAGAGTATAATCAAGCTTAAAAAAAAATTTCCTTTTGCCATACAAAAGGGCCTTTATTTAGGGCTCAGTTGGAGTTGCAGGGTGTGCTATGTGACTTCAGGTGTGTGAGGTAAGTAAGCACAGGTCCCAACAGAGGGAGAGGGAGAGGAAAAGATGGGCTGAGTTGTGCTGAGTGTCAGGAGTGGCTCAGAGAATGCCAGAATCATGCTGGAGCAGCTACAGCCTCAACCACTCTTCCCAGAGGAAGCCTGATCTTGGGAGATCTACGGGGCAACAGGAGAGTCGTGGGATGAGAAACACCTGGGTGCCCAGGGTGCCAGAGGCCCCTCAACCCAGACTCCTCTATATAGAGTCTCTCTCACACCATCTCTCGGGCAAACCCCAAAGCTTCAGGATGATTTGTTCTACCCCCTCACTCAGAGTCACAGTGCCATGGCACCTTACCCCAGAGGTCCAGCCAGGTGCAGGGCAGGGACCAGAAGGGCCAGAGAGATGAGTGAACTGTGCATACCTGGGCTGCAAGTCTATAGCCTTACAGGAGCCAGGAGGTGCCCTGGCAGTTATGTGGGCTTCTGATCAGGAACCCTGGGCCCCAATCCCACATCTGCTAAATTCCAAGGCTGCAGCAACCTAAATGTACCATTCCATTGCATCCATTGCATATCCTTGGGGCTGCTTATTCCCCCCATCAGCTGTGAGTTTCTAACTGCAGCATAACACATGCACATATCCTGAGAAATACAGAAATACAGAAGTCAGTACTAGAAGTGGGATGCCGCAACCACAACAAAGTCTATACTATGTGGCACTGGCTTTGGGAACTGTGCTAAAGGCAGTGCAAAAACTGTTATATGAAGCCGGAAAAAATGGCTATTACTGTTACGCTGTGGGAAAACATTTTGAAAAAACTATTGCCTACAATAAAGTAAAAGGTAGATAATGTCCCTAACGAGCTTATTAGTTTAGATTAAAACAAAAAGAAGAAAAGAGACTACTTGTAACATGAGTTAGTTTCTATTGGATATTTTTTTTCAAAGGCAGTACAACAAAGAGGTGATATCAGAAAATACATAAAAAAAGATTGGCTGGTTTACAAGCAGGAATAAAAGAGCATTTTGACAGTTCAGAAATTCAGGGATTTGCAGGGTTGAATGATGCTATTGATCCTCATCAAATCAGTATAAGATAAAGCTGAGGGGCCCTTTGAGTGACAGCCTCAGACAAGGACAAAAATCAAGACTTTGCCTATTGCACCCTTAGCTAAAACTCGTTAATGAATCACATGGAATCCAGGAAAACCTTTCAGTGTCTCAAGAACCAATGACTCAGGGAAAAGAGGTTAGCGGTGTAACTCTCCCACAGAAGCCTCATAGGCTCAAGGTATCCACAATTAAATCTATAGAAATGGGCATATGAGCACTCAGACATGGAAGAGAGGACAAGAATATCCAAATATACTAGATATTTTATGTGTTATATTATGTATACTATGTGTTATTATGTTGTCTCTTCCACTGTTGAATATTCTGTGTGTGTGTGCGCGCGCACACACACATGCAGCAGAGGGTGATCAGATAAGCTCTTCCTTTTGGTCTCTAAGTCTCTGAAATGGGAAAAGCCATATGTTGATCTGATGTTGAGACTCCCAGGAGTCACTCAGAGATGCTGGTCTTTGAACCCAAACCAGAATTGGGATGGGGCTATTGCACTGCTTTGCTATATCAGAGAAGAGAAGCAAATATTAGTGACTAGAAAAGTTGACTCCACTGCCTATAATTTACTCATCAAGGTGATGATATAGAGGTATATAGCATGATCTGCCTGCAAATATTATTTAATTAAGTAGATAAAGCTAATACTGAGGGTTTCTGTGATACAGATTTTTAAGCAACCAGTAATTCCAGAAAGCCATATTATCTGGAAGAGTGAGTAGTCTTCTCACTCATTTGGATACTAGATAATATGCAGGTCCATTTCACTTGTTTTTGAATGCTTCTGATTTACTAATTAAAGATTGTTTTGTTGGATCCAAGACTTCAACTCCGGATTACCTAGTTACAAGAAGACAATGATCAAGAACCAGGATTCTGAGAAATAGAAGCCTTGAAAAATGTAATGGTAGGAGATCCTAGTTTCTAAAGGAACTGATAGCATATTGTTACATAAAATGCTGTGAACTGATTGAGACCATGTTCTACGTTTTTGTTGTAACACATCAGAGAGGTAGTCTTGACATATGAGTAAATATTAGAATGACTGTAACTTATGCAAATTGTGCTTTGTTGCGCGGTCTTCCTGAAACGGGTTTTGTCTTTGACTTCCCCCAAAAGTTGGAAATTGAACGGCAAAACTCACATAAATTATTTGAAAATAATACCAACAGGGTATTCGCCAAATAACAGCAGGCATTTGTGGATGGATGAGAAAGGAAGAGACTCTTCACGGAACAATAACATGAGTCAAAGCATGTGGCAGGCATGAGCCTAGCAGGAAAAAAGTATTCTGGAGACGCCAACTGCCTAGAACTAAAGGTATATGTTGAACACTGGAGAAAGATTAAGTATTTATTATTATAAGCTAATACTGTTTTTGCAAAATTTCAGAGTGTAAGGGAGCAACATAACAAGGTTTCAAAGATATCTATCAGGGCAATTGTAATAATGTTATTTGTAGGAAGAATAAGATCAAGTGCCTCTCAACCTCATTAGTATGAGAATTGTTTAATCAGACACATACTTGTCTGAATTCCCTGTGCAAATATTTACATTCCGATTTATAGGACCATGGGGTCACACAGAGCCAGGGGAGCATCAATCACACAGAAGACAATGTGACTAGATCTCCTAAAGTTGTGCAGTATGGAAACTCTAATTCTAAACAAGAAATGAGGATTACTGATGTATGTAGGGGAGGGGTGTGGGACTAAAGGCAGCAGACACCTGAGAACATGGAATAAAAGTTATTCAAATAATGACTGATACTTATAATTTACCAGAAACTCTGTTAATTGTTTCCATCTATGAGGTGACGCCATGTTTTATTCCCATTTTACAGATGAGAAAACTAAGCACAAAGAGATTAATTAACTTGCGCAAGTTCTCAATCTAAGAACCATGGAGCTAGAACCTAACTCCATATCTATCAGTTCCAAATATCCTTGCTTTTCACCACTATAAAACATTGTTTTCCCAATCCTGTCTTAATCCTTTCTCACCTGGCTGCCAGAAGTAAGGCCAAGATATTGCTGAATTATTATTAGGCACCACTTATAGCTTCACTCTTGCAAAGAATACGAGGTAACCTATAATTATAACTGTTTGACTCTTTTTCTGACTTTCTAGAACTCTGTCAAGAAATAATGTATATAACTAATTAATGACTATCCTATAATGGTGACTTAATATGCCTATATGAACATAATACTATATTTCATGGCTTTATTTAATATTAGCAACTACTAAAATCATTTTTAATTTGCCATTTACATTCATGATGGTAGGATTTTTTTTAAGTTTTTTAAGTTACTCAAGTTAAATGGTTAATGAAGCTACTGAACTTGGACTAGAAACCATACCTTCTAAATTATAGACTATTTTTTTTTTTATACAACTTGCATCTACCATCCTCCATGATCCAATACCTCTCAGCCCTCACCCTCCAAGCTTCTAGGATTAGCTCTCTGAGATATATCCAATGCCAGTGATCTCCTATAGGTATCCTATAATAAAGTTTAAAGAATCTGTCCTTACCCAGTTTTAGGAGATTTGTGAATATTCCTTGAGATGATTGCTGGGTGTGAATTGATGGATGAAGGCCAAAATATGTATATTGCAATGTAGATGTTGTAATATGTATATTGCCACACACTGATGTAGAGGTTAGCAAGGTATTTCCTTTTCCTCACTCTCTTAACACTGTTAAGCAATATTCAATTACTAACTTAAAATGTAGGGAGGCCTTCATAGCTTGCAATGCTGCTTTCTTTTTTCTTTTTCTTTGTTTAATTCCTCAGTTTTTATGCATCGAAGCTTCCTGGTGCCTCATTCTCAAGCTCCAGGAAGCTTGCTTGGTTTTTACCACATTTCACATTATCCCCAAGTCCCCAAACCTTTTATGAATTCACTAAACTAAATAGTCACTTACATGGAGATCACAGGTTTTCCTCATATATATTGAGGTCAGGGCCTAGAAATCATTTTATACTGATCAAGTCAGCTAAGACAATATTTTAATCTTTATAAAATGATTTCAAATACAGTTTCTTTATTATAACATTTATTAAACATTATTTAGCTTCATATAACCATTGCGTTAAGACATTTGAAGGAATAGAACAGAAACCTTCCTTTTCTATTTCATCTATTATTAACCATCTGATCCCCAAAGCCCCTATAATAATATTTGAAATGCATAGATGCTCTCCTATTTCTGTCATTTTGGGCCATACATGAAGACTGCTTTCAGATCATTCTGCAAATAAATGAATTTGCTGCATTCTCACTCCCAGTCTTACAGGCAAGTCACTGGAACATCACTTTTTATATTCTACTAAATGAGTCTGTGGGCATTTATTGCAGGAGAAAGAGGCTGACCAAACTGAATATCTATTCTTTTCCCTTTAGACTGATTGAGAATGCTCACATAACCTTGCCCACCAATGAGTAACCTATGGCTATATTACTCACTAAATCATTAATTGAAACTAGCAAGCAGATGATAAATCTATTATATTACTCAATTTTAATTCCCTATATAAACAATGATGATTAGTCTAGATTTCACAATTATTCAACTGCATAGATAACCTTGGAAAAAGTTGCAGATCCTATTTTTTTGTTTCGATCAGTTTTTCATTTGAGTGTTTAAAAATTACCAGCATTCAGACACTGGGGATGTCTATGAGTGACTTACTTATATTTTGAATAGGACACATGGTCCTTCTAATATTTCTGACTCAGTTATCAACCCTCAACTTGACAAAAAGTTATGTCTTCTATTCATCAACTCTGGTCATCCATTCAACAATGCCTCCTTTCTAAGGCTAGAATTTTAAAGACTAGGAAGGATTACAATTCCTTAAATACAGTAACTTCAAAACAATTCTAGACATTTAATATTTGTGCGTCTTAAAGAAAAAAATTATGTAGATATAGATACATGTTTTGCATTCTGGCTGTCTCTAAGGCATGTTGGAAAATAGTTCTGAGTAACTGTGACAACTTGCAAAAAATGACTGCAGAATGAATGTGAAGGAATAAACTCTATAACATAATAGCCACAAATCGAGTCTGTTTTTTACCAGAAACAGTCATGTTTTAGGAAATACGTATTTAAGCCTAAATGTTAGCAAAAGTGATATACAAATTCCTGTGAAAGATATATAAAATGGAATAGTATTAACAGTGTAGCATTATGTGCAAGAGCTTTGGCCCTTAGGCCAGAAAATGCTACTTACTCAATAGCTATTATTATTAAATAAACAGACTTAAAACACTAAATTAGTCAATTCAACTTAAGAGCCAGTCTGTATGAACAATTTAGTCAAGCAATCTTATGCTGTTATAGACTAATTTTTTTCTTCTTTTGGTACAATTTTGATAAGGACTGTAGAAATAACGTGCTGGTAAAACTGGGGACATATTTTTGGATAAGAATTGCATCTAGCCAATAGTTCATGATTCATCCTCTCCCAGTTCCCTCCTGAGAGTCATAACACATGAAAGCCCTAATGCCATGAAAATTAACTTTGATAGACACCCTATTGCCAAAACCTGCCAAGAATTTCCCACATTATAAAACCAATGGAGCCGAAAGATGAATTACCGTGGTGATTTACAATGACACACGCTTTGCTGCTTTAGGGAGAACAAGACCACTAGCCAGAAGGACGGTAGGAAAAGCCCCATTCCTTCTCCCAGAGGCTTCAGTCTGATGCTGAAACCTTGGCTCTACATGTGACGGGAAATTGAAGAGCCATTTCTCTATTGTACCCATATTTATTTTGAAAAAAACAAACTCAGAGGTATTTGTTTTCATTGTTTTCCTACTCTCCTACACAAACACACACATCCTTCATTTTCCAAAACTTAGCAACAAAAATTCATTAAAAATAATTAGGGAGAATGTAAAAATAATTTACAATAATCTACATGAGAGAGTATGATAGATTTGACAAGGAGAACAGCGGTGGAATTAGAGAAATGTTAACTTGGCACTTGATTAGATGTAGGTGTTGCAGGAGAAGGATAGGTCAAGAATCCTTCCAGGTTTTCTGATAAAAGATATCGAGCACATGTTGTAACAATTTACTGAATTGAGGAAGCTAGAGGAGAAGGAGAAGATTTGGAGAAAAGATCACATGTATGTTATTGGGCATACTGCATTTGTGTTGTCTAGGAAATAGCCAAGTTAAGTTTTGAGTAGAGATGTAGGGTCTGGGATCAAGACAAGAGGAAAGGGTTGGAGGAAACAAATGGGAATGGCTAGTAAATATATGGTAATCAAAGCTAAGTGAGTACGTGAAATTGGAAGAGAATGTAGTGTGAGAAGAAAATAAGCTGACAACAAAGATTTGAAGAAACAGCATTTAATGGTTGAGTAGACAAGGAGGAGTTAGTAAAGGACTGAAAAAGATAAGGCAGACAGAGGAGAAAAAAATCTTAGAAAGATTGTGAATTATAGAAGAAAGGACATGAGTCTCACTAAAGAGCAAATGTTCTAAGACTGAAACCCACCCAAGAATATTTTGCCTAGTATCTGGATGAATTCAGGTATGTGTTGACATAGCTTAGCAAGATCACAGTAGTTATAATCAAAATAAAGGAGTTACAGGTCTCTGCATATCTGAGCAGTAACATCAATGAATTTTGAAATCTTATTACATACGTATGACTCTTAAATTGTGGAAAAATTACTTAAGTAGCAGATATTTTAATTTGGTAACCAAATTGATCTATTCATTTTAAAAGATCAGGAACTGTAATAGCTGCCATTTTGGGGGCACTTTCTACTTGCTGAATTTATTTCTCATGTTTAAACAGTTATAAATACTATTATAATCATTTATAGTTGAGTGACAGTTTCCGGAAACTTGAAACAAGGTCATATAGCTACTTCATGGAAAGCTAGAATCAGATCTTGATCTGAGGTTCTTTTGTTCAAGGATTCAAAGAATTTATATTATACTGAAGTATCAATACATTTTCATAAGGACAAAAACAGAGAAAAAAGAGGATTCAGATAAAACTAAAAGAAAAATGATACCTTTACTCATTGACCACAACTTGAGAAATATGAAACACTTCTTTCAATCCCAAGCACTGATTTTCCAAATTCCCCAAAAATATTTTCCAGTATTCATTGGCCACATCCTGTCTATCCTTTTAAGCAGTGGTCTGTGGACTTTTAGCATATCTTTGTGAATGAGCAGTGCCAAGAAAGGTGTTAAAGACTTTAGAGTGTGAATTCACAAGAACTATCTCACGTGCTTGTCAGCGATAGTAAGGCACCAGTGTGCATACTGGTTTCCTCGACACAGTGTATCTCAGTAGGTCTAATGTGAGCACTGAGTATGTGAACTATATTTTCTTATGAGTTTATCCAATACAAGGACCAATGCTACAGCTATAGAGTTAAGAATACATCTTTTCAGCCATGTTAGTTCCAGCACTAGAAATGCTCTTCTGATTTATCTGGGAATAAAAAAAGACCAACAGAGCATAAATTGAGCTGAAGATATTTACTTAATTAAAGACAAATAAAACAAAGAACCTTCTATTCTAAAATGTAGTTTGAAGATGTGTGCAAACAGCGGCAAGAAATGGTTCAGATCATAAAATATGAATACACAAAGAGTTGAAAACAAAATTAAAAAGAGAAATATTCAGTTGCTATGAGCATGTCACTGGGATTAGAGCATGTGGTAATACGCAAGGAAGACAGGATCCGTGGCAGCCATAAAGAGTCAAACGGGATAATAAATTCTGGACATTGTTCATTTCTCTCCTGTGCTCAGCTTAAAGCCCCATGACTTCCACATGGCTCACTAGACACCCAGAAACATGATTCTCTTGGAAGTTAATTCTGGCCTGCAGGCAAGAACGTTGCTGGTTGAAGCAGGAACATAACAGGCACAGAGGGACTTTCATCATCAGGCGTGGCAACAGGAGCAATTGAATCAAGATCTCAGAGGCCTCATTCACGGAGCCTGAATTTTAAGCTTGGAAATGTCCTCTGTGTGAGAAGATTTTCTCCAATTGCTTCCATACTATCTCAGACCTAGAAGTAATCAGTTCCAGTAAGTGGAGTTAATATATTTCTTCAAAAACTTACTTGAAGTTACTGTCACTCTGCATGGAGTTCATGCTTTGGGATGAGAACAAAGAAATCAGACCAGATAGATTTTGTTACTTTATTCATTTATTTATTTTGTGAGGGTAGTGATCAAGAGAGAAGATCTGGGAAAATGCAGAGATGGGTTTTGTAAAAGCTTAAAAGACATTTAGAAAAGCACATGTAACAGATGGGAGACCAGTGGGAGTACTGGAGAGGAAAAAATGCATTGTTTAGAGGAAGAATGTTTTTCATGTTAAATAATTAGTACATGTGTAGTTAGAGAGGCCATAAGTTATGTTTTAAAAGTATATGCTTTTGGTGGTTGTTGTTGAGGAAGATTGGCTCTGAGCTGACATCTATTGCCAATCTTCTTTTTTTTTTCTTTCTCCCCAAAGCCTCAGTACATGGTTGTATATCCTAGTTGTAGGTCATTCTAGAAATGTGGGATGCCACCACAGCATGGCTTGATGAGCTGTGTGTAGGTCTGCACCCAGGATCTGAACCAGCGAACCCTCCACCAGAGCAGAGCAGGTGAACCCAACCACTGTGTCGCTGGTCTGGCCCCCAAGAGGCCATAAGTTATAATTATGTCATTTTGAATGCTTGGAAATATTCTGTATGTTGTATTAATAGAAATGGAATCTAATGAATTATTGGATTTAGGAAAGCATATCTTTTCTGTGATTGCCAGATATAGAAATTAATCCCAAAAAAGCATAAGCATAAAAGAGAATATATTGACATTAGGGGTAAGGCTTCCCATTGAGTCCTGATCTGGTGCTGAAATACTACAGGATGCTGAATTTTGCTCTGTTTATCTCTCAACTATGCCTTCGTCTTTTTGTGGCTTCGTCCTCAGGCAACCTCTCTATCAATGGAGAAGGGGCATCTCTAGACTCCCCTTTATCCATCCTTACCAAGTGGAAAAGTATTCCTTCCTCAGTAGTTGCCACAGATTCCCAAAATGCTGTCAGGTGGCTTATGTCCCATCTCCAACCTTGAATAAATCACTGTTCAGGAATATGGACTATGGGTCTGGCTCGCCTGGATAATGTGAATACCCTTGTCCTTGAAGGTCAGAAACAATCAATCCCACTAAACAACATGGACCAAAAGCAAGGAGATTGGGATGCAGTAATGGAAGAAAGAGAATCAGACACTAGGCAAACCAAGTAACAGATGGTCACTCTAGGAAGAAATGTGAAGACACAGGAGAAATGATGAGAAGGTTATGGAATGAATTCATTCTTGTGGCCAAAGAATAGGAGTGAGCCCAGAATGCTGTTGACATTTAACCGCCCAGGACAGAGCGTGGCTGAGATCAAGCTGCAGTTTCCTCTCCAAGTTGCTTCAGACGCAGAGTCCCTCCTCTCATGGCACAAGAGTAAATTGGTTTAGAGGAGTCTTCCTGGATCCCAAAACAAGCTCCGAAACCTACTAATTCTGTGACTTTGAACAAGATCCTTAAACATCTCTGTGCCTCACTTTCCTTCTTTATAAAATGTGTGTAAAAATATGTTACCTTTCTCATGGAGCTGTGGTGAGGAAAATGTAAAGTGCTCAGAATGGCACATGATACATAGGAGAATTATATGTGTTCGTCATTACTGGCTTTTTTAATTAATGCCATTATAATGAGAAAAACCACAGGCAGATGTGAACATATATGAGTGACACAACAATGATGTTAGAAGTTGATCCTTAGAGAGGAAGACAGAGAGATATGAGTTGAATACAAAGTGCTAAATCACATAGGAGATGACAAAGAGTTGCTTGATTATGGTATTAGCTGGGTCTTCCTCCCTGTTGTATGTTTGTGACAAGTATTTATCAATTAAATGTTTATAACTTCTTGCACTGTGGGCATCACTTCCTGGAAAAAATTTCTGGTAGGCAGACTCTAAGATGGTCCTCAGTCATTCCAGCCTCCTGATGTACATGCTCTTGTGTAACTTCCTCCTCTTGGACGTGGGCTGAACTTATGAACTTGCTTCTAATGAATAGAATATGGCAGAATTTGTAGGATAGATGTCACTTCTGATATTTGCTTATAAAAATTCTATGGCGACTGTCTGGGCATGCTTTCTAGGTCTCTCTGTTGGGTCACTTTACCTGGGAGTATTTAGCTGCCACATGGTGAGGCAGCCCTGTGGTGAGGGGCTGAGACCTACCAACAACCGCTTGAGTGAAACCGGAAGCAAATCCTTCCATCTCTAAATAAGACTTATGAGCCCATGGCCTGGGCTGACAGCTCAACTGTAACCCCAGGAACAACCTTGAGCCAGGGGCACTCAGCTACGCCACATCCTGATCCCTAGCCCACAGACACTTACAATAACACATATTTATTTACTCAAAATCATAATTAAAACAATAAATTCTGTTTTAAGGGAGTAATTTCTTACACAGCAACAGATAACTAATATATAATTTCTAGACTAAAAATAGAGAGACAATCATCTAGTTGCTTTCATGAGTTGGCATGAGTTACCAGCAAATGTGGCAATTTTTTGCCTGAATTGATCCCCATGGCCCTTACTACTATCAAGGGAAGATGAAACCACCCCGAGTAGAGAGAATGGGGGACAATGTCAACTAATTTACATTAATTTTTAAACAAATACACTTTAACTACTCTTGCCATGACCTTTACTAGACAGTAATATGTATGTGTATATCATGCTATAGAGAGTAGAGAGAGTGCATGCAAAATTATTTTGAGTCCTTGAGATCCATAAGCTTAACTTGGGGATAACATTATATACAGGTAAGTCATTACGTTAAGCTATACTGCAGCACACATCAGTGACAGAATGGTGTACTCTGACTGAATAGTCACTCCAGCTAATTTGAAAAATCTTATTTAATTTTCTCATAACTGAAATTTTTACATGCCTCCTTTCGTGCTCAGCAGAGGGGAAATTATTTCTATACCAACCAGGCAAATTTAATCCAAATCAGTGACTTATTCTACCCCAAATAATAAAATATCATATTCTCTCAGGAAATATTCAGCCAAACTCAAGTATCATTATCTAAGTCATTGTTCACAATTTAAAGGTTTTTTTTTTTTTCTGAGCTTCCTCCCCAATTCTCCATGCTTGCTCTTTGTCTGAAAACAAGGAAAACAGGAAGGAAGGGGCCTCTGCTTCTGTGGTTGAGGGAATGTGAAGTTGTATGGTTTATTCATTGTCATTTCTCTGAGGCTTCTGGCATCTGGTGCTTTCATGTCACCGTGTATTGCCTCTGGTGCCAGCAGCAAAGAATGCAGACTCTCTTGTAGAACATTCGATAGTTCTTGAGCACTCAGCTGGGGAGCTGGGCAGCCCTCCAGCACAAGGGAGCCTATGTGAAGGTACCACAGATTCTGTTTGCCTCCCTGACCTATCTTTTTGGTGAGCAGCAAGCTGGTTCAAATGCCAGCTACTGTCCATTGTCTTCTGTGAACCTATTAGAAATCTTGGAGTCAGTGCCATCCCAACCAGGATTCTCATATGTGATGAGAAGTTTCTAAGATAGCTCCCAATCCTGTCAGGGGATTCTCTCCTTCTCTCTCTCTCCTTTTCTCTTTCTTGGGCTGCTTACTCTAGGGGAAGACAGGTGCCATGTTGGATGGCAGGCCTGTGGGAATGTCCACATGGTGAGGAACTGAGTGAGGAGAGTGAGGACTCAAGTCAACAGCCATGAAGAAGTGTAGGACCTGCAAAGGTTTCCCTCAGTCCAACAATCCGCAATGAATACAGCCCACATGAATAAGTTTGGAAGTGGACCAAACCCCAGTAGGGACCACAGATCTTCAAGAGAGACCACAGCTCTTGCTGACAGCTTGACTGCCACCTCATGAGAGACCTTGAGCCAGAGATACCTAGCTAGGCTATGCCTGGGTATTTGAACTACAGAAACTATGATAATAAATGTTCGTTTTCTAAAAGTGCCACGTTTTAGAGTAATTTGTTAAACAGCAATAGATAACTAACACACCATGCCACCCTGTGAGTGTTTTATATCACTTCTCCAAGGCCCTGGCATCACTGGAAGTCCCTGCAGGTCACACATATGTCAAATTTCAGATTATAAACTGTGACCATGACATTTTCTAAGAAACTATCCCCAAACTACAAGGGAGATTCTCTTGGTGTGACAAGTCTTTTAAGAATGACATATTAAACATTCTTCTACCCACACCCTTGCACAAAGGAGGAAGAAAAGACAAATAATCTGAGTCTAAGACTCTACAGAAACTGTTCTCCAAATCATTCCCATTCCTACCCAGCTACATCCATATTCTTTCTTCCATATCTTCTAGTGGTAAAGGCTGCAAAAACAGTTCTTCCTTACCTGAAATTTGTTGCAGATTGGGAAAGCCCTGAACTAGGAGAAAACCTTCCTTTGTGTTTAGCTGGTTGAAATGTATCATTATCCTCAGATGTGACCTCTCTCCACCGCTATCCATATCCTCTCCATATAGTCGTCATGAAGAGACAGACAACTGGTAAACCAGGAATGCAAGGAAAGAAACTACTTAATGACACATTATAATGTAGCAGAATTCTCTGAGGAAGAGATCAATGGAAGCTGGTCTTGCAGATGAGGTGGGATTTGTTCTGAGCCTTAAAGTTTTGGAGAATTTGCATAAACAGACTGGAGGTTTATGATCATTTCAGAAAGGGGAAAAAAAAAAAGCTTGTGCAAAAAAGCACTAAGATCAAAACTTCCTTTGGGAGCATAGTTGGAAGAAGAAACTCATAGAAACAGGGTTATCTGCTGGGCAGCTGGAAGAGAAAGATTTCTTTTGCGCTGGGTTGCTCAGAGTCTGACCGCTATTTGTAGACAAACAGATGTTTCTGAGTAGAGGAGTAAGACAGTGAAATTAACGACTTCACAAATCGATTAAATGGCAATTGATAACCAACGAATAAATGTTTATTGAGGGCCTTCTATGCATCAAGTTTAACAGTGAAAGTACAATGGTAAGCAGAATAAATATAGTTGCTGCCCTCATAGAGCTAACTGTCCATTGTCAGAGACCATAATTATACTGTTAAATCACATGTTTTAGTGTGCAAAAATGCTACAAAGTTGAAGTTCAGCATGACATGTAAGACTATAATGGGGGAATTTCATGAAATAGGATTTCTTAAAGATTTTTTAATAAAAATTTTTATTTTGAGATAATTATAGATTTACCTGCAGATATAAGAAATAATACAGAGGAATTCCATGTATCCTTTTCCCAGTTTTCTCCAATGGTAACATCTTGAGTAACTGTAGCACAGTATCACAACCAGGATGTGGACATTGATACAGCGAAGATGCAGAGCATGTCCATCGTAAGGATTCTGCATGTTGCCTCTTTAACTGCAGTTGCTTCCTTCTTGCCCCATCCTCCTATTAATCTCTGGCAACCACTAATCTGGTCTCCATTTCTAAAATGTTGACATTTCAAGAATGCTATATAAATATCACACAGAGTGTAACTTTGGTGATTGACTTTTCATACTATACATGATTTTTTGGAGATTCATGAAGGTTTTTGAGTGTATCAATAGTTTATTCCTTTTTATATCCAAATACTTCTCCTTGGTATGGATGTATCACAGTTTATTTTTTTTTAAGACTGCCAAGTCACTTTCTAGAGTGGTTATACTGTTTTAAATTCTCTCCCGTAATGTATGAATAACCCAGTCTCTCCGCATCCTCTCCAGAATTTGGCGTTGACACTATTTTTTATTTTAGCCACTCTGATAGGTATACAGAGGTATCATATTGTGGTTGCAATTTGCATCTTCCAAATGGATAATAATGTTGAATATCTTTCATGTACTTATTTTCTAGCTATATGTTCTCTGTGTGTGAAATATGTTTATGTCTTTTGTCTATTTTCTAATTAGGTTGTTTTTTTTAACGTGTGTCTTGAGAGTTTTTGAATGTTCTAGATATGTGTGATTTCAATTTTTTCTCCCAGTGCATATCTTGGTTTTTCATTCTCTTAAAAGGGTCTTTCAAGCAGGAGACAATTTCAAATTTGGTTAGGTCTAACATCAATTTTTCTTTCCTAGACTGCGCTTTTAGTGTTAAGTCTAAGAACTCTTTGCCAAGCTTAGATACTGAAGATTTTTTCCATTGATTTTTTTTTCTGAAAGTTGTATAGTTTTACGTTTTCCATGTAAGTCCACGATCCATATTGAGTGAGTTTTTGTATGATGTGAGAGACTTAAATTGAGATTTATTTTTTCTGCCTGTGGATGTCTAATTACTCTACTACTATTTGTTGAGAAGACTCTCTTTCCTCCATTGAATTGATTTTACACCTCTGTCAAAAATCATTTAGGAATACTTGTGTAAGTTGTTTTTTGTGTTCTAAATTTTTCCACTGACGCTGTGTCTATCTGTCTGCCGATAACACACTGTCTGGATTACTACCTATTAGTAAATCTTGAAATGGAGTAGAATGATTCCTTTATTCTTTTCTTTCAAAAAATTTTAGCTTTACCTTTTCATATAAACTTTACAATAATATGTCTCTATATATGAAACATCTTGCTAGGATTTTGATAGGATTGCATTAGAACTGTATATAAATTTGGGGACAATTGACAGCTTTACTTTGTTGAATCTTCCAAGCAATGGACATGTTGTGTCTCCTCATTTATTTGGATTCTCTTTGGCCTCTTTCATTAGCATTTTGTAGTTTTCAGCATACAAATCCTCCACGTGTTTGTTAGATTTACACCTGAGAATTTCTTTCTTTCCTTTTTTTCAGTGATTTTAAGTGACATGGTAGTCTTTTCATTTTGGTATTCATTACTGATAGACAGAAATGCCTTTCTTGCTCAATTGCACCAGCTAAAACTTCCAGTTCTAGGTTGATAAGAGTGGTAAATGTGGACATCCTCAAATTGCTCCTGATCTTAAAGGAAACGTATCAGTCTTTCACTTTTGAATATATTGTTGGCTATAGATATTTTGTAGACGCCCTTTATCAAAAAGAGGACTTCCCCTTTTATTGCTATTTTCCTGAGAGATTTTATCTTAAATGGGGATTGGATTTTGTCAAATGCTTTTTCTGCCTTGATTGATATGATGTGATGTTCCTTATTTAGACTGTTAAGGTGGAGGATTACAATGATTAATTTTTCAATATTGAAAGAGGCTTGAATCCATGGTATAAACTCTTCTCGGTCACGGTGTATAATCCTTTTTATATATTGCTGAATTCTACATGTTAATATTTTGTTAAGAGTCTTTGTATCTGTATTCATGAAAACTATTGGTCTATAATTTTCTTCTTCTTTTTTTTCTGTCTTTTACTAGTTGTGGTAACAGAGTAATAATAGCTTCGTAAAATGAGTTGGGAAGTGTTCCCTCCTCTTGTATTTCCTGAAAGAAATTGTGTAAAATTGGTGTTAACTCTTCTATAACATTTTGTAGAGTTCTCCAGTGAAATCATACTGACCTCAAGATTTTTTTTTGGAGTTTTAAAATGATAAATTCAATTTCCTTTATAGTTGTAGGACCTTTCAAATAAACTGTTTTGTATTTGGTGAGTTGTGGTTCTTTGTGTTTTTTGAAGAATTAGTCTATTCCTTCTAAGTTTTCCAATTTATGTGTGTAGAGTTGTTCACAGTATTACCTGATTATCTTTTTGATGTCCATGGGGCCTGTACTGCTACCCCTCCTATTTCCTTCCTGATATTGGTAATTTGTGTCTTCTCTCTTTTACTCTTTATCAATCCTCCTAGAAATTTGTCCACTTTAATGACTTTTCCCAAATAAATAGCTTTGTCTCATTGATTTTTCACTATTGGTATTCAACTTTCGATTTTATTAATATCTACTGTCATCAGTATTATTTCCTCCCTCTACATGCATTCAGTTTATTTTGTTTGTCTTTTTTTTTCAGGTTCTTGAAATGGGAACTTAGATTATTGATTTGAGAGTTTCTTTCTTCTCTAATACGTGCATTTAGTCCTGTAAATTTCCCTCTCAGCACTGCTTTGACTGCATCCCACAAATTTTGATATATTGTGTTTTCATTTTCATTCAGTTAAATGTATTTTTCATTCCCTTAAGACTTTCACTTTGACCAATGAATTATTTAGAAGGGTTTTGTTTAGTCACCAAGCGTTTGGAGATTTTGCTGCTCATTTTGTTATTGATTTGTAGTTTAATTTCATTTTGGTCAGAGAAAACACACTGTATGATTTCAAATCTTTTAAATTTGGTGAGGTTTGGTTTATGGCACAGTATATGGTATATCAGTATATGTTTCCTAAGCTCTTAAAAAGAATATGTATTCTGATGTTGAGAGAAGTGGTCTATAAGTGTCAGTTAGATCCTGTTGGTTGATAGTGCTGTTGAGTTTCTTCTATATGCTTGCTAATTTCATGTTCAATTGTTCTATAACTTGTTAGAAATGTGTGTTGTAGTCTTCTTTTTATTCTATCATATTTTGTTTCACATATTTTTCTGCTGTAGCTTTTGGTGCATACACATAAAGGATTTCTATGTCTTTTTGGTGGGTTGACATTTTTATCATTAAAAATGTCCCTTTATGGGGCCAGCCCAGTGGAGCAGCAGTTAAGTTCACACTGTCCATTTTGTGGCCCAGGGTCTGCCTGTTCACATCACGGGTGCAGACCTACACCCCACTTATAAAGCCATGCTGTGGTAGGCATCCCACATATAAAGTAGAGGAAGATGAACATGGATGTTAGCTCAGGGCCAGTCTTCCTCAGCAAACAAAAAAAAAAAAAAAGAGGAATATTGGTGGCAGATGTTAGCTCAGGGCTAATCTTCCTCAAAAAAAAAAAAATTAAGTAAATAAGATAAGGAAAAAATGTCCCTTTCTATCTCATGTAATTTTTTTTGTTCTGAAATCTGATTTATCTAATATTTATATAGCCTCTCCTGCTTTCTTTTTGTTAATGTTTGAACAGTGTATCTTTTTTCTCCCTTTTATTTTTAACCTGCGTATATCACTATATTTAAATGAGTTTTTTAGAGATAGCACACAGTTGGTCACGGTTTTAATCCACTCTGCTAATTTCTGTCTTTTAGTTAGTATAATTAGACATTTACATTTCATGTAATGATTGATATCTTAGGGCTTAAATCTGCAATTTTATTTTGTTGCTTTCTCTCTGTTTTTGTATCTTTGTTTTAATTTTCCTACTTTCTGTGGTTTGCAGGAATATATTTTAGATTACTTTTTTGATTTTTTATTTATCTAAAGTGTTTTTGAGTTTAATTCTTTGTGTAGTTTTCATAGTAGTGGCTCTAGGTATTATATTTTATATGCATAATTTATCACAGTTCAACTGTATGATTTTACCAGTTCAAGTGAAGTAGAGAGACCTCATCTCACTCTATGTCTCCTTACCCTCCCACATTTGTAATGTAATTGTCTTAAATATTTCCTCTACATACTTTTAGAATCATATCATAAAGCATTCTAATTTTTGCATCTCCCTTCAAAGATAATTTAGAAGACTCAAAGAAGTAGAATCATTTGTATTTGCCTATATTTTTGCTTACCATGTTTTTTTTTCTTTGATATTCTAAAATTCCTTCAAGTTGTTTCTTTTCTATTTAGAGATTTCTTTATTCACTCTTTTAGAATAGATCAGCTAGTGAAAGATTCTTTTAATTTACCTTCATCTTAGAATGTTTTGATTTTTCCCTTTATTCCTGGAGGATATTCTCACTGGACATAGTACTCTGGGTTGACAATTCTCTTTCAGCACTTGAAAAATGTTAGGCTGCTTCCCTATGACCTCTGTGTTTCCTAATGAGAAGTCCTCTTTCATTAAAAAATTTTCCTTCTATAGATAACGTGTCATTTTTTCACTGCTTTAAAGAATTTGTCTTTGTCTTTAGTTTTCAGAAGTTCAAGTATGATATATCTCAGAACAGAATTCTTTGAGTTTTATCCTGTTTAGGGTTTTCTCAACTTCTTCAATATTTAGGTTTATGTCTATTGCCAAATGTGGGAATTTTTCAGTCATTATTTCTTTGAATAAGTTTTTAACCCTGCACTCTTGCTCCTCTTCTTCCACGAGTCTGTAATGTATTTTAAAAGGTAATGTGGGAGTGGGTGACATCAGCATAATGGCAGAGTGAGCTCTTCCCTAAGTCTCTGCCCCCTAAGATACAATGAAAAAGACATTCATAAACCAACAGAGGACACTCACACAAAACAATAGTCATCTGAGAGATCCACACAGCCATATGTCTGAAGGTGGGAGTGCTGGAGCTGCCCCCTCAGGAGGCATTGAAAGGAGGTAAGTGGATCTTCTCTCCCTCCCCAGTGGCAGCCATCTAGAGCATGGGACCTTGCATGGCAGTCAGTGTGCAACTCTGAGAGGACAAGGGGGAAAAGGCAGCCCTCCACAGGAACAGTTTTGCTCTCAGAGTTGCCTACCAGCCTGGAGGGAGGCTCCACACTGAGGCAGCTAAGCAATAGTGAGGCCATCCACACCAAGCCAAGCAGACCAGTTGGGCAGGCAGTGAGTGCAGAGCAGGAGCACACAGGATTGTACACAAGAAAGAAAGCACCCCTCCTGCTCCTGAATGGCACATCAGCTTGGCTGGTCAGCCAAAGCAGGGGATCCCTGCTGGAGTGCTGATATGCATGTGTGTGACCTGCCAGGCAGCAGCAATCAGAGGGTGAACACAGGTGGGCCCTGTCAGCACAGCTTCCAACAGATAGGCACAACCGCCAGGGCTTGCAGCAGGCTCTGAAAATACAGTTCCTGCTCCCACTCCCACTCAGCTGGAATCTGTGACTGGATACTACCACTACATGATAGCAAAAATCCACCCTATCAAATAGCATGAAGAAGTATGTTAACATTGCAGACCACAAGGAAAATGACAAGTACCTAGAATTAAATCCTAAAGTCACAGAAATTTGCAATCTAAATGACAGAGAATTCAAAATAGCTAACATAAAAAAAACTCAACAAGTTACAAGAAAACTCAGAAAGACAGTTCAGTGAACAGAGGGAATTCTTTGCAAGAGAGATTGAAACTATAAGGAAAAATCATAAATGTTGGAGATGAAGAATACAATGAATGAGATAGAGAAAAAGATAAAGAAAAAGCTGGAGTCCTTAAAAAACAGAGCTGATATTATGAAGGACAGAAGTAGTAATTTAGAGTAGAAATATAGAAAAACTTCAGATGGAGGAGGAGAAAGGACTAGGACTAGAAAGAAATGAAGAAATTCTCCAAAAAATATCTGACTCAATTAGGAATTGCAACACAAAGATTGTAAGTATTCAAGAGGGAGCAGTGAGGCAGAAAGGAGTGGACAGCTTGTTCAAAGAAATAATAGCTGAGAACTTCCCAAGTCTGGGGAGGAGCTGGAATTAAATGTAAATGAAGTTAATAGAACTCCTAATTACATCAATGTGAAAAGACATTCCCCAAGGTAAAACTTGCAGAAGTCAATGACAAAGAAAAAATATTAAGGTCAGCAAGGCAGAAGAAAATAGCCCACAGAGGAACCCCTATTAGGCTTTCACCAGATTTCTCAGCAGAAACCTTATAGGCTAGGAGAGAGTGAAATGATATATTCAAAATTCTGAAAGACAAAAACTTTCAACCAGGGGGCCGGCCCCATGGCCAAGTGGTTAGGTTCACGCACTCCGCTTCAGCAGCCAGGGGTTTCACCGGTTCGAATCCTGGGTGTGGACACGGCACCACTCATCAAGCTATGCTGAGGCCGCATCCCACATGCCACAGCTGGAAGGACCCACAATTAAAAATACACAACTATGTACTGGGGGCTTTGGGGAGAAAAAGGAGAAAATAAAATCTTTAAAAAAAAAGAATTAGAGAAAAGATAAAAATATCAGCTTTAAAAAGAAACAAAAACTTTCAACCAAGTATACTCTATCCAGTGAAACAATCCTTAAGATACAATGGAGAAATAAAAACTTTCCCAGATAAACAAAAGCTAAGGGAGCTCATTGCCACAAGACCCCCCACAAAAGAAATAATGAAGAAGGCCCTTATACCTGAAAAAAAAAGAAAGGGTTTACAAAGCCTTGAGTAAGGAGGTAAATAGACAGACAAAATTAGAAACTATACCTCTCTATCAGAATGGGTTAGCAAACTCTTAATTTTAACATGAAAGATACAGGGAAGAAGAGCATAAAAATTAACTATAATCACTTCATTTTAATCAGAAACTCAAAACACAAAACAGGATAATTTGTGACAACAATAACACAATCAAAAAATGGGCAGGATATATGAACAGACATTTTTCTGAAGAAGATATACAGATGGCCAACAGGCACATGAAAAGATGTTCAACATCACTAATCATTAGGGAAATGCAAGTCAAAACTACAATGAGATATTACTTACACCTGTTAGAATGGCTATAATTACCAAGACTAAAAACAACAAATGTTGGAGAGGATGTGGAGAAAAAGGATCCTTGTACACTGCTGGTGGGAATGCAAACTGGTGCAGCCACTACAGAAAAGAGTACAAGATTTCTCAAAAAATTAGAAATAGGAATACTATATGACCCAACTATCCCACTACTGCGTATTTATCCAAAGAACTTGAAATTAACAATTCAAAGAACTTATGCACCCCTATCTTCATTGCAGCATTATTCACAATAGCCAAGATGTGGAAGCAACCCAAGTGCCCCTGAACTGATGAGTGGATAAAAAAGTGTGATATATACACAATGGAATACTATTCAACCATACAAAAAGACAAAATAGTCTCATTTGCAACAATATGGATGGATCTGGAGGGTATTTTGTTAAGTGAAATAAGCCAGAGAGAGAAAGACAAACACTGTATGATTTCACTCATATGTGGAAGATAAACAAACACATGGACAAAGAGAACAGATTAGTGGTTACCAGAGGGGAAGGGGGTTGGGGGGTAGACATGCGGGCTAAAGGGGCACATATATATGGTGACAGGCAAATAATAATGTACAACTGAAATTTCATAATGTTATAAACTACTACGACCTCAATAAAATAATAAAATTATTTTTAAATAGGTAATGGGAAGTGATTGACAAGTTTTAATCAAGGAACTTTATAATTAATCTTTTAATGAGAAACAAACCATCCCACAACTTAATGGGTAAAACAGCATCACTTAATTAGCTCACAACTCTATGGATTGGCAACTTGGGGTGGTCTCAGTATGGCAGTTTTGCTCCTGATCTCAGCTGGTCTTACTCATTCATCTTTGCTTAGCTGCTGGATTGACTAGAGGCTGGTTGATGTAGACGGTGGGTACTGGGATGGCTTGTCTCTACTTCAAATGCACCCCTCATCTTCCAGCAGACTAAACTGAGCTTTCTCAGTTGGAAGTGGAATTACAAGAGCTATGAGAAGCAAGCTCCAACATGTAAGAGCTTTTCAAGACTCTGCCTTGGTATGCTCTCTAATGTCCCATTTGACAGAGTAAGTCACATAACCAACCCAATTTCAAGAGATGGAAAAGTAAATTCCCACTATCAATGGCAGGGGAAGATTTTTGCAATATAGCCCGGGTTTAATATGACCAGATTGACCTTTTTTTGATGAGGAAGATTTGCTCTGAGCTAATATCTGTGGTCGATCATCCTCTTTTATTCCTTGAGGAAAATTATCCCTGAGTTAATATCTGTGGCAATCTTCCTCTATTTTGTATGTGGGATGCCTCCACAGCATGGCTGATGAGTGGAGCAGGTCTTTGCCCAGGATCCAAACCTGTGAATCTGGGTCAATGAAGTGGAGCACATGGAATTTTAACCACTTGGACACAGGGCTGGCCCATTCAGGTTCACCTTTTTAAAAAAGTATTTGATATTGTGAGAGGTATGATTTGCAGGAAGCAAGAGTTGAGGCTAAGAAATCAGTTTAAATAGGAGGAAAGAGAAAATTGGAGATTTAAAATACACTTAGAGGCTAGCATTGACAAGTGATTGATTATGCATGAGTAGAGGAGGAAGGATGTGTTATACATTACTATTAGGTTTCTGTCTTGAGCAATTTGGTGAATAGTAGTGACATTTATTGAATTGGGAACCCTAGAAGTGACAAGATAAAGACAAGGGTAATGAGTTCAGTTTTGGATAAATTTTATTTGAGGTACTGAAAAGTATCCGAATAGAATATTGACTATGTGGTTCAATATAAGGCTAGGATCTTAGAAAAGAGTTCTGGACTGAAGAAAAAGATCTGTGAGTTATCAGCTTATTGATCACAACTTTGGTTATAGGAATGGATGAGTTAAATGCTAATATCTGTTGTGTAGTCCCCAAAATACAAAAGATGGACCAAGTGCCGGATTCCATTGAATTCAACAGTCTGTAGTAGTAGTCAAAGATATTTTCTTATTTTATTAAGCACAAACGTCTTTAGTTTATTTAAAAGATTTGTGTATATCTCAAAGGACAAATAAGTACACAATCCAACTTAGTTATCACCCATGGTGAAAGCTACAGACTTCTATGAGTAGAGAGAAGGGTCAGGTGATTGTACATTTGTAACAAGGAGTAGGGCTATATGATCATATCCCTCCTGGTATTATGTAACTATTAATATAACAACACCAAATAGAGTCTAGTCTGTCTGATCAGGGTTGCCAAGAAGAATTTTCTTAATGATAAGACAATACTCACAAGTATTTGGGATGATATTGGACTTCATTTCAAATGGTGGGAATTGAACTAGATTTCTGAAGTCCGGAGATCATGACTGGTCAAAATTTCTGGCCATACGTCATTTCTGTCATATGTGTATATTTCTTTGTGTGCATGCATTTTTCAGATCTAGAGGAATTTAGAATAATGTAGAGATATTTTATATATGTATAACTTACGTTTATAGTACATCTCATTTCTTTTTCTTTTCTTCAAAGATTGGCCCTGAGCTAACATCTGTTGCCAATCTTTTCTATTTTTCTTCTCCTCAAAGCCCCCCAGTACATAGTTGTATATGCTAGTTGTAGGTCCTTCTGGTTGTGCTATGTGTGATTCTACCTCAGCACGGCTTGATGAGTGCTGCTAGGTCTGCGCCCAGGATCCGAAGTGGCAAAACCCTGGGCTGCTGAAGTAGTGTGTGAACTTAACCACTGGGCAACAGACCTAGCCCTGAGATATTTTAAAGAAAAGAAAATTAAGATATTTTTATGTAAGAATGGAATCTACACATCATTTGTTTTGTATATGTGAAGTTTAATAGAATTTGGCATGTTTGAGTGACAGCCTTATAAATCCAATTTAAAATGTTATTGAGTAATTGATTCAGAATGGTGATTTGCAAGGTGAGATCTTCCTAAGTCTATGTATGTACATTATGAACATTTATACAAACTTAAAGTGTACCATATTTACAAGTTAATTTCTTGGAGTTGTCTAATACTTGAGAAGATTTCTTGTCAGAAAATCAAAATTCTTAAAACGAATCTAAAATATATTTTATTTATAAATTCTGTTTAAAATGTTTGAAATATTTAACTACCTTTATAAATATGACCAAGTAGTATTCAAAGTCCCTTTAAACATGACTGTTCTTCCAGATTTATAAGTTGAATAGAATTTGCTAACTGAATTTAAGTACCTGCCTAGGGTTTTGAATTTGTAACTTCAGAAGGTTAAATTTAAAATAAAATCAGAAAACTATGTAAAGTCTTTCTTACATCCAAAATCTACCCTGAACTCAAAACAAGGAAATAAGTTAGAAGGTCATTGCATGAAATGAGGAAATCAGTTATATAGAGACACAAGAAGAGGTGATTTTGGAGGGGTAGCACGATGGGACCGGAGATGATGCAAGTACAAAACGATAACCAGAATGAGATGCTGAGGGCCTTGAGAGGGAATGATCTTTGGGCTGAACAATGTCTTATTGAGGTTAATGTGAAATACAATGTCCAAGAATAAAACCAAATTCTACAGCTAGCAACCAGCAAGGCCAGGAGTTGGTCCCCACTACTGGGGCATCTGGAGCTCCATTCTATTTGAAATTAACTTTCATTTTGTTCTTTCACTCCCTCCATCTCCAATCTTGCATAATGAGGGGTAAGAAGAGTTGTTAGAATGAGCCTTTCTGTATTGGTTGGGGTGTTAGGGAGGAATGGGTGCTCAGAGAAAACCATGAGCTCTCAAGAGCTAATTTTAAACCTACCCATGTGAAAAGGCTCATTGTTTTATCCTTCCTTTCCCCAGAGTCAGATAGATTAGGTGTCCTCCTTGCTTCATACCCTGTCATTCATCCCACGATCCGCTATGCAAATGTAAGTTTCCACATAGCTTTGAGGCTCGTGATACAAAACTATACTTTTCCTTTCTCTGTTGTCAACCACTGACACTTTAATCACTCTCTCTGCATTCATTTTAAAAGACAAAATAGCATCAGACTGGCAATCTTCCTGTTCTCACTAGGCCCTTCCACTATCCTGGTTGACTTCTGTGTCATCAATATCCTGCTCCTCAGTTCCTTGACGTTTTTAGCCACAGTGATTATGTTTTCCCATTCCAGTTCAGCCATTCACTCCCGTGGTCCCATCCTGAACCTTGTTGCTCCTTAGAACTTCTCTGCTTCTGATATAATATAGGCGGAAACACAGAGATGACCACAATCTCTTAGCCTTCCATTCTTCCAAATATCAATTGAATCTATTTCTCTCCATTCTTACCATCATCTACTCATTACTCCTGCATTCCATCATCATCTCTTTTCTGGACTTTGCTTTCGCCTCTTAACTGATTTTACTGACTGTGTTTTGTAACTCATTCCTATCTATTTTCTGTCTGCAGTATTCCTTTATAAAATGCAAATTAGATCATTGCCCTGAGAATAGTGTCCAAACTCTTGAACATATGTTCCTTGTTTGAGCCCATTTCTTTTTTTCCACTTCAACTCTCATACTGTCCCACATCTTTCTCTCCACTCCAGCAAGACTGAAATTCATTGAGTTGTTCAAAGATTCCATATATTCTTAACTCTAAGCCTTCACATATGCTTCTTTCTCCCTCAAATATCAATCCCACATCTGCCCATCAGTTCAACCACCACCATATTTTCTTTATCTACTTCCTTCTTAAACGTATACTAGCACTTTGCATGTATTTGCTCATTTACTTCTTCATACCTTATTAAAAAGTAGGCAAAACTCCTATCATCATAATTTAAGAAATAAGGAAACAAAAGCTGATAATGCTTAAGAAACTTGCCTAAGGTTTATGGTTCCTCCAAGTGGGAAAACCAAGATGCACACTGAAAGCCTGCTGTCTGAACCACCCAAATGTTTTAACAAAAGAGTAATCTCAGTATAAGAGGAGAGGTGTAGTGTTTTATATATGAAACAATGTGATTTCAGGAATTCAGCATCTGAAAGGGAAACAAGACCTTTATTTACTACTTCTCAGGCTAATTTCTACTTTGGATTCCATTTATTTATTATTATCTGAGTCACTCATACTACCTGTCATATTGGACATCATTAGACATTTTTATTTTATATTGACACTTGATAAAAAGACTTAAGATGATTGATCTGGGAAATTAAAAAATTGAAAGTACTGTTTGCCACTCTCTTCATCTACTAAAATGTAACCAAGTATCTTGTGAAAAATACATTTATTTAATAAAGAAATATCATATGGTCTACCATGGTAACAAAATCAAGCACCTTGCCAAGAGCTTGTTCAAGAACTATGGATTATATAGTCCCAAATAATTAAGTGTGCTTTCCTATAAATTCCCTGAAGTACAGTCCATCTGACTAATAGCTACAAATATTTTTGGCACAGAAATTACTTCTTTTGCAGTATACATCACATATGCCAAGGTGGTGAGCACAACTATAGCATAGCAAAACTCATTCTCTAAACTCTGGGCTATGAAGCTAAACTCACATAGCCAGGAAGAAAACTCTGTCTGAAGAAGGTTTACATAGTGTAAGATTGGTGTTTAAGGGATGGGGTGGCAGGCTGGGGGAAGAGGTAAGGAAGGGGGATGGTTAACGCATTTTCCATTTTAGGACAAGGATAGATCTCTGCATTTCTAGATTTTTCTTTATTTTTTTCTTCTGTCCTTTCTGTTCTCCTTCCTTCCTTCCTTCCTTTCTCCTTTTCTCCCTTCCTGCTTTATGTTAGAGGTTCAGATGCATGGACCAGGAGACAAACAGGTATTTTCACTTAAAGAAAGGTACAAACCCTTCCAGAAGTGCTGAAAACCAATGTTCAGTTTAGACCACAAACTGGAAATTGTCTACTCATTCCAATCTGTTTATTTAAAAACAGACAAAGAAATAAGATGTGTAAATAAGATATTAATACTTGAGCTAATACCTTTCTTATTGTTCATATATTTGGAAATAACCTCTTAAAATGAAAAGGAAATCATTCTAAATTATAATTCAACTTTTTTATACAAATCATAAGAGAGCATTAAGTGTAGAAAATTTAGACTAAAAAAACACATCCTGTTTTTACTGACTTCTATTTGTATGAATTTGAGTAATTTTCTGGAACTTAAATTTTTCATCTATAAAATGAGGACATTGATACTTCTATTTCACAAAGACTGAGAATCAAATTTGAGAAGGCACTTTGAAAACTCTAAAGGATTATGAACATGTTTGTAATTATAATGGTGTGCTGTCTGTTATTTTCCCAGCTAAGCCTTGGTAGCACTTGCAATTACCAAATCAGTATTCATGTAGATTATATCATTCAGAAGGCTCCAGAGATCTCTTAACGAGATTATATAAAAGCAAATATTTTATCCAGTATTGAAATGCATAGCTTTTGAAAGTTAATGGATCAATTGCTTAATAAGAACAATAACTATAATGGTTTACAACAGAAAGTGGAAATATCTCTTTCAGCTGACATTCTAAAGGGAGTTGGGTGGGAGGGAAACAATTATTCGGAGTGGATAACAGTACTCAGAATTGCAAAATGTGCCCTGGAATCTTAAATAAGTTCAAGTAGACAGACGTTTAAAGTTGCATTCATCAAGGCGAAGAGAAATGCTTTTCTTACTGGTATTAAACTTTTTTAAAAAATCTGAATCCTTCACCTTAAAATTCTTCAAATTCTTTTTAAAACTCTTAAAACTCTTCACCTCAGTTTCTTCAGCTTAAGAAATATTATTTCTCTTAATATAACTTGTCTAAAATTACACTTAGCATCTTTGAAATTGTCATTTATAGTTATTTTCTTTTCTAATCTATTAATGAAGCCATATCTATATGCTATATGATTTAAGCTGCTATTTTTTTCTTTCCCCCACAGACTTTTCCAAAGAGTACAATTCCTAGGAGAGTATTCTAGAGAGAATAATTTTTTCAATTCTGCGGTCAAACTGTCTGGGAAATCCTGATTACCATACACATTTCTTGGAGATTCACCAATGCATATTAGCATCATACTAGCTTTGCATCTTCTTGTAGAGAAACATGTTTAACTATTTAAACTAGTGTTTTTGAAATTTCTTTGGCTCTGCAGTAGGGCTGCCTAAGCTGGATCCCAGGCCCTACCATTGACCCATCCATGCCCAAGTTTCCTCAAATATGGATTATAATTGTACATACATCAAGGTTTTTATAAGAATAAACCTCAAGTGACATTTGCAAAGTGCTAGAATATAGCCTGACATATGATTATGCAAGTGTTTATTAAAAATAATATAAACTTTTCTTTCTTGTTCCATTCTTTCTGCTACTTGAGGGACTACCCAACCAGGGTGGAAAAATCTAATTTTAATAATCTCCAAGACTGTAGGCTCCTTGAGGCTCAGAGAAATTATAAAATTAACCCAAGTCATAGTAATGGAGATTCAAAACCAGACAACTTTTGGTCCTGGTCCTTATATTAAACCTTATATTAAACATTAAATGCCTCTGTGGGATAAGCAGCAGATCATGGTTGCATGTAACTTCTCTCCTAGAAATATTTGTTCCAAGTAAACCTTTGTTTTCTAAAATTATAAAAGATTTTGGGAAGCTAGGACCAGAAGAATTTTTCTCTCCTTTCAAAACTGGTCCAATTACTCAACAATCTTGGCTACCTTGTCACTAAAGTAAAAGGTGAGAATCATGATACAAAAACAAAATTAAATAAAAGGATTTCAATCAAAATCTATCCAAATCCTAACCAACATAAAAATAATTAGAAAGGAATACCATACGTTGACATGGGACTAGGTGGTGGCAGGGAAAGGGGATGGTACATGAAAATAATTTTATGACATTTTACTTACCAAGCAAGAAAGAACAAATGTAAATCAACCTCCTGTGTTTCTTTTTACACCCCTTTGGTAGTTTTAAGATGACTAGAGAATGTATCTACCATTTCAGGTCACCCTGGATCCTTCTGGTTAAATTTCTGTGATAGCTACAATTTTCTACCTTCCTACTTAGAAGCTTCTTTTTGAGCAATTAAGAAAATCTTGTGACATTATTATAAAGAAAAATGCCTGGAGTTCTCTTTATTAAAATGACATGGATAATCATCCTCTTAACGTACTCACTTGGTTTGCTTAGACAGTGGACATTAAGCATTGGTTTTGCACAGTAGGGGAGCAAAATTTGCCACCCTAAAATGTGTCTCTTTGCAATGGGGATTATTTTAGGCTGATTATTTTAAGATCAGCCTGAAGAGCTTCAGAGAAATTCAAGACTCTGGAAGTTTCTCTTTTTACCTCTCCCTTAACTGCATCAAAGAATTTAGATACAGGACCTCTTTCAGGAAGGGAACTATCATCATAAATAACTATAGTATAATATGAACTAGGTTTGGTAGATAGGGAGGAACCTAGCAAAATCTGTTTGTTAAAGACCCTCTTTAATGTGCCATTGTTTCTGCATGGCCTAGCAAACTTTTGTTTACCAAACATATGATTTTTTCATCTTCCTGTGAATTATCTTCCTTCCCTTTGAAGTCCAAGGCCCCTAACCCATTCTCCTTAGCTCAGGACAGGCTTATAAGGCTCAGTTGTCTGACCATCTTTGAGCCTCATATTCTTATGGAGCCCCTCTCTGTATGAAATTCAACTTGATTTTCTCCTGTTAATCTGTCTCATGTCAATATAATTCTTAATGAGCTAGACCAATCTAGAAGAGCAGAGGAGAAATTTTTTCTCCCCAACAGTTCTTAGCATTGGACTGGAGTAATAAACAGCAATATAGTTCTTAAACCCTGTTCCGACATTTTTCATAAACTTGAAGGGGAATTGTTTATGAGATTGGAAGGAAAAACAATTAACATGTAAAATAATGAGTAAAACAATTTGGAAAATTCAATCAAGTAGCAAAATATGTGGTAGATCACTAAGAAGGAGAGAGATCTGATAGAACTGGGATGATTTCATAGATAAACGGCATCTCTCATTTGTCATAAGCAAGGGTTAGGAGAACGAGGGCCTGAACTAAGTATGGTGATGTGAATGGATACATGCGTATTTGGTTAGGATATAGAGAGTGACCGACGCTGGCCTTAGGGTTTTGTAACAGGCTGGGCTGCCTCATGTGATGGTAATTTGGCTTAGAACATTGAAGTGGAGGTTGCCTGTCAGAGGCTGAGCAGTGGGGCTTCCTTTATTGAGTGAAAGGATGACCTAAGCCAGTCTCCCATATGGCTCTTCTTGCACAACTTGCCTCTTATTCCATGATCTGCTTCTCCATTCATCTTCTATACTGCACTGGTATTTCCCAAAGTGTGTTGCCAAAAACACGTGTATTAGGCACACTAATATGTATTATATAAAGAAAAAAATGTAGCCAAGTTAAGTTGGTAAAATTTTCAGTTTGCTAAATTTTTTGACCTTAGGAATATTTTTTTTTCACAAAAAATCCTGTAGGATTGAGCGGTGTAAGGAAACAACTTTAAGAAATGCCTAAGAAAAGGATTCCAAAAAGTCTACCAATAGTAGAATTTTACTAATCAAAGAGTTGTAATATTATTCAATAGATACAAATAAAAATACTTCCAGTCAGTATTCTGAATGTATTGTCTGGAAGACACTGAACTACCTCCAATTCATAAAGGACAAATATATTTTTCAATTTTAATCTAGAAATTTGACATTTTCGATATAAGCTTGTCTTCTTGAACTTGGCATATGCCAAATAATTCTTGATATAGGACAGAAAAAAAATTAGAAAAAAGCCATTTAATTTAATTTATAATTATTGAATATTCTTTATATGGTACTTTGTTTAGTAATCAACTGTATTAGCAGTTAATCCAATAGATGTAAATATGCTTTATTATGCAAATAGAAGTTTGATTCTATATGACTTTTCTGTTTTTGAGAAAAATGTTCCTTTTATTTTTACAGAGAATTATTCCAATAAATGGAGATAGAATTACAGAGTGGTGTGAACACTAAATCTGGAGAGAAAAGGATTTTTATTCTAGTTTTCCTTCTAAACTGTTATGTGACCATGGGCAACACCTTAATGGAGTGGCAATGTAGTATGGAAGTTCAAAGCATAAACATTGGAGCTCCATGGCCTGAGTTGGAAGCACAGCTCTGCCACTGATGAGCTCTATGATTTTTAACAAGTTATTTAACCTCTCCTTATCTAAATTTCTTTATACGTTAAAGGGGTATTATAACAGTACTTACCTCGTAGAACAATGACTGGAATATAGTAAGCACCACTTAAGATCTGTTATAATTGTTAATTATTCTAGGCTTCAGTATCTTCAACTGATGGAGTTGAACTAGATGATCTTTAAGGCATTTTGTTGCTAATATCCAAGGATTTTGTGAAATAGATCATTAACAAAGAAATGGAAGAGTATCTGCCTTTATGCCGTTGAAGTAACTATATAAAATAGTAAGGAATATGCTAAAATTTCATCCAAGAAGCATGGGATAGGATACAGAAAACATATTCACTCCTCCTTTTTAATATTTTTGTAGAGCTGTTTCTCTTTTAATACCCTCTCCCCTAAAAAAAGAACATCAAATGCTAAATTATTAGGCTATTTGGAAAATAAAGTCCTCTCGGCAGCATAGAAGTTCAGTTTGGCTGAATTCAATTCAATGATTAAGCAATTACTATTTGCAAGGATTTCCACCAAAAAGGAAAAAAAACTTGTATCTAGTTAAAGATGTAGCTCAGTGAAGCATTCTAGACAGCCTAAGAGTACATGTTTAGCAGTGGCCCTTCTATTGTGCCTGAGAGATGAGCAGGATTCAAAGGAGGGGATGGGATCCAGGAGGGCACTGCAGAATTAGGATTGGAATGACATCACAAACAAGGATCCAAGGAAGAATGTGCAAGACTTTTCCCATGTACCATAGATTAGTTAGGCTAATTTCTTAAACCTCAGCACTATTGACATTTAAGGCTGGATAGTTCCTTGCAGTGTGGAGATCTCCTGTGCATTGAAAAATATTTTGCAACATCCCTGGCCTCTACCAGCTAGATACCGGTAGCAACCCCTCCTTGACTTGTGACAATCAAAAATATCTCCTGACATTGCCAAATATCCCTCAAGGGGGAAAAAATCATCCCCAGTTGAGAATCCCTAAATTAAAGGTATACAGCTCCAGTGGGTAATCCAGTGGTAGTAATTTTGTTTCAAGGGACAGAGAGCAGATGGTCTTGAATCTCCAAAAAAAGATGCTAACGTCCTTAAGAAATAAGGAACGAATGAAAGTGTTCTTTTACTATAGCTGTGATACGAGTCAATAATTCAATTGTGATATAGAAGATATAAAAGGGTAATATCTAGGATCAGTTATAGACCATGGCAATACCATTACTCCCCATCGTTAATAAAAGATAAGGTGAAATTGACCATCCAACACTATGAGAAATTTTTAATAAAGTGTCAAAATTAATTAAAAGAAAAATTAAAACTCACCAATATTTACAGTAACTGGGGGGAACAACCAATCTTGATTTCTCTTTGGCACAACAACAAGGACTGGAGGTGATCTGCAGCTTTGAGGGTCTTCCCTTTACTCTTCCTTTTGGGATCTCAAGCATCTGTCCTGCCCCTAAGCCCTGAAAGCTAGGAGTAGGGCAGCTCGACAGTATATATACCGCTTGAGGCCAGCAGATCTCCATGATGGTAATTCCCAGTTCAGACCAGGAAAGGGAAAGAGGGCGTAGACATTCATTTTGGGAGGAGGCGAGAGGTCAATATTCTTTGCTGACCCTTTCAGTGATGGTCTTTAGAGAGTGTCAAGTAATAAAATGCTTTTAGTGTAAACTTTGGTCTGTCAAACTGAAAATAAAACACAATCATGGTCAAAAAGCCTTTGCTGTTGCAAATAAAAAAATATAGGTAAAGATTATTATATGCTAAAAGCATGTTTAAGTTTCTTTTTCAAAACAAGTTGGAAGAGAAAGAAGACTTACGTCGTACATGGGAATTTAAATAGGGTTCTTGGACCCAATTCCAACATGTGTGCATATAGGCTTCCCCACACCAACAAGCAATTCTCAGACACCAGCAGGGTGTGCAAGAATTCATCTCAATTCTGACACTATCTACCTGGAGATAGCATCAGATTCCACAGGTAAAGAGCTCAGTCCTACAAGACTCTTCCTCCCCCAGCCCCACTTCAGATGCTAGTCAAAAGCCCAGGTCATTATCTGTGCTTCTGACTGACAAGCTACAAATTTGAGGTTCCAAGGTTGTGACCTGTACTTCAGACTGACTGGCTATAAATCAGAGGTTCCCATGTCTCCTTCCTTCGGTTCAATTAATTTTTGAGAGCAGCTCACAAATCTCAGGAAACCCATTTACTCACCAGATTACCAGTTTATTATAAAAAGATATAATTTAGGAACAACTACACAGAAGAGATGCATAGGGCAAGGCCCGGGGAAAGGGCATGGAGCTTCCATGCTCTCTCCAGGTGTGTCATCCTCCCCCATCTCCACATGTTCGCTATCTGGGAAGCTCTCTGAAACCCATCCTTTTGGGTTTTTTGGGCTTCATTATGTAGGGACAATTGAATAAATTATTGGCTATTGGTGATTAATTCAATCTCCAGCTCCTCAAAAAGATCAGGGGATGGGATTGAAAATTCCAACCCTCTAATCTCAGGGTTGGTCTATTAGCAACCAGCCTCCAACCTAAGGTGCTTTCCAAAAGGCGCCTCATTAACATAAAAAAAGACAGCTTTATCACTCAGCACACTTAAGAAATTTTAAGGGTTTTGGGAGCTGTGAGCCCCGAACTGTGGATGAAGACCAAATATACATAAGAAAAATATATTTGGAGTGACCAAATATATTTTTCTTATAAATCACAATATTGCAGAATTATATGAAGAAAGGATATTAATTTCCAGTTTTATGAAAATCTATTTCAGTGTTGTTAATTTCCATGTTTAGAAAAATCTAATGTAGACTCTAAAGAGAAATCTACGGCACTAGATTGAAATATGATTCTAGCTTGTATGCTAAGGCAAAGTAAATCATCTCTCTCAAGTAAAATTTTGCACTTATACACATGTGCATGCAAATACACACCAATTAGGTAACTGAGGGATTATCATACTCCTGGCAGGGACTGACAATGTGCGTGGTTTTGAATCATGTTCATTGCTTCTATTCAGGTCAGTATCTATAATTCAGGCTTATTCAAAAACACTTCACTTTGTCAGTTTTCAGTGTGCTATTTTTAGCGATAAAGAGTTGCCATTAGGGAGTGAGAAATATGGTTCTATCTCTTTTGTTAAAAGATCCCTTTTCTGGAGCGGAAATTCTTAATGTATTTTTCACTTATTCTCTAGCATTACTTACACTTTGACATGGAAAGCTTGAGGTCTTTTATGGCAAATTATTCCATCCTTACCTTTTTTTGTTGTTAAGGTGACTAGATGCTGTTATGTTATCATTATCTTAAATGAAAGGATGTCTTAAAATTCCTTGTTATTTTAGGCAGATCATTCAAATCTTTTGAAAGACATTAGTATACCATTGCCAGGGACTAAGTTTATTGAATCTTTCAAATACTCTCTGCTTAGTTTGGCTGTCATCACACCATCAGTTGTGAAGTGTATAAATAACCTCACTTTAACATGCAAGAAATAATAAAAAAAGACTCCTTCTGGATGTTAAGATGTGAAATTAAACTCCAGGTGCTTTTCAGAGTTATTTGGGACATTTTCCTGTTGTCAATATGGAAATCCCGTCACTCAGGGCAGGGATTTGTTGCCATGGGGAAGCAAAAGCTGCATCATTTGACAAGTTGGCAGTTGTTACAATTGGTAGAAAAGCAAAAACTTAGTGACAGGTATTGGAAGATGACTGTTCACCAGGGATGGGTGAACTGGCTTGGAAATACATCAATTCTTCTTCTTTCCCTTTCATAGCCATTTGTTTATGCATAAAGATTATGGTCTTTTAGCCGCATCCTAGATGGTCTTTATGCATTGCTAAAGTTACGGTCTTCGGGCATAACCGTGTCTCTTAACCACATAAATTAATATACATCCAAGCATTGAATTGATTCACTACTAAGATTCTGATCACCAGTTCCAATGTGGGATGGGTTTTCTCCACACCATCAAGCAATTCTCCAACACCATCTGGGCGTCCTACACTTAACTACATTCAACTCAATTCTGACACTATCTACCTGAAGATATAGCACCAGATTCCACAGGTTAAGGACTCAGTGCAGTTAGTAGTTAGGCTGAGCGCCAAGGCCTGCAGAGGGAAGTTGCTTCTTCCTGTCACAACTATTAACACTCCTGTAAGTTGTTTTTCAGATGAGACCTCTGTCTGACAAACAGGTTTAAACCAACCTGAGCTGCCCTGCTGACCTTCTGGGTGACAGAGAGTAAACCTGCTCATTATAATCTCATTCTAATGCTAAAATCTCCCTTGAAGGAGCTCCCATACACCCTTCCTTTGAACTTGCAAAGTATGTAACAGTATGTGTACACGCCTCGCATGTGCCTTAAAGGAACACGACTGTTAGACAACAAACCCCAATTTCCCACCTTTCTTTTAACTGAATATTCATGAACTCTGCCTTGATTTAACAATAAAAGGACCCCTCAAACCCTTGTTCCTGGAGACACAGCTTTGGGAATCCTCTCAGTGTTCTCCTTATTTGCTGCAAGTAATAAACCTTGTTTCATTCTTCCATTTCTCTGGTGTGCTTATTGGCTCCACACTCACAAGGGGTAGACCTATTGCATTCAGTTACAATGCCACAGACTGCCCTCCACTTCAGATGCCAGTGGCAAGTCCACGTTGTTACCTATACTTCTGACTGACTGGCTGTAAATCAGAGGTTCCCATGATCCCCTCCTTAGATCCAATTAATTTGCTACAGTGGCTAAAAGAACTCAGGAAACCAATTGACTCACTAGATTACCAGTTTATTACAAGGGATACTAAAGGATATCAACAGCCAGATGAAGAGATGCAGAGGACAAAATACGGAGAAAGGGCACAGAGCTTCCGTGCTCTCTGAGAGGCCACTGTCCCCAAATCTCCAGGTGTTCACCAACCCAGAAGCTCTTCCAACCCTGTCCTTTTGGTTTTTGATGGAGGCTTCGTACATAGGCATGATTGATTAAATTATTGGCCATTGGTGATTGATTCAACATCCAGCTCTTCTCCCCTCCCCAGAGGTCAGGGAGTGAGACTGAAAGTTTCAACCCTCTAATCATGTGGTTGGTTCTCCTGGCACCCAGCCCCCATCCTTATGTGTGTCCAACAGTCACCTGATTAAGATAATGAAGGAAACCTTTATCGCTCTCATCCCTTAGGAAATTCCAAGGATTTTAGGAGCTCTGGGCCAAAACTGAGGACTAAGACCAAATATATGTTTCTGATTATAAGTCAAAATATCACAAATACTTCCTTTGGAATGACAATATGTAGATGGAAAATTTAGTATTACCTTAGACCGGACTATGAGAGAGTCCATACATGGAATTGTTAGGACAGGAAAGTAGAGGCCTCTTTCATTTAGTCTTAGAAAGGTTTCCGTTAAAGGTACCGTGTTCCATTCCATTTCCTCAGTACCCTCAAAGAGGTTGATAACCAGGCAAAAGTTCGGAGAATAGCAAGGAATGTTAAGAGGACTGAGGAATTGATTCGTCAATATAACTAAAATCCTGACACCACACTTGAAGCAGTGTGTCAATTATTAATTTCCCTTTAAATTCAGGAGGCCCTCTGTCCAAATTCTCACTAGGAAGAGAATAAGATATCTGCTATTTCTTTAAGGCAAAATCCACTGTGGCCCAGATTTGGCCTAAATCTAGTAGGACTCAGATCCTTAAGATATGTAACATTTGGAATTGCTAGAGTATATGGTGTAGTCTAACCTCTTCCATATAATGACATTTTTGCCTCACTCGCAGGGAATGTAAAAATGTAACTTTTTTTCTCCAATCACAATTATCTTTAATTCTAGATGGGAGGTAAGAATACTTGGACTTTCAAAGTAAATTTCCAAAGCAGGCTACTCTGGTAAAACAACATGTAGTTGAGTAGAAGAGGTAGAAAACAAGTTGTTTTCTACAGCTACTGATTGAGCTACTCTTGAAAAGTGTTTTTGAGCCAGCAGAGGAGATAGGACCTCTCTTTCCCCCTGACAGGGCTAAGCAACCTGAGGCTGTTCCTTGTGGCAAAGGCTTGTTCTTAGTTAGTTTTGATTCTTGAGCTGTGTCAACCACAGTTCCTCATACATAGTAGAATCTTAGTAAATACATGTTTTTTGAATAATACGCATGTGAGTATTTGCTAAGGAGGGCATGGAACTCTTTGGAGGCTAATGGTGGAAAAATATGGAAGAAGGGGTAGTCGTGTGAAATTTTAGATGATAAAGTCTAACCTATAACCTAGAAATGCACTTGATGCATAGAAATTGACACGGAAAATGTACTTGGCCTGATTTTAAAGATTGCAATTTCCTTCTCAAATCAGTTCTAGAAAATTTAAAGATATGCTGAGTATTACATATTTTTGTAATATGGATTGTATTAATATATAACTATTCACAAAACAAAGTAGTAAACGATTCACTCAGAATAAGCAGAAAAAAAGAAAATATGTATGAGAACAAAACTGACAGTGAAAAAAGATCTTAGGGTTAAAAAGAGGAAAGGAATTGTCCTTTACTGAGCACACACTATGTGACAGGTACTATGCTGGGTACATTTCCCCCAGCAACATCTAAATGAGAAAATTGAGGCTCAGTGCTCGTGACGTTCAGCTTCACTAAGTAAGTGGTGCACCAGTGACTAGAAGACAGAGCTGTCAGATCCGAAAATCTTAATTTTACCATCGTTCCTTATTGCCTTCCAATAAGATAGTTTTAAGAATACTGCATACCTGCTCTTTTTTTAATCAGTGGTTATACTCTCAAACTCAATTCTTAATACTGTCTTTTATTCTTCTCTCAAATAAAGTCTGTCTCTCCATCCAATTCAGTGATGTTCACTGTTCTTTCTAACCTGTTCCTTGTCATCTGCTCATGACATTATCCTCATTGCTGACTTTTCCTACTAGCAAGTGTCAAGCTTTCTTGAGCTGCTCAACTTTGATATCCTCTACCTCTGACAGAGATTCTTTTCTTGACCAAACTTTAGTCAGCCTCCTCTGAACCCGTTTTTTTCTCCCCCAACCCTGTTTTATTGAGAAATAATTGACATATATCACTGTATAAGTTTAAGATATACAGCACAACTGTTGATTTACATATATTGTGAAATGATTACTGCAATAGGTTTAGTGAACATCTTTCATCTCATATAGTTACTATAAAAGGAAAAGAAAAAAAAATTCTCCTTTTGATGAGCACTCTTAGGATTTACTCTCTTAACTTTCCTATATATCATAAAGCCGTGTAAACTAGAGACATAGTATTGTACATTGCATCCCTGGTGCTTATTTATCTTGTAACTGGAAGTTTGTACTTTTGAACACCTTCCTCTAATCCTCCCTCCCCCGCCTCTGGTAGCCACAAATCTGACCTCTTTTTCTATGAGTTTGGTGTTTTGGGTTTTTTTTTTAAGTTCCACATATAAATGAGGTCATACAGTATTTCTCTTTCTCTGTCTGACTTATTTCACTAAGCCTAATGCCTCCAAGGTCCATCCATGTTGTCACAAACAGTAGGATTTTCTCATTTTTTATGGTGGAATAATATTCCATTGTATAAATATACACCACAACTTGTTTATCCATTCATCCATCGTAAGCCATTTTCTTGATGAGGCCTACACCTTGAACGTCCATGTCCATCTTTGTATAAACTGGTTTAGCAAGAATCCTGCTAAGTCAGTTTAGAGAAAATCCCTCACCCTTGATATCTGATCACCTTCAACAGCTGATCAAATGCATCATCCCCCACTATCCAACAGGGATATCCGATCCCCCCGGCCTGCCTTCAGCAAGAATCTTGTTAGGTCAGGTTAGCAAGAATTCTCCCTACCCTCGATTTCTTCTCTCAATAATTTTCCATCAACGAACCTCCCAACCTGCTCCAGGGCTATAAATCTCCACTTTTCTTTGCTGTGGAACTGAGCTCAGTTCTATATTGAGGTCTCTTATCCCTCATTTCAATAGTTCCTGAATAAAATCTGTTTATACTGCTTTAACTCCCATCCGGCTTTGATTGTCTTTGACACTACAAAAAACTACAAAGCTATAATTTGTCTTCAAGATCTTAAATTTGAAAATTTCTCTCTGATTTCACTACTCTTGTTTTCAGTTTCATCCATTCCTAATGTTTATGGAGCCAATTCTTCATACTCATTTTCAGCTTCTGAATTATTCAGGGATAATAATAATGGCGACATGCCATGGAGAACACTAAAATAGTCATGCTAATTCTTTTATCTGTATAGGAGTTCATAGTTTAAAAATTATTTTACAGACGTTTTCTCAAGATTAGGCCAAATATCCATATATAAACACACTCTACTTATTTTTGTATTTACTTTACTCCTTTATTGTGATATTATTGACATATAATACGTATCTACTTCTTAATATTTATAAAATCACAAAGTGAGTATGGATATTTTAAACCAAAAGTAAAATGAATAAAATTAGCATTGCTCCAATATGGTCCATTGGCTCAAAACATTCTCTCCTCATTGGAAAGCCTTTAGCAAAAAACAGAGATAAACTTTTATTAGGTTTGTTCTAATTGAGAGTGTAATATTTCATTTTAATTGTTGTTAATTGTTCTAGAACAGGGATATTTTTTGCCTACCTTGTAGTACTTATGCCTCCAGGGATCTAGCTAAAAAATCATCATTAAACTGCTCTGCATTAGGTGCTTCTCATTATCATCTTTATTTTCAAATAGAAATGTTGTAGAATTTGCATAAGAATTATGATGCTACACTGCCTATTTGCATTCTGGTCTATGTATGATACAGACCCGTGTTGTCTGTCAGTGGCAGTAACTCAACTTGTTCCTTTCAGAGCCATCAGCAGCGCATAGAATTCACCTGTGTTGGTTGCTATAAAAAGAAAGGTCTTTGTCATTTACGGGTTTCAGGACATGCTACCCCACAATACAGTCCTTTGGCATAGTGGATATTTTAACCTGAAGGAAAATGGCAGGTGCAAGACAGACTCTCTGACCGCCCCCCGCCCCCCGCCCCCCACCCGTGTCCTCTGAAGTAGGTCAAAAGAACCTCATGTGAGTGGTGCCCTCCCTATACCCAGAGAAAAGGAGCATCCTTATCTCTAAAAACAGAGGGAAGCTTAGAAGAATTTGAAAAAACAGGCCTTGCTTAGTTTCCCTCAGTTTACTGCCTTTAGCTTATGCCTATCACATTTTTCTACCACTTTCCCCTTTTCATCAAACCTAGTATAAAAATACTCAGGTTTAACCGTTTCTTCAGATCTTCATTTCCACATGAAGCCTAAATAAATTTGTATGCTTTTCTCTTGTTAATCTGTCTTTTGTCAGTCCAATTTACAGGGTGCTGGTTGAAGAATTTAAGAGGGAGAGGAAGAAATTTTTCCTCCCTTACATTACGGTATAGTGGAAAGATTTAGGGCTGTGGCATGTGACAGATTTCATTTGAGTCCTGGCTCTTCAACTTAATAGCTGTGCTACCCAAGCTTCGTGATTCTTTGTTTTCTCCACTGTAAAATGGAGATGAAAGTATCTACTTCTCTAAGCTGTTGCAATATGAAATGAGATTAGATTTGTAAATAGCTAGCATTGTGTATGACATGCAGAAGAGGTGCTTTTTAACTGGCTTTTATTCTTCACATTATGCAGATCTTTCTTTAGTAAGTAGTTGAATGAGATTATTCAATGCACCACAGTATAACCGTGCTAAGCATTTGTTTTTATATGAAAATTAGAATTCAGTTACGGCGCCAGGATAGAATTGTATACAGTTTGCTGTTGTAGAGTTTTCTTCTTTTTAAATAGTATCCTATGCTTAAAGACGAGAGAGAGAGAGGGGGACAATTGGCCAGGGAGAGATGGTTAAGCATAGTATATTTTCTTTAGTTAGGAACATAAATATCTAAGGTAGGTAAATTTAAACCTAAAGTAAGGTAAGTTTAGGAACATAAATGTCCAAGGAAATTATGTTAGTCAAAAAAACAAAGAATGCTACATTATGTCCAGAGACGTGAACATCCTCTCTCTCTCATAAACACAGTGCAGTGTGAAGAGTGGTCTGAGAGATGGGAGGAGACCCTTTGAAACCTTTACCAGCCATTGAAGCCACTTTGAATAAATACGCTTTCTAAGTAACAACTCCATGCTGTGCAAATACAGTTTTAAAACATACCCCTTGGTATGTCCTATCAACTAAATGGTTGGTCTAATTCCAAACCTGCCACTGCCTCTATCCATCACTAACTCCTACGTCCTCTGCTCACCTACTTTCACTTACCTTGTACTTTCCTAATATTCTCCTTCCTGGGAGTGTTTTTCTTGTCTCCTGTCTCATCACTAGTGCCTTTTCTTTCACCTAACTGCCTTATTTCCATACTTACCTCCACACACATGGGTATATCTGCTAGGAAATGTCTTCTTTTGATCTGGTTTGAACTTCACTTTATTCATCTAAATGAATATCTCCCAAGCTCTAGTTCCACAGTTACACTGGGCATTTCACTGCTGTTATCTCTAATCCATCCTTTCTCTTAACTTCATTACATTTTTAAAATCATACCACTGTACTCCTTGTCACTCCATCTGGGAAACTGAAGTCTTATCCAACTTTTTACTTTTCAATCAGTCCCCAAATCCTGCGCAGTTGACCTCTCTCCCTTACACCTGGTGTCTTCCTTTTCAATCCACTGCGATTGGCCTTTCGCCATCTCCAACCTAGACAAGTGCCGTTGTTTCTTATCTCTCTTCCCAGATTCTCTCCTTTTGACTCTTTCTTACACCCAGTGCTGCCAAATTTAACACATGTATTGAATCTGCTTTATTCTAAATGAGTTTTACTAGTTCATCATAGCCCATGTGATAAAGTTCTAACATTCAAGCTCTATCTTATATTCCCTGTGCATCTTGATCTCCTACTACTTCCATTCAACAGTCTGCTCTCTAGCTGAAGATTTTCCACAAGTGGTTTCCAGTGTTTCCTAGGGTTTGTTTTTTTATGTTGTCATCCTTTCTAAATGAAACGCTCTTTTTCCCCCCATAATCTATTATATAAGCCTTCTTATCCTTTATTTCTTAACTCAAATGCCACAAAAGTCAATTCACTTTATTTCCATATCACTTTCTTAAAATTTCTCTCATAGAATTTATCACATTCTGCCTTACATAACAGTTTAATAGTCACCTGTGCTCTTCTTTTTATCTTTTCTATTAAATTGTAAGCTCCTTAGAGATGAAGTCATTTTATTTATTTTTATAGCAACTGCCGTCTTTGCTCTACCGGTAGTCTTTTTGCTTTGTTTTGTTTTGTATTCATATATCAAAATTAAGGAAGTGGGCTAATTTTTAGCCCATAACTATGATGTGGTAAGTGCCATGCTATGTGTTTTCAATACAATTACTCTAAGAATAAAGTTTTTATGTCCGTTTTATTAATGGGGAAACTTAGCTTTGGAGTAATTAAGTAACTAGCAGAGAGTCGCACACTTCACTGCAAGTGAAGCAGCCAGTTCTGCGTGATTCCCAAACTCATGCTCTAGCCCTTCTGTGTTACATTTGTTTATTGCCCTTCCCAGAGGTATTGCAATTATTTGCTTACATGCTTATCTTCTTCAACTGACTTTGAGCTCCAGAAGATAAGGCTATTATTTAGTAGGTGCACAATACATGCTTGTGAAATGGTGTTGGATGAGTAAATGCAACACATTGAAAATGGACATTATTGGGAGACAGGGCTCTCTTAGATAGTTTTTGATTCTGCTTTTTGTTTAAAGTATTTACAAGGAACACTTCAAATTTCTGGTCCATAAAAAGAAAAAATGATGCCTCTACTGTTTTCCTCTTGCCTTCTCAGAGCCTAGAACCTTGTCGCATACAGTGTAGTCCTTAAACTAACAGCATGAGGACCACCGGGGAGCCTGTAAGAAATGCAGAATCTTGTGTCCCATCCCAGACGTATTGGATCAGAATCTTTACTCTGCAAGAATCCCAGGCGATTCATACACATGTTAAAATGTGTAAGGAACTGCCTATGATTGCAAGCTTCTTGAAGGTAAAAGTCATATAAATAAAATGCTGTGAACTTTGCTTTGATTAGTAAATTCCTAGGATGAATTAGCATGTTTGTGAGCAAATGCTGACTCAGCCAATAATCCATTTCAACATAATCAGAATTAACAAGCAGCACAGTCTACAATCACTGTCAAGAGACTTTATTGCTCTCCTTTTCCTTGCCCCCACCCAGGCCATTCCATTAGCTGAGCCCTGGGAAACGTTTCAATGACAAGTGCAGTAAATGGTTTGATTTCCCTTTCAGTTTACATTTGCAAGCAAAAAAGAAAAGAGGAGGAATAAAGAAAGAAAATTACAAACAGCATAATGCAAATGAAGCCTCTTTAAACAGCAAGCAATCAGCATAGGTACATGCCTTATGCTGTAGTCCCAAATGCAATCATTAGACTGCTTTCCCGCTAGGGAAAGGGAAGACATTGAGTGCTATTGAACATTGCCAATTTTTATCGTAGATCAGCTTGAAAATATTTAGCACAGATGTTTCTGTAATTGTGACACACTGGGAAAATTCGCATGTTCAATAGCCCTCTAACTCTCTCTTCCATCTGTGCAGTGTGATGGTCCACAGTTACTGCACAGGGCCATTATATGAAACAGAGAGTAATGGGGTCTGGCTCAAGACCTATAGAAAGGTTCTCTTGTACCATCTGTGCAACTCTATTTACTTGCAGGTATAAGTGTTTGCCTTTATTTATGTCACTATCACATGCCTAAAAGGTTGTGTTTGTTTCCTGTACTCGGTGGTTAAGCAGAACTTTGCCCACAACCAGGATCTAGGGAGAATGGAAAGAATAGGGAATTGGAAAGCTGAAATCCCACTTCTCTTTCCTTGGCTCCAGCCTCAGTTTTAATCAAGGTCAGTAATGGCTGAAAGTTTTTTATGAGCTGCTGGTTAATTGATGTATGCAAAGTAAGCTAACTGACTCATTTGGGTTCCCAGTAAACAGTTGTCCAAGTCACAAACCATTGGCTTCATGTTTTTTATCTGAGCAAAGAGATCTCCTAGCCTGAATATTCTTGTTCTCTTCTCTCAAATCCAGTATCACTTCTGAGTCTGTGCCATGCGGACTAGCTCCTAGACATGCCCTGTTCTTTCTTGGCTGCTGTCCTTCCTAGACTCTTATTCTGTCCTCTACTAGATTATAAATTCTTTGAGGAGCTGAGCCCTTACTTCTGTTGTTCCTCTCTCATTCTCACTGCTGACTACAGAGGAGTTCTCAGTTTGTGACTTCCTGAAGATAGAATTAATAAAAATATTAACTCCCATAGAAAGTCGAGAATACAGTTAAATATACAGTGAGAGTATAAAGTTTGGACTATTCTGTTTCATGATATGCTACATTTTCCTCTAACCTCTAGCCTCTAGACACATGGACACTAAAAACGACATGCAAAATACCAAGCTGTTTATCTGACTTCTCTCTACTGCCACAAACTACATGGCCAATAGATTTTTAGAACCACTCAATCATTTTTAATGTGACCCCAGAAACATTTTTAATGCAGTATTTTCAACTTGAGCTGTAAACATTTCATATATTTTGCAAGTCATTTGCAGGTTGAATAAGCTATCCTGCCTAGATTGCTCATAAATTGAGGTATGCCTCATTATCATCACAGCCACCTTAGAAGAGCTACTAAGCCAAATTAGGGAGCTAATTTTATCTTTAAACAATATTTACCAATTATAAAGCTTCAGAAAATAGTATACTTGAATTCTGACTTTAAGAGATAAGGAACATTTCTAATTCTAGGTTCTGTCTCTTAATGATTATTGTGCTCTGTGCCACAGTCCTAAGTCACACGCTGATATTACTAGAGTTAGATACACATTTTTGATGAAAGAATTCTAAAATTCCCATAAAAAGGAATTTGACATTAATGGTTCCAGTAACTTAATGGAAACAACTCTATTTGCCCAGCTGTCCACATTGTGACAATATAGGATCAAACATAGCATAGACCTATTGTTCATATTTTCAATCATGCATTCAATTCTCATTCAACACATACTGATTGCATATCTGTCATGGGTTAGGCACTGAACCAGAGTGTTGATATAATAATATGAAAAAAATAAAACAGATGTATTATCTTTCTTCTTAAAGCTTGTCATCCACCAGGGATATAGGCAAGCAAATAGATGATTTAAATATGAGTTGAGTTATTATATGGATGGTGTCGGGTATCATGGAAGCCCATAGAAGTCCTACACACTGCTCATGAAGCCATGCTCTATCCTCTAGTCCTTGCATGTGACCCCCCTGCTCAGAACAAGTAACCGTGCGTCAAACCCTTCCAATGCTTGGAATCTCTCTGACCTTCCCTTCTGCTTCATATCTCTGCCTCCAGTCAAAGAAAGTTCTCTGCTTTTAAGAGCTTATGTGATTAGATTAGTTCCACCAGGATAATCTTTCTTAATGAAGGTCAGTGATTAGTAACCTCAATTACATCCACAAATGCCTTTTCACCATGGAACATAACATATTCACAGTTTCCGGAGATTAGAGCATGGCACCTTTGGGGACCTCTTCAGTCTACCATGATGGGTGTGGACCATAAGACATATAGTAGACTGGGATAGCTGGCAGATGTTTGACCTGAGTGCATTGTGTGTATTCCTATGAGGGTTGGTTCAGCTGGCTGCTGATTTCTTTGATCAACTAGTACTTCTCGTGAGTGAAATCACACATAAACAAACACAAAATTTGTGTTACACCCAAGTTGTTCCCTAATATGTCAATTGCATCGTAACAAATTTATGTTTTCAAAACAATCATTATAGCAGAAATTATCATATGTATTTTAAGGAGAAAGACATTAAATTTGGCTTTTACATATAAGGGTACAGTAGCAAGCTCATAGGCACAGTGGGTGCAGAAATCCTCCTAGTTTTAAATCTATTCTAACTATAGGAATCTGAGCTAATTACTACATATCTCTAGAACTTAATTTCCTCATAGGTGAAAAAAAGGGTTTGGCCAAATAGTCTCATAAATCCCTTCTAGATAAAAAATAATTTCCATAATAAATCTAAGTTCTTAGTAAATGTATAAATAACTTATGAAGAAGATTTGAAGAAGTGATGACTATTCATATCTGTAGATAAGTACATCTGGCCAAAGGCTCTAAGTCCATTATCCAACAAAATGCTATTTTTATACTTCTTTGAAATTACAGAAAATATATTTTGAATATATTTTTGGCCCTGGGGATGAGAATGGAGAAAAAACTGAAGTGGAAAAAGGAATTAAAAGGACAATAAGATCAAAATAATATCCAGTGATGAAATATATGTATTTTTCTTGCAGAAAAAGTAAATGATATATAGAATATGCTCTCCTGAGTTAATGCCGTAGACAGTTGAATGCAGACATTTTGAATCAGGTATGATTTTAGGCATTGTCAAATGTTGTATCAAGAAACAGAATGGAAAGTCAGTCACCTCACTGACAGTATTTCCCCTTTCTTTGAATTAGTTCTCTAGACTGGCTCAAAATTGTCAGATAAGGCAGAGAAATGCCTATGCTCTAGTGTTCAGGTAAAGTTGTTCCGTCAGAGGTAAGAAATGTTCTTCCTTGCAATGATATTTTAACTTAACCAAATTTATTGAACAGCCATTTCTTCTTAGGCTTCTTGCTTGGTTGTATATGGGTTAAAAAAATGCACAATCTCAGGATCTATAATCAAGAAACTCACAGCCAAAATAGTGAAGACTTTCCTCAACGTGCTGTCTTCTTAATTTCTATTTCAACCACAGACAACAGGAACGAGTCAAAAGGAAGCTCCATTAGATCTTACTAAATTGCAATTCCCAAGAGATTCCTCTCTTTACCAGCTATCAGTTCTGATGAGCTGTCTGTTACAGCTGACATTGGAAGCTTGTTAGCAGATTACATCACCTCACAGAGCAGAGTCTGAATCATTTAGTTTCTTCCTTTCCTTCTCTACACCCTCTCTCTTCACCTCTCTTCCTCTTCCCTACATGCTGCATGGCATTTTCCTTCTCTGAGTTCCCTCAGTGTCTTGTGCTCTTTACTCTTAGAGCATATGTTATATGGCGGTGCCTTTGTTGGCTTGCTTTTATGGCTTAGCTACTAGACTGTGAACTTTAGGAGGGCAGGGGCTGTGTCTTATGTCTCTTTGTCTCCTCAGCATTTGAAACTGACTGAATTACAGAAAGAGCTCATTCAGTGTATGTTGAATGGATAATGTCACTGGTGATGGTGCCATGGATTGAGTCAAATTGAACTTTCTCATTACAGGAGGCTTAAAGAATTCAAAATTCTTAACTGAAAATCACTCTTCACAATATGAGCTTGTAGTTTTAAACTCTTCCAGGCCATGGGCAAATGATTTCAGTAGAGTAATACAAATGGGAAGCAAGTTTATATATTTAGCACCAGTGTGGCCAGTGGACTTCGTCACATTTCATTCATATATCAAGGTATTTATGTCAAAAGTAGTCATATGGGAGAATGGATACAATTTATGAATATTTAGTGCAACCAATAACCACCCAAGCAAAACAAAGTCATAATCATATTTTAATGTTAATCAGTGTTATCATCAAATATGAAGGTCAGAATATTCTACTCATTCTTGAAATGAAAGAATATGGGACTATGTAGCAAAGTTGAAATAGTCCAAGGTTTATCTGTTTAATATTCAAATAAGAACACTTTCGTATTTCTATAAACAGTAAGATATCTTGTCTATAAGATAGGAAACATTTTTTTTAAATCAAATCTGCTCCATTATTCTGTGGTGCTGACTAAATACTAAGATGAGTTGGAGTAAAAAACACCACCAACAACAAAAAATCAGTCTGTGCTTCCATGAGCATATGAAAATTTACATAATGATAGGCCTCAGATCTCAGAAGCGATAGTGACATGAACCTTGACTAAACTGTATTTATTTTAAAAATCAGTAGTTATGGAAAGCAATTTGGCTAAAACAGAGAAGATATTCAAGATAGAAGTCACTAAATCTTTATCTAGATTTTTTAAGTTTCAAGATTATTTTAACTCTTTATTAGTTGGCACATCTAAATTTTAGTCTCAACTCTGCCATTGATTACTTATGTAAACCTGTCAAGTGATAGATTTTTTTTTGTGGACCTCAATCTCCTTATGTGAAAAATTAAAGAGCTGACAAAATGCATCTTAAGATTCCTTCTACCAATACCTTTGTACTGTTTTTTTTTTCTTTTGACACAATATTTAAACTTAATTGAATGGGATGAGGCTCAACCAAATATTACTGGTCTTCATATTCCACTTTAGCCTCCTTTCCTGCAGAGTAAAGATGGCTTGATTGCTATCTTTCCACCACCACCCAGAGTCCAGCCTGTCTCTCCCCCTCTGCTCCTCCTCCTTCTGTCTCTTTCTCTGTCTCTCTTTCTCTCTGTGTCTCTCTCACACACACACACACCAACACACACACACACTTGAGTCCTTAAGTAGAGAAAGAGAAGCCTCTACTCCACAGACTACAGATTATCAAAATAATAATTTTCTCAACTCAGCATTATGTCCTCTGCCTCCAGAGGTCCCTGGGGAGACTCAGGTTTCAGTTAATCAGAGTACATTGAACAGGCAAATGCTGTATGTGAGTGTTTTGTAATGGATTTGGGTTCCAGGGGCACAACTCAAAATGCTGAGAGAGTAGCAATGAAAGGTGGATCTAGATGTGGAGTTGGTGAGAAGTGTAATGTCTGAATGGAACAAAAAGTGATTAAATGGATTTACATTTTAGGAGACACCCGAAGAGAAGAGAGATGAATGACATGAATAGAAATACCTATTTAGTATAATTGAAAGAACAGGGTTTGGAACTGGACAAACACAAGCTAGATGCTGTTTCATTAGCTACAATACTGGCTGGTTGTTTAACCTTGAGCCACCATTTTCTTATCTGTGAAATTTGTGTCAATTAATTAATTAATTAATTAACTAAAATTGTTTAGGAGAATTCAGTCATGTTATGCTCATAAACACCTAACAAGGCGTCTATCATATTTTAAATTATTACAAATTTTCTGAAAGCAAATCCTATTGTGGTTGCCCTCATAGCAGCTAGGCTAGTGCCTTGCAATTTCCTCGCTTGTAAAAGGAGGATCTTGGGGAACATTTTTCTTTGTGGAAATAAAATCTGAAGGTTTTCAATTCAGTGTGGCTCAATGCCCCTAGAAATAGTCTTTTTGCCAGATATCTCACCCGTTTCCATATCATTTCTCAATTTGAGCCTCATTTTAATACATATGTAAATGAGGTTGATTGCTCAGGAAAGGGAGGTGGATCACTCCATCATTCATTTACTCAGTAGGTATTTATTGAGTTTCTTAACATGTGCTGAGCACCCTGTTGTGTATGAAGACACAAGAGTGATTAAATAAATATTTTCTCTGCTCTCATGGAGCTTAGAATCTAGAGTTGAAGAAAGACAATCAAATTATCAATATGTGAAATTGATTTTGTGATTTCTTTAAGGGGAAGATACGCAGTGCTTGGAGAATCTACAAGAGAGCTGGGTATCACATTAAGGAAGGCAGGGAGGGACCTCTGGAGGCAGAGGACATAATGCTGAGTTGAGATTTGAAGACTCATTAGGAGTTTTCTAGGTGAAGACGACAGGGAATTTCAGTTAGAGAGATCTGTATACGAAAAGGCCCCACATAAGGAAGAAGCAAAGAATTACGCAGAATTGACTGACAAGCACAGCATCTGAAATTTACAAAGTATAGGGGTTAAAGAGAGGAGCAAGGAGAGAGAGGTTAGAATAAGAACCACTTTATCCTGAGAACATTAAAAAGTTGTTGAAGCATTTTAATCAGGAATGGTAGATTATATTTTCTGGCTTCAGTGTGCAGAATGACATGAAGAGGGGCGTGGGTGGACAAAAGTAAGCCAATCAGAAGGCTATTTAATAGCAGAGACAGCAACTGATGAATGCGTGATGGAGATGGACATAGTACCAATTATGGGAATTAGAGATTGAGATCCCTTTGGAAAACCCAAGAAGAATTGATAAATAGGCAACTGCACCGACAAGATTGCACCTCAGAAAAGAGCACTGGGCTGGTGATAAAAACGTGTGAGACATTGGCATTTAGGCAGTAATTAAGTCATGTGTATGAACATGAATGAATAATGAAGAGACCAGAGTAAGAACAGGAGAAGAAAAGGAGAAGAGCTGGGACAATCTTGAGACATTCTTACCTTTAGAGGTAAAGAAGAAGGTGGGCAGGCTGACTAAGAGACAGGCAATAAATGAAGAGCTAGGATGGAAACCAGGAGAATCTTATGAATTTGCCTTTCAAAGTCAAATAGCCATCTGAATACATTTCTGGTTAAGTTTGATCTAATTACTGTGAAACCAGTTAAAATGCGAATAGCAAATTTACTATAGACAGTTTTTAAACATGCAACTTATTGTTTGCATTAGTCTTGTATTCACAACTATTTAGAGAACTTGACTAAATGTAATGAGGTCCATGTGATTCTTTTTACATAACCAGAAACCTTGAAATTAAAGGCAAGATTCCATTAGCAAAACGATAATCAATTCCTTGCTTATTATTATCTATGTATTTTCTGATCTAATGTGAAATGTGTTTCTTTCTATGCATCTGTTATTTATTTGCTCTTTAGCATGTTAGACATAGTAATATGTCTATCTGAAATTTTTTTAGCTTACGTTTCATGACTAATTTAAATCTTACTTTCCTGGGGGAATTTGCCTATGCAGTGAGCAGGCTAGCCTTGATAGAAGAAACTTACGGGGAGATACTTTGAGACTATGTAGATATACTGTTCATCTTCAAATCCATTCCCCTCCTTAAATTTGGCAGCTATTAATAATTCCTGCCTGAATTAATTTTTAGTATAATGAGTGCCAAATGGCAATTTTTCTATCATTTCATCTATATTTGTTAGTTGGCATTCTGCTCTAAGGAAGTAGGTTGTAAGTATTGTATTTATATATACATACATATGTAAGTGCTTTATATATATATATATATATATATATATGAAGGGGTTCAGCATTAGCCTCCCCAAAGTGTGCCACTTTGACATATGGACCTGGTGTAGGAAGAGAACTGTCACCAGAGATAACTACAAACAGTATGGGCTAGGTGTGGCAAGCTGCGGGGAGCTCAGCAGGGCCTGTTTGTTCAAAGTGTTCTCTGTGTCCCATTGTCTCTGCATGGCAGGTTTACCAAACATTTGCTCTTCCCATCTTCCTGTGAGTTGTCTTCCTTTCCTCTGTAGCCCCAGACCTCTACCTCCTTCTCTGTAGCTCAGGACAGGCATACAAGTCTCAATTACATGACTGTCTGAGAGCCTCTCATGTCTTGGTCGAGCTCCTGTATGTATGAAATTAAATTTGTCTTTCTCCTGTTGATCTGTTATGTAAAATTAATTATTAGACCAGCCAAAAGAACCTAGAAAAGTAGAGAAAAAAATTTTAATTCCATATATATATAAATATATGCATAATTATTATTTTATTATATATGTAACATATATATATATATACTTTAATACTTTCTGGCCCATATGTCTTCTCTAACCTGATTCTAAAACCAGCCATTTCTTCAAAGATCTCTGGTTCCTTTTCATGGGGAATGGAATTTAGAAACTAAAATGTAGGTGCTAGGTGTTTTCTATTAGGGCAAATATCTTTTAAATGAAATTCTAATGCCAATCTCTGTTCTATCCCATGGAAAATAAATCAACCAACCAATAAACAGACAAACAAAAACGCTAAATCTTAAATTGAGTGTATAGAAAATGGTAGAATTTAGGTAAAAATTCTACAGCACTGTCTGCAAATATTATACAACATTCGTTATTATAATTAAGTACATCAAAAAGTTTATCAGGCTTGAGCTAATTCTTATAAAAATTAAAGTCATTTTCAACTTACGTTTAGATAGACTTTGAAATACTTAATTAGAATTTCAAGACTTTGAAAATTGTTTCTTCTCATCTTAACTGAATTAAAACAATGCTAGATAAATTAAAAATTTTGCTAAACGTTAAAAAATATCATTTTTCTAAGAATCTAAGTTTCCCTCCAAGGCATGAACCAATTGTACCATTTAAAATTAATAGCTTGGTTATATACATCTTTTGTTAATAATTAGAAGTTTAAGTGGATGTAAAACGTGAACATGTTTTTATTAAGATCTACAATGTCTTAGACTCAAGCCAACTTTTCCACAAAGATGAGACAGTAGCTTAGTGCATGAGAGTTAAATTAACTAAACCCAAAATCTGGTTGTGATTACATATATGTGAAGTTAAAAACACATCTGTTAAAGAGGACTATTTCATGATCAACTCTCACTCTCTATCTGTTAATGTACCCCACTAATCAAGCTTTTGTTCTTGTTGCTTATAGCATGTAGCAATACCTGATATTATCCAATGGTTTTGTTCACTTGTTTATTGTCTTTATCCTCCATTAAGATATGTGTTTCAGAAGGGCTAGGGCTTTTGTTTTGTCTTTAGCATCTGAATAGTGCCCGACCTATAGGAGCTTCTTAATACATAGTTGTTTAATGACTCAATCAATCACACACAACAGAAAAAATGAAAGTGCAGAGTGGATTGTGACTTGCAGTTGGAAAGAGATGTAATGGGAAACTGTATTATGGGAAATCTGGAAAACCAAAAGGAAATTGAGGGAGTAGGGTGAGAGTGTGGGGAGAATAGAAGTTCAGGACAAATAGGTCAGATATGTATCAAGATAAATAATGACCCATGTTCCTATTCTCTCATATCATCAAGTGAAGTGTTCATGTAGATAGAAGAGTAAACATTTTCACTTTGGGGCTAGATTGCTTTTTACCTTAAATAAGTAAAGATTTTAACCATAATTAGAAATCTAGTGAAATTAATGTTTGAGCATGAAACCACTAAGTAGTTAAGGGAATTCTGAATCACAAGTGGAGGTCAAATTAAAACAAAGAAGAGACTAACAAGTTATAAGATCACGGCACTACTATAGTAGTTTATGGTCTTTTATACATGCAAATGAAATAAAAAGAATAACATCTACGTAAGTGGCGCTGTACATATATAGTCTCATTTAATCTTTACAATGACCCTCATGATGCTGATATTATTATATCCTTTTATATGCTTAAATCATTTGTGTGTATGCACATCTAGTGCAATGGTCAATTTTCAGGCAGAAATAATTACAGTTTTTCACTCTTATTAAACTTCTTCCTATTTCCAGAAGGTCAGTGTCTATACTTCAGTGATTATGACCATACTACATCCTTTAACTGGAAGCACTTTTCTTTTTCCTGCTTTGTTTGTTTTGGTTTTAATCTGGTGTGATCTGAGAAATATGAAGTGTAATCAGAGGATCAGCATTTTGGGGAGACTACAAGTTAGAAATCATGGCAGATGTCCAAACGAGTCATCCATATAAAGGGGAAAAGAGAAAAGTAGGATCTGGATAGATGGCCAGTGTTCAGAGACCAGGAGGAGCAGACATGAGAGAGATTTCAAAGGAAACTGCTCAAAATAACAGCTCTGGCTTTTTATGGGTTGTCTTCGACCTATAAAAGTGGAGCTGAAATAGAACCAGCAACAGAGCTCACAGTAGCCTACCATGAACCAGAGCAGTTCAATCAAAAGGAGGGAGCTGAGTCATTGTGTACCCACTTCACAGTGTTCCTGCCTGGTGGGGAGGAAGGAGCTGAGAGGGGGTGAGAACTAGCTCCGACTGAGGTTGCCAAGATAGAATTAAAATTTCAAACCCTGAGTGCTAGAGGGGAGGGGTACAAATCCTTTGAGGGTGCAATGAAGTTCTTCATTAATAAGGTAAACAATATATGGAAAATTGTATCTTTTTTCACCCCATAACAAATAACTACATCACCTCAGAGGTGGAAAACTAAAAAAGCATTTTGTAAAGGCAACTCGCTTCCCTTCATATCACTGCTATCCTTTAAAGGCCACAAATGCCTCCATCATGGCATTTATCATACTGCATTGCAATTATATATATGTATGTCTTTCTCGGTGAGATAGCACTGACCTTGGCTAATTCATTTCTTTTTTTAACTCTAAGGTTGAGCAGAGTACCTGATACATAAAAAACATTCAATGTGCTTTTGCTGAATCAATGAATTCTGTTTGCAGACTGAAAGACATGGCAATTGTGCAAGGGGAGAGGTCACTTTTAGAGACGATGTTGTTCAAATGCTGTAAGAATGAAGCCCAGAACTGCCGTTGTCATTCAGAACATTTGGTATCAGGGAATCCTGATTATTTATAAGAGCAAGAGTGCCCGAAATAGCTTTATATTAATGGGATTCGGGGAAAGGTGCATATGAATATTTTTAACGTTGGTTTTCTAGTTCATTAGTGATTGTGAGTATAAGAGGAAAGCTCACCAGGTACTTTGTACTGATAATTGGAAGAGAAAGCGTCCACACAATTTCCTTTCGGAAGTGCTATGTGAAGGTTATTGAGTTTTTGCCAAGATTACAGAGAACATGTTTCCTCTGGAAATATGCAAGCACTGGCTTGATATTGCTGGAAGCTCTTGTGTGAACTCAGAGAAATTTTCTTTTGTCTCTGCAAAGAGTAGCATAAAAGATTTTGAGTAAAAAGAATTTAATTTAAATACCAAGAAATATTTCCCGAGATTTGATGCCACGAGACATTCTGATTACATAAAGTTTTATCAACATATTTTCCAACTAATGGGATTGTGGTTATGTCTCAGGGCATTTATTTTTTCTTTGACATTTTGGAGTTTTATTTCTCCCTCTCTGTGGGGTAGTATACAAAATGGACTGTAATTGGATACATAGCCTTTTAGCTTACGTTTATTTGAACAAGATTCCTTTTGATCAAGACTGCAAAACCCTCAATTAGAACACAGAATGCCCTTTCTCTGCATCTCCGTGATGCCCAAGACATGCCTCAATCAGGCATCAATTCACCAAATCTTTCTTGAGTGTGTGCTATGAGCCTGTAGGAAGTATTGGGGATGAGTGAAGAACAAGGCAGCGAGTTCTCTGCTTTCACGGTCCTTACTGCCTGGCAGGCAAGAAAGGATTCAACAATACGTTTGATGATGGGAAATAAGGGTGCTACAGGAGTGTAACCTGGGCTTGTAACCTTATTTGGGAGTTTCGGAAAGTCTGAGAAGACTTGTTTGAGGGAATACATTAAGGTTGAGACTTAGAGTAGCACTTGTCAAGTGCTCAACTCCCCACAGGCTGCAAAAGGAATTCAGTTTTAAATTGACAATACATTTCTGGACAGTAACTACTATTTCTATGACTTGAGCTATCTTTGCCATATATATATATATATAGTTACACACACAATGTAAATACAATATATAAAGGGTACCATATATATTGTAATATCACAATATATTATACTGTATATATTACAATATATAATAATCTTGACAGTTAATTTTTTGTTTTTTTAAAGAATTAAAGGAATTTCTTTAAAGAATTTCTGTGGTTATCAGTAGAAATGATCAGATCTTAGTTTTAACAAAATTAAGTAAAATTTATATTACATAAAATATCCACTAATTGAGAAAACATTGTTTAAATTGTAAAACGCCTGGATAAGTTGTTTACTTTTCACCTACTTTGGTGGTATAATTCCAATCAGCAAAAATCATTCTATTTTAGGAAAAAATGACATACCAGTAGATTTTGTAAATGATTCACAAGAGGTATGTAAAAGGCACTTGACTCACGAAAATAATCCAATGTATTTTCTAGATATACGATGTAAAAAAAAACAAGTTAGGGGCCAGCCGGGTGGTGCAGTAGTTTAGTGCACTCGCTCTGCTTCGGCTGCCCGGGGTTCACCAGTTCAGATCCCCAGGTGCGCACATGGCACTGCTTGGCACGCCATGCTGTAGTAGGCATCCCACATATAAAGTAGAGGAAGATGTTCATGGATGTCAGCTCAGGGCCAGTCTTCCTCAGTAAAAAGAGGAGAATTGGCAGTAGTTAGCTCAGGGCTGATTGTCCTCAAAAAAATAAATAAATAAATAAACAAAAACAAGTTAACTAGTTGATAACTATCGTCGGTAAAAAAAAAAAAAAGTTGGATTTATTTAGGTTTCAATTTTTATATTTCTTTAATCTTTGAGACTAAGTATTATTTTAAAGAAATTCATGGACAAAGTAATACTAGCAATGGCTATGTTTAACTTCCCGTCTCTCTCTTTCTCTAATAGCACTGGTTTTGAGCAAAGCTGCGTTGTGTTGGGACTGAGCCCCCATGGCCTATTTCCATCACGTCACGTACTTAGCAAGAATCTGATCACATTTTTATCTATAAAATGTAGTACACAACTATAGTGTGCATACAGCGGCATAGTCTGAATATTTACATAAGGATTTTTTGACTGTGCCCGGCCATAAATAAACCAACGTGTATGGCTAAGAGAGCATCACAGAACTTCGCCCACCCTGCTGCTCCTACCTTGGGCAATGTGAAATGCTAAGATTTGGTTCCTTTTTATTCCTAGAGATTTTTAAAAAATTTTCCTCCAACTTTGAAAATTCATGTCTCCCATGCTTTTTTGAGGTACCAGTCATAAGTGACAATTTCCATAACAGAAAAAAAATCCTTCAGCTACCTAGAAGAGGCATTCAAGTCTGGAAGGGGCCTCAAAGGTCATCTAATCTAGACTCACTTTAAATGTTTGAGTTCTTTGTACAATATACCTGCCAGGCGATGGTCAAGTCGCTGTTCCCATGCCTTCAGTGACAAGGTGCTTTGCTGCTTCAGAGGCAGCTTGTTTCCCTGCTGTCACCCCTGGCTTAGACATTTAGTCTTCTTTTGAGCCCAAATATATTTTCTGGTAATTTCCTCCTGCTGTTTCTAATGCTATTCTTTAACTCAGGGCATGCTGAGTGTGTCTAACCCTCTGACTCTGGCTCCATGAGACAGCCCCTGAGATATTGGATATGGCTCTTGTTCCCTTAGGAGGACAGCAGCACCAAAACAGGTGACTGGTCAGGAAGCCACAGCTTAGGTATAGTTATTGATATACGAGGGTTTGGGGGTAGGAAGAGGTAGAAAGGGACCTCTGAGAAGTGGGAGGGAAACATGAGGGTACTAGCCACCTGGAGAAGGTGTCACGAGGATGGATGAAAGGGAACAGAGCCTACTAGCGGAAAAGTTCAAATGCATACTTGGCTGACTTCACAACTTGTGGAAGGCAGTACATAAAATTTATCATGTTAGAAATTATATTTTACTTAAGAAGACTATGAATTATTATCTGTCTCTTCTTTCAATAAAAAAAAACACCAAACACACTATTAGAGCTCAAGTTAAAGTCAAATATAGTTTGAAAGTGGCTACAAGTCCAACGTGCCACCGAGAAAATATAGTGGTAGGCTGGCCTTGTGGCATACTGGTTAAGTTTACATGCTTCATTTTGGAGGCCCAGGGTTCACAGGTTTGGATCTTGGGTGTGGACCTACACACCACTCATCAAGCTATGTTGTGGAGGCATCTCACATGCAAAAAATAGAGGAAAATTGGCACAGATGTTAGTTCAGGGCCAATCTTCCTCACCAAAAAAAGAAAGAAAGAAAGAAAAAATAGTGGTTAAGAGAGTGGACTCAGGTCTGACTATCTTGGTTCAAATCCAAAATCTACTACTATACAGACTATCTGATCTGAGGGTCTCAGTCTCCTTGTATATAAAAGGAAGATAATGATAGAACCTACTTCATCGTATAAATTTAAGGGTTAAGTGAGTTAATATATTCACTGTGTACTCATTTCTTTCAATGTTATTTTATGTCTTCTATAGGCCAGGTATCGTGCCTGGTATTGAACCATTTAAAGGAAGTAGAAATTTAAATTTGGTTTTGAATATTAGAACAAATGGTATTACATTGTGCTTCTCCATGATTTTCTCCTTTGCTAATATTTTCAATAACTTTGTATTAAACCACAGATTTGGAGAGTGAAGTTAACTGGGCAAAATTTATGACAGATTAATTTAGTCAACAGATCATTCAAGGCTCAACCAAAGTATAGACACATTCTAGTTAGGAAGAGAACATGAAGAGGTCTTTTGTCACTGAACTTTGTGAGTATCATTTTTGTTGTTGTTTACTAGACTGTCTTTGCTTGAAAAATAGATCCTCAAAAAACCTTGCTTTTACCATCACATTTTTTATAAGAAGGAATGTCAAATATTTTCAAGAAAAATAAAATCTAGAGCTGAACTTAAATTGATTGCAATACGTAAAATAAGTTAACAGATTTTTTGTCTTGTATCACCAAGATCATTTATTTCAATTGCAGTGATGTTCTCTGTCATAAACAAGCATTCTGGATTTGAATAACCTCTGTAAAGAAGAAGAAAAAAACCTATGAACTCAGTTTATGTCCTTAACTTTTTCAGTACAGACCATGTTTCATGAATAGATCAGCATAAATGCCTGTTGATTTTGTTTTATTAAGAAAGAAGTCAAGAACAAAATATCCTTTATTGGGTTGCCTATTCTGTTAGATTGAATAACTATAATATTTGTGGTTTAGAATATCTCTAAATATTTTTAAAATTTCAATGGCAACAAACTCTTCTGATTAGTATTTCTTTCATAAGAAAATACATAGCAGTCTTTCTCTAAGTATGTGTTTTCAAGTATTAAGAATAATTGGATACTTACTCAGGTTTCCAAAGATATGTGAAAAATGAAGAAAAGGGATCAAATAAAAACCTGTACATTTTTACATTTATGAGTGGCTTTAAACCAAGGAAAGTGCAATTTCCATGTCAAGGCCAAAGAAGAAGCCAATGGTCCTTGCTCCTACGCCTCAACCAAGACCCAGCAAACTACAGGAAATTTCATCTTACTGTTCTCAATTCATAACATAGACGTTTGACCTCATGTTGCAAAAGAGCTCAAATATATGAACTAGGAAAGAGGATGTTATATTTGACCATAATGCTAAGTAATAAAGATTCAGTTACATCTTACAATTTTTTTTAATATGACAGATTTATTATCGTTTTGAAGTGCTCTCTCAACTCATTTTGGGAGCTTTTGCAGTCTTCCTCCTTGTACACGGAAAGAAGAGTGCTGGTGAAGAGTTCTACTTAGAGGTTAGTCAAGTCTCATTGTCCCTTATTATCAGTGTCCACGGTCTCTTATCCGTGCAGGACTGTGCCGCTCAACCTAAGATATCTTGAACATAGAACTTTATATAGAACTGCAAGAAGTTTTAAAAATCATCTATTTCAACCATAGCGTGTATAAAAGAGTCAACTGAGCTCCAGGTGGTCGAAATAGCATGATGTGTAGGGGCATGGGCAATGTAATTGTTGCAAACCTTCACTCCTGTCACCTAGACGTTTCACTTAGGCAAGATTACTGATAACTCACCAGACGTGCCTCCTTACTCTCCTTCTTTATCTAATGACCCCCCAGATAGCACTGCTTTATTGTGAGGAGTAAATAAGAAAACATATATAATAGGGCAGTGTGTTTTCATTACCAAGTCAGGCTTGGTGGGAGGGAGAGAGACCCACAAATAGATTTGATGCAATCCCACATTGATCATATGTTAGAGTCTTTACTTCCCTTTATAGAACCAGCCCCCTAGATACATATGTCCTGAGCAATTAATGTGTAGTTACCCAATGGAATGGGTTTGATGGAGATCTGAAAAAAATTTTCAGGCTCGGATGCATGGTCCTCCTGCTAGATAATCCACCAGCAATGTGTTGGTCCCTGTCCACATATGGTCTCTCAACAGATAGTAAGGAGAAGGATAGCTTTTTGCTGACTTAGCTTGCAAGAGACTTACAGGTAGCTCCTTTGTGCTCATGAAAGACAGTGACTCTCTGACTGATGCTCAGGGTCTCTCAACCATATGCTCCTCCTCTTTCTCATTCCTCAACCCATGAAGTTTTTTGATCTAGTCCAAGATTCACACACACACTCTCAGTCTACAAGGGTGCATCACAATTTTTTCTCTCCCGTAATTTGGGTTTGAAAGATACAATGCAAGTATCTTGCTGCATTTCTCATCTATTTCCACAATATAACAGACACTATTAATTGCTTACACAGTATTTATTCCCTACTTGTTTCTTGTATTGGAACTCCAGTGAAATTCAGGGTGACAGTTTTCCCAGTTCAAACATTTATCTCACCTATCCAGATTCTCTTGTGGCTAGAAGTGGCTTTGCAGCTCAAATATGACCGATAACATAAAAGTAAAAATTGACTTGATGGGGCTTCCAGATGAGCTATTGTTTTCTTGATTTAAAAAAAAAAAGAAAACACCAACTTAGCATGGCTGTTGTGTATCATTCTCCCCTTTCTTCTGCCTTGGGCACCAGTATGATGCCTGCGTGTGGGGTGCCCATTGCCTTACTATAAGGATGAGCAAATAATAAGGATGGCACAACAGAAAACTAGAATGAATCTTGGTCTTTGACCACTTTTTTGAGCAACTATGCTATCTTGGGACTGCATACTTCAAGATTTCTTGTTGCATGATAAAAAGGAAGCCCTAGGTGTTTGCAAACCTCAACTGATGTCCAAAGCAATCCACTTTTCATAAAATATAAGAAGATCTGTACTTAGCTATCTGGGTTGAGGCAGAGGGGGAGAGGATAGAGGTGTTTCCAAAGTACAATTGAAGTACTTCAGTCACAGAAGCAGCTTTATTACAAATTATACTTTGAAATGTTCTCCTGTCACACATGCAAATTGCCTAGAACAGTGCCTATCACATAGTAACGATTTTACAAATTGGAGTTAATTGATTATCTATAGAGTCAGGTTGCAAATTAGAGAAGCCAGGTTTCCTGATTCCAATTCCAATGTCCTTTCTCTTACATCGCTATGTGGGTCAGTAACCCAAGAAGCAATGAGAGCCGAAAACTTGTAATTCACTATATGAATATAACATCCATCCCTTGAGAAAGAGTCCAGAACACAGCTACCATATTGGAAAAGAGTCTAAACTCCTTATGGGAACTTTACTTTTCTACCCCAAAGAATTCCTAAGGGTTTTTTGTTATTCTTGTTGTTTTCCAGCCATCAACTCCTTCATTAGTGTGAGGAAGTCAGTGGACTGTTTCTAAAATAAGTTTTCTAAATGCATACAACAACATGTGTAGAGTTTAATAAAATCAAAGAAATAAAATGTGGTTACAAAAACATCTGTGATCCAGAAGTTTTTGAAACAACTCTTCCTAGAATGGTAAGACTCATGGCCTGATACTTTTGGGAAAGGTGTTTCTGTTAAAATGATTTATTGCTATTGTGACATAAGACACACCCAAAGAAGGGAAACAAATATCTGCCATTAAACCAGGAGATGCCCCTTTGTTCAGCCCTCTGTGATACAGGGCTAAAGAGCCTTTATGGCCACCAATGGTAAGATGGATTGTCACAAGCACTCACATGTGCACACACACACACAAATAAAAATAAAAATAAAGTAGTATGTGAAGCTGACATCAAGGTCATTACTAGGTGTCTTGCAGTTCCCAGAATGTAGCCAGCAGATGGAGCACTGCAAACTTATGTGATGATGAAGCAAGCTGTAGGTGTAGAGTGGGACTTCCTGGGTTGTGAGATGGAATGTGTCTCTTGAATAAGAAAGTAAGATTAACAGGCTTTAGGAAGTAGCAGGGAAAGAGAGGTCATCAAATGTGGGAGGGGGGGAACATACACAACCATTCATGTGTGTATTTGTAGGTATTCCAATTTCTACCAATTGCAAATGAGAACAAAGTGCTTTCTTTTTTTCATTTTGAAATTTAACTGATGCAAGGTGAGGAATTCAGTAAACATTTCTTTTTTTCTTTTTTTTTTTTTTTTTGGTGAGGAAGATTGGCCCTGAGCTAAAATCTGTTGCAAATCTTCCTCCTTTTCTTTCTCCCCAAAGCCCCAGTACATAGTTGTATATTCTAGTTGTAGGTCATTCTAGTTCTTCTATGTGGGATGCCTCCACAGCATGGCTTGATGAGAGGTGTGTAGGTCTGTGCCCAGGATCCAAACCGGCAAACCCAGGGTCGCTGAAGTGGAACATGCAAACTTAACCACTCAGCCACGGGGCCAGCCTTGGGCTTTCTAAGATAAGGAACTGGCATCAGGAAAAATATAACTCAACTATGTATTACGTCTGGAGTTATTTATACAGTGATTTATAATATTAATCATTTCTGTCAATATTAATTGGTTATTTTATGCACAATATGCAATTCTAAGTCACTCAAAGTAAAAGCTGTGTAATGTACACAGTATTATCCAATAAATGACAGATGAATTGTGCTGAGTTCCTTATTGGTTCTTTTATGCTTTCTTGACAGTGAAGAAAACTAAAATCCATACACAGAGTAAAACATTCTCCCTCGAAAAAAGTCTTCCCCTCCTCTCTCGTCTTCCCCCAGTAAGTGTTGTTCCAACCACGTTTGGATTAGTCGCACTTAAATACGACAGAGTATTTTTATATTTCAAGCTACATACATATCCTCAAGATGAAAATCTGTAAGAAATGATTTGTGCAGCAGTACTTTACAGCAGCCATGAAATCTGGTAATTTCCTTTAACCCAGGGACCAATGAGTTGCATAGCTTTTCAACCTAATCAGACTCCTTGGGGCCTGGGGAAACACCACGTTCCACCTTTAACTCTGGTTGTAACTTAGTTCCAGCGGGGAGCTGACCCTACTTATTCTTTTTCTTTCCATTTGTATGGCTTCCAGAATTCAGTCCTGAAAATCAGTCCTGGATAGTTGCTTTCACAGCCTGTCCTTTTTTTTTTTTTTTTTGGTAATATCTTGGCAAAGGATTAAACTAATGCAAACTTCAGAGACCTGTTCCACCAGCCCAGACATGGGTCAGGGGAGATCAGGAAACAACAGTGTCCAGAACTATTTGTCAGTGGTTTCTGAGCCCAAATTTGTGGAAACATATGCCCACGTCAAACTGTATGATGCTTTGATCTTGATTTTGCCTTGTGACGTCAAAACATTGTCTAACTGTGAGGGAATGTCTGACTGTGTTCCTCCGAGTTTGTCATGCCACGCATTTGATAATACTGAGTATTTAAGAGGATTCAAGGTTGCATTATGACTGTTAGGAAGTATTGTAAAAAGTAAATTTGGTAGGCTAGAATTGTTATAGCACATACCACATCTTTCCAATCATTTGCGAAATTTCTTTTAAGTAAAATTAGATCAATCTGAACTTTCAGTTCTATATTGTCATACTGTTAGGTTCCTTTCAGCTTTAAATGACTTAGAAATTTGTTTTCTTTTAGTATTCAAAGTAGCAAGAGTTGTTTCTTATTTATTAAGCAGCATTGATACATTTTAACTAAAAATTACAAATATAAGTTGATTAGTAAGATAAAGAATATTATATATTACCTCTAAACTACGTATGATATTAACAATAGAATTGTGTTTTCTCACAGAAGTATAATATTGTTTACCTAAACACTGATCGGAAAGGAGCTATCCTTATACACATATACAACAAAATGAGGAAATAAACTCCAAGTTATAATTAAATGTCTATGAAATGTGAGTTAAAATAAATACCATCTTGTTTTTCTAACAAGCATGCTCAATATAGCCATAACATTTACAAATTGGTACTATTTTAAACAAACTTAAGTTCAAAGCTTTCCGCTTACATTTTGACACTACTAAAAAAACTGATGTTCAGTTTCTATTAACTTTCAATCTGAAAGGCATTATACATATCATTGCTAGGGTTCCTGCAAAGTATGTTTACATCACTATATCCTATTAGTGCTAAAACTTTATGTATAATGCACATGGGAATAGACATATACAGTGACTTTAAAAGTGTTTGAAACTAGAATGGACAAGATTCTTTAGGTGGTATATATTACAAAGCACCAGAAATATTATATTAATCTTATTCTTTAAAAATTTATTCAATAGATATGATTGAACAACTACTTGCCAGGCTATATGATAGATAAACTAGACATAATCTCTGGTTTTGATATATCCATAGTCTAATGGAATAAATCTGTATAGGAGCAGTTGAAAAAATAATGTTGTGGGTGCCGGCCACATGGCCAAGTGTTAAGATCACCAGCTCTGCTTTGGTGGCCCAGGGTTTCACCAGTTCAGGTCCTGGGCACGGACATGGCACCGCTCATCAGGACACGCTGAGGCAGCATCCCACATAGCACAACCAGAGGCACTCACAGCTAGAATATACAACTGTGTACTTGGGGACTTTGGGAGGAGAAGAAGAAAGAAGAAGAGGGAGAAGGAGAAGAAGAAAAAAAGATTGGCAACAGATGTTAGCTCAGGTGCTAATCTTTAAAAAAAAATAATGCTGTAAGTGCTATAATAGAGGTTTTTATGTGGTCTTAAACGAAGAGCATTAGAGAGAATGGACTGACGATGGTGGTGAGAGAGATGATAGAAGAAACCAACATTACAAGAAATTAAAGATTTAGAAGAAAGTATGGTTCACGAGGTGAGGGGCCATTGGTGATTGGAAGAGCAGGTGAACAAGTAAATAAATAGTAGAGCCTACATCTTTCATTTCATGTGTTAGAAAACAAGACAACAGGCCCAAAACGGAGTCGCTTATGCTAAGTTCCACGTCACCAAACCAAGAGTTAACATTACAGTTTCAGCTTTCCCAGGAATGGAATCTTTTAAACTATCAATCAGGAATCACCTGATCAGCATTAGTTAGGTAATCTGGACTCCTGCCATCCCCTAAAGGAAAGAAATCTTGGAATAACCAGTGCGTTTTTTTCCTTTCTTGTTCCTGCTGCCTTCTGGCTATGAACGTCTTTCATTTTGTACAGCTCCCTGGAGCTCCTTTCTATCTGCTAGATTGGATACCGTAGGTTCAAATCAACTTGTGCTCAAAATAAACTCTTAAAATTTTTTAATATTCTTCAGTTTATCTTCTAACACATAGAAGTTACCTTGGAAATAGTAGGCAACGCTTTGAGACTTCTTACCTGTCAATTAAGGTTAATATTAACGATATAAATCATTTGTTGTAAAGATTAAAAAAGATAATTAATATGAGTTGCCTAGCAGAAATCCTAGCACATAATAACCACTACATAGTTTTTCATTACTTTCCTCCATCACTGAACATCTGAATGAATGAGACTTTAGATGATTATAGCCACGACTCATGGAATCTTCCAGATGAGCCAAATGAGGTCCCAAATAATGTGGAAGAGAGATACATCATCACAGCTATGCTCTGCCCAAATTTCTGACACTCAAAGTCCATGAACATAATAAATAATTGCTCTGTACCATAGTTCTACGTAACTTGTTATCCAGCATTAGATAATGATAACACTCCCCAACCCTAAACCTTAAATCTAACCCTGGATTTATTAGTAAAGACTAATGATGGATAGGATCATTCAATATGAGTGTAGCCTTCTAAGTACAGTGTTTGAACAAGACTGGAAGGTTGAGATGCCTAATAGCAAATGGTTTAAATATTCACTTAGAGTCTCAGATCAATACAAAAGGCATGAAGCCAGGCTTTAGAGAAAAGGCATGATCCAGGGATGGGAGGTCTCTGAGTCAATGCAGTAAGACTTAGTGCATAAAATAACTAGGATTATAAATTTGTCTGGTCACAGAACAGAATATTAAAGATGAACACTCATTGATGAAGCAATACATTAGAAAAAAGATATTGAAGGAAAGGGTATTATTAGCAATGTAGATTCTGTGATGGCATTTATAAATGCTCACAGGAACAATAATGTAATATATCACTCTTAACTCTTTGCCATAGTCAAAACTGTTCAGTAGAATATTGTTCCTTTCTTATTGTTCAAAAATAATTGAGATGAAAAGACAGGAACAATGCCACCAGTATCAGTCTTCTGCCACAATAATCAACTACAACACATCAGGGAGTGACCAGAGGCATGTTCTTAAAATAATGATTTTCATTGTTTGTCTTTAGTGTGGGAAAACAAGGCAAAAATAGCTAATATTTACAACGGTGACCTAAGTGAGATATTTAACAACCTGTAATATGAGAGCCAACTAACTTTCAGATTACAGATTATGAAGAAAACAGAAACTACCACACACTATACTCCATGATAACTAAAGTTCTTTTTAAGAACTTCAATCACTGAACAATACTTCAGAAAAAAATGTCTAGCAAAAGCAGAAAGACATTAACTACGGATGACGGTTGAATCCAGTTGTGCATGCTGGGTAGTAGATAAGAACAACTGATGGATTAAACCAAAAAGGGAAATTCTAGGGAAAAGAAATGATATAACTGTTGGAATAAGTTATTCCTGAAAGAAGAACAGATGATTGAGGACAAAGGTACACGATGAAAGCTTTACATTGGAGAAGAGACTATTATTCTCACATGTCAGTGAACAGGGAAAGACCGGAAGTGAATTTAGAGACACACTGAGTTGAGGAACTTGATAGGAGGGAATCACAAATGCTATGTTCAGTGATCTCAAGAAGAATGTAACTCAACTGTAAAAGCTGAGGCTCCTGAAAAAGCTGTATTAGTTAAGAAGACAGTCAAGAATAACCTCAGAATGGAATTGTGGAAAAGTTCCATGTGATCAATGATATTCAATCCTCCAGTATCCAAAACTTTATTGTCAAACTGAAGTAGGTATTTTAGACATGTTTCTCAGGAAAAAGGAAAAATAAAACGAGATAGCATATAGTGAGAGGTAGAAGGCACAACTAGTATATTTCAAAGAATAATATATCAAAACAGAAAAAAGCTGGAGGCATCACACTTCCTGATTTAGAGTATACTACAAAAAGCTAGAGTAATCAAAACAGCATGATACTGGCAAAAAAACAGACACAGAGATCAATGGAACATAATTGAGAGACCAGAAAGAAACCCACACATTTAAAGACAGCTAATGTTCAACAAGGGAGCCAAGAGCATACAATAGAGAAAGGAAAATCTCTTCAATAAACGGTGTGGGGAAAACTGGACAGTCACGTGCAAAAGAATGAAAGTAGGCCATTATGTTACATCATAAATAAAAATTAACTCAAAATAGATTAAAGACTTGAATGTAAGACCTGAAAACCATAAAACTCCTAGGAGAAAACATAGGCAGTATGCTCCTTGACATTAATCTTAGCAGTATCTGTTTGAATATGTCTCCTCAGCCAAGGGAAACAAAAGAAAAAATAAACAAATGGGACTACATCAAACTAAAAACCTTCCTCATGGCAGAGGAAACCTTCAATAAAACAAAAAGACAATCTAATAGTTGGGAGAGCATGTTTACAAATCAAATATCCGATAAGGGGTTAATATTCAAAATATATAAAAAACTCATACTGCTCAACAACAACAACAAAACCAACCTGATTAAAAAATGGGAAGAGGATATGAACAGATATTTTTCCAAAGAAGATATACAAATGGCCAACAGGCACATGAAAAAGCATTCAACATCACTAATCATTAAGGAAATGCAAATCAAAACCACCGTAAGATATCACCTTCCACACATCAGAATGGTTATTATTAAAAGAACAAGAAATAACAAGTGTTGGAGATGATATGCAGGAAAGAAGACCTTCCTACACTGCTGGTGTGAATGTAAAAAGGTGCAGTCACTATGGAAAACAGTATGGATATTCCTCAAAAAATTAAGAATAGAACTACCATATGATTCAATTATTTCACTTATGGGTATTTATCGAAGGACTGTGAAAACACTAATTCGAAAAGATAGATGCACCCCTGTGTTCATTGCAGTACCTATTCACAGTAGCCAAGACTCAGAAACACCTAAATTCCCACTGATGAATGAATAAAGAAGATGTGGTATATATACATATATATGCAATGGAATACTGCTCAGCCATAAAAAAGATGGAATCTTGCCATTTGTGAGAACATATATGGACCTTGAGGGTGTTATACCGAGTGAAATAAGTCAGAAGGAGAAAGCCAAATGCCATATGATTTCACTTATATGTGGAAGGTAAAACAACAACAAACAAATGCATAGATACAGAGGATAGACTGATAGTGACTACAGGGGAAGGGGTTGGGAGAGGGCGAAAGGCATAGTGGGGCACATGTGTACAGTGACCGATGGCAACTAGACTTTTGGTGGTGAACACGATGAAGGCTATACAGAAGTCAAAATATCATGATGTACACCTGAAATTTATATAGTGTTATAAACAAATGTTAGCTCAATAAAAAAAGAGAAATACATGAAAAAATGTTTATTCTAAAGAAAAGTTTGTGAAACTGTAAGAATTGGCTACATCTACAGCTGAAAGAGGTTCTTTCTAGTCAGTTTGAAATTGTATGGCTCTGCCACACTGCCATATCTTAAATAGGATTGGTACCCTAGCCAAAACTAACATCTATCAGCTAAACATGTAGATACCCAATGGCCTTTGAGATTATGTCAAGATAGCTACCCAAGAGGATCACACTGTAATGAATGATACAATCAATTTTCTCTGAAATATTGTGATATCAAGAAATAAAGAGTAACAGTGAAATGGATATAGTAGTAGAAACAAAATGCATAGCCGTAGAGAGGAGAAAAAGAAATAAAAACAGAGAGAGAAATCTAGAGATGGGCTGAGTCACAAGAAAGCAGAGTCACAGAATAAAAGATCATTCACTTTCAAGCAGAAATCTGATGCCAAGTCACCTGCAAGGTCACTGGAGTGTTAGGGCTACCATCATTTCCAAAACGACAGTCTGTGCCATATGCAGGCTACTGGGGTGCATGGCTGTGTGTAAATAGGTGCATAATGAGATTGCTGATGGAAACTTTGTAACTTGGGATAATCTGCAGCATCTTCAGTGTAACTCAACAGCATGGTTCATATCAGGAATCAAGTTCTTGATTGAATACCTGAATTGCAAAGTGCAGGATGTCTGAGAATCATGATGTTGGGATCCTACGCAAATTCAGGTTGTACCCTGCAATATGAAATTGACTAATGAATAGCTCATACACTTTGATCCAGTCCTTTCACGTCATCTTCTAAGAAAATGAGCAGATCTGTAAAAAAATTGGTCATATAAAGATATAAAGTATATTTATATTAATAAAAAAGACAAGTTAATTTTCAACAACAATGTGATGGTTAAAGAAATTACAATTTAGCCAGATATTTTTTATTAATATGCTAAATCAAGTTTTTGAAGCATATCCATTGAAAATGGTATCATTTCACAATATATCACAATATCAAACAAAGATTACAATTTTACTATAATTTTGTAAATGTATAGAGAGATTATAGAAACAAGTAAAGTAAATACATCAACATTGATGTTATTAAAGGTGGCAAGTGCTGGGCTGGATAATAGGCAATTTTCTTTCTTTATATCTTATGTGTTTTCTTAATATTCTATAAACAGAAGGTATTTGATAATTATGAAGCACTAGAAAAAGTCCCTTGAATCTAAAAATTAAGTTGAGGAAGAGAATGTCTTGCTAAAAGTACACGTCTTTAGAACTTTAGGAATTATCTGCTCAAGTTCAATAGGAATATTAATTGCTATCTCTCCTCATTTTAGGATAATGTATCTCAGACTAAAGTTTTAGGAGCTGCTCCCCAGTTCTGTTAGATGGCCAGTGGTCCACCACAGTTTTCAGATTAATCTAGCTTCTTTCTCACAGAAATATTTAATTGGTGGCCAGAGATTATCATGTAGGGTGTCAAAGTACTCTCAAGGCGTTAATATCAATTAAAGATCAGAATGTTGGTAGACAAAGCATGTTTTAAAGACTGTTTCCATCCACATGAAGGAAGGAACAGTCTCCTCCCAGTCTCTGTCATCTCTCACTTGGTTACTGCAATAAACTCCTAACTGGCCTCCTTGCTGTTACGTTTGGCATCATGGAGTCTGTCTGGACATCACAGCCAGAGTGATTCTTTTCAATTATAAGGATTATTTTGCTTTTCTACTCCAAACTCTGTAAAGGTTCCCCATTTCACTCAAAATAAAAGCACAAATGCTACCAAGAAGATTTCACATGATCTGGCCCCTGCTCTTTCTCAGAACCATCACCCACTACTCTTTTCTTTGCTCATAGCATTCTAGACACTGAACCCCTCACTGTTCTTGAGCGCATACGCAAACTCCTACATTAAGACCACAGCCCCAGCTGTTCGCTCTGCCTGGAACTCTCTTTAGTCAGACATCTGCATGGCTGAGGCACCATTTCCTTCTAGTCTTGTTTAAATGCGATCTCCTCAATGAGGCTTTCAACAGTAACCATTTTGTAAACTCTAACCAGTACCTACCACACTTCATACAGTCCTGATTCTCATTATCTTCATCCACCTTTCCTTTTTCTATAGAATTTAACCCATTTTAGTGCTCAAATAATTCATGTATTTATTATGTCTACTAATTACTGTTCATCTGTACCTACTAAAATATAAGCTCACAAAGGCAGTGAACTTTGTATGTTTTAATCGCCAGTATATCCCCAGCATGTCAGTGGATGCGTGGCATTTAGTAGGCACTCAAAAAATACTTGATAAATGAAAGAGTAAATGGATAAATACACTTATTCTTGATGCTTAAAAATAAAAAGGAAAAATGTATTTATTCAACTAGACACAAGCAGGCATGGGTTTTCCAACAACATATTTACAACTTTTAAACAAATGTTTTATCGCTTAGTATTTGCGATTTTCCTAAATAACCTGGCAATTCTATTTCAGCTTTTTGGAAGAAATAATTTCTGTGGCTGAAATCAGCTGAATAACCCCCCAAATCTGTACTCCTCCTGGTTGTTGCCAGGAAGAGACTGCCTAGCCAGGGGTTACATTCTTCTGCCACGTGACTAGTTGTTACTGGTGGAATTTGAGTGAAAGTAATGTGCATCACTTCCAAGCCACGGTGGCTGAGTGCACTATTTCTAAACCATCCCTTTACCTGTTTGTCAGCTAGGAGTAGAGGACTCTGAGACACTAGAGAACAGTGTCACAAGATGAAAAATCCTGGATCCCTGACTCACCACGGGGAGGAAAGCCACCTATCAATCATTAATGCCTGCATTGGACTATTACATGAGGGAAGAATATACATTTATTGTGTTAAGTCATTGAAATTTGTGAATTTATTCAATACAGCAGCTGGTATGAACTTAAATGCAAAAAGAATTTAGTTAGGACATAAAGTTGGGATCAAAAATTTGTATATGGTAAAAACCACAGAATTCTTTGTCTTAGAGAACTATATATAATTCAAGTGCTCAGTCAGGAAAAAATTTCTAAGGATGAACCATTGTTGTTTATTGACATATGTAGAGTCAAATTGTTGAAGAAACTGTTCATAAGAACAGGATATATAGAAAATCTGATTTTGCAACCAAATTTATTTGGAATGTAAATATAAGAAAAAATGTAACAGATGAATTAAATGAATGTGGTTGGTTGGAGGGCCTAGTAAAGGCTTAAGCTATATTTAATTCACATGGGACATGTGACATAAAGGATTACATAAAGAATTTATGGTATGAAACAAGCAGCTCCAGTTTGTTATTTTGAAGAGAGAATAGTTCCATGTCATTCACAGTATTAGAAGAAAGTGATGCATCATTAAAGGTTAGTGACAAAAAAGAGTGAAAAATACTTTATTTCAGAAATAAAGTGTATCTTCAACAGAAATGTTGCAATTTTTGAGAAGAGAAGAAACTTCTCTTCATGATGAAGTAATTTCAAAAGATTGAAATTGTTCTGGAATAGCAGAGGTCTGTCATAGTGATGACTAGAAAAGAGCTGCAGGGTTCAAGGACTCATTTGAGTGGAAAGAAGTAAAAGGAAGAAGGAAATTAAATGAGTGGAAAGTTGCCTGTTGAACCAGAAGCAATTAAGATCTCAATTTCTTCAGTTTGGGGGAGTCAAAAGGGTTTCATTAGATAAAATATCTTCAGCAATACCTTCAAATTTTAATAAATACAATAAAATGAGTGTATCTCGCAATATTTTTTGGCTTTAATGATTCAATCATGTCTCCAGTGCACTTTGATTTCTTTAACAAATGGTACCCTACTGTCTTATACTACTTATATCCTCACTTATATCTCTCATACTGGACTGTGACATCTTTTTTGTGAATATGATAAATGCTTAGTATGCATTTTAAAAATAAATAAGTAAATAAATAAATCGGGGGACATATGAATGGATGAATGTCTCCCAGAACATGTGCAGAAAGAATTGATGACAGTTATCATTTTCAGATGGATATAAAGAGAATTGATAAACTTATTCTTCAGATTCTATCTGGGTCTCTTCCCTTTTTGAGTTTCAATGTTTCAAAAGAAAGAACAAGAGCTTTTCCCTCTAGCAAAAGTATGAACCCATTTTCTAGATATGGTCTTTCTGCTTAAGAGGAAAATTTGAATAAAGACTTGGAGATACCATAACTATTTATAATTTAAGAAGATGGGCAATATAAAATTACACAGTAGTAAATTATTATAATGGACATATCTATAGACTACAGTTAGAAGATATGACTTTTAGATTATATTGCACCAGGCAATTTTAATAGCATTTCTCCATTTAGAGCTTTCATATTTAGAAAAATGAAAAAAGAATATATTGAACATTCTGCCGTGGTAATTTTCAGGTAATTAACTGGATAACAATTACTGTTTGTTTTATGTTCTTGGAGTCATGAAAAACTCTTTACTGCATTATTTAATCTATTTTTGAATAGTACGCAAGTTTTATTACGCCCACTAGTTTGTAGCTATGGAAACTAAAGCTTACCAATCTAAGTAACTAGCCCAAGGCTATGTTACTACTAGTGCTAAACCAAGATTTGAACCAGAGTCCCTGACTTAAGACCCTGAGCTCTTAACTACTATGCTGCACTGCTTCTCCAATGCCAAAAAATATATGTGAAAATATCTCTCCTCAATATATGTGCCCATGATGGCCATACTTCAGGCACCACAGATGCACCATAGATATTTACATGTAATTTAGATACTCATTTTTCTATTTAAATGGTTTCCATTGCCTTATCTCCAATATCTACCTATATAGGTAAATTCTATTTATCATTCAAGACATGTCAAGTACAATCTCCTCTATCAAGCAATCCCAGTTCATGAATCCTAGAAAAATATTATCTCCTTTAATAGTCTTTAATAACACTTTTTTAAATAAACCTCTACATGGTCGGCCTGGTGGCGCAGTGGTTAAGTTTGCATGTTCTGCTTCTCGGCGGCCCAGGGTTTGCTGGTTAGGATCCCAAGTGCAGACATGGCACCGCTTGGCAAAAGCCATGCTGTGGTAGGTGTCCCACCTATAAAGTAGAGGAATATGGCACAGATGTTAGCTGAGGGCCAGTCTTCCTCAGCAAAAAGAGGAGGATTGGAAGTAGTTAGCTCAGGGCTAATCTTCCTCAAAAAAAAAATCAGTCAATCAATAAACCTCTATAATGAAAGTGATGCCTCCTTTGGCTAGGAGTTTTTAGGCATATGGGTATTTATCCAATAACAGAGTGATTGCCTAGCAGTCAGGAAAAAGGTTGTAGTCATCTTTTTCTTTTTTACAGTTTAATTGAGAAATAAAAATTATATATATTTAAGATGTACAGCATGATATTTTGATATAAATATATATATTATGAAATGATTACCACAATCAAGCTACTTAACATATCCATCACCTTACATAGCTACCTTTGTGTGTGTGGTGAGAACACTTAACATCTACTCTTTTAGCAAATTTCAAGTATACAATACAGTATGATTAACCATAGTCACCAGGCTGTATACTGGATCCCAAGAACTTTTTCATCCTACATAACTGAAACTTTGTACCTTTGTCCAACACCTTCCCATTTCTCCCTCCTCCCAGCCCCTGGCAACCACCCTTCTAGTCTGATTTTATGAGTTTGATTTGTTTAAATTCCATGTAATAGTGAGATCGTGTATTGCTTATCTTTCTGTGGCTGGCTTATTTCACTTAACATAATGTCCTTTAAGTTCATCCATGTTATTGCAAAACAGCAGGATTTCCTTCTATTTTGAGGTTGAATACCATTCCATTCTGTATTTGTGTGCGTGTGTGTATATATATGTATATATATATATCACATTTTCTCTCTCCATTCATCTGTCCGCAGCACTTAGGTTGTTTCCATGTCTTGGCTATTGTGAGTAATGCTGCACTGAATATAGAAGTGCAAATATCTCTTCTATAAACTGACTTTATTTTCTTTAGTATATATACCCAGAAATGGGATCGCTATTTCTATTTTTAATGCTTTGAAGAAGCTCCATACTGTTTTCCATAATGACTATACCAATTTTCATTTCCACCAACAGTGTACAATAGTTCCTAGATATCCTTTTCATCCTATTAAGCCTTGTCCAATAAATGACTATGGTATTGAATTGTTATGAAAAAGCATAAGTCCTGAGCAAATGAGAGATATTGTCAATTGTCATGATTATTGATGAGTTAAACAACTCTTCCTAGAATTCAGAACAAAAAGTGTATATATTACATTTATTCCCTAAAATGGAATCTATGCTTTTTCCATTCTGCCATAGTAAAAAAGAAATTCTGAAGAAAACTTCCTCAATAAGAGTATCAATTTACAGTATAAATATCAAGACATGAAAATATCATTGCTCCATATTAATTTATAGGCAATTAAAAAAATTCTTCAATTTCTGAATAAAAAATAAAAAGATGCCCTGTGTGCTGAAGCTAAGAAAATTGGCTTCACAGCCAGCTGACTGGTTCAGTCAGCAAAGAAATTGGTCAACCTTCAAAGACCTGAAAAAATGCATTTCACACAGTGCCAAGAATCACAAAGTTCTGAGCCAACTGGGAGTTAAAAAACTCAAGCAAGCGAGAGCCAGCTTGAAAAACTAAGAACAGATCAAATCCTCATTGACCCTCTCAACCTAAACTAATGCTCTGTCTGATATTTGGACCCATTTCACTGAATTTTCTATTGTAAACTTTCTTATTGTAATTAACGTTTAGTCTTAAAACTCTTTATAGCCTATGGCCTTCTCTTCAGTCATCTGTTCTTGATTTCCTGCCCTTGGTCTGTCAAGCTCACTCATCTTTTCAGCATACGAGTTTCCTTTTTTTGCCTTCAAGGTAAGGGAAAGCTTGGTGTTTGTAAGTATTATGACTACATGTAGGACGTGCCTTTTACCAGTTGGGGTGCAACATAAAATGTCTCCCACTCTGTCTTGCTGGGAAGTTGAGAGGAAGTTTGCCATTTATAGTGCTTAATATATTTCCTGTAAATGCGTAGGAAATGCCTGTTTGAAGTTCTGAAGCAAACTACCTTGATGTTCACAGAGATGAGATAAACTACTTGATGAAAGAAATCATATTCAAGAAGAATCCTATGAGAGGAAGGCAGCCTGTTTATTTATACGAAGATCAAAGAACCTTCACATGAATTGAGACTACATTTTTTTTTCCTGATGAGTGATTTGCAAAGAATAATCTATATGGCTGAAAGAAAAGTGTTAAGTCTTTAATGACTGTATTTTGGTTTTATGTATTAACAAAATGCTAAACCTACTAAAATATGCTTGTAAAATTTGTGGGTTTTTTCAGGAAATATTCTATCTTTTCCATACTGATCACTGTTAAATTACAATTAAATAAATTAAAATTATAGTTTGTTGATACTGTGCTTTTTAATTTTTAGGAAATAACAGCAATTGGGCTTATGCAAACACAAAGAAAGCTACATTTAAATAAATTCTATCAATGATTAAAGGCCTTTATAATCAAAGCCAGTAGAGCATTGCACAGATGCCAGGATAACTTAATACAATAAACAGAACTCCTCTAAACACTCAACAACAAAATGATTTGCTGCCTAATATAATATTCTTTTCTCTTTAAAAGAATGGATGTTACCCCTAAATGAGAAACTTAAGAGTGATCTTTCATGTGAGGGAAAACCACACATTCTTAAATCATTCGTTTTTTCCTTCTTTTATGTAATCTGCCTCCTTTTCCTCTTTTACTAAGGTTGATTGAGCTTTAAAGAATAGGGAGGAAGGCAAAAACTCAATCAACTTCAAAAATCACTTTGGCACAGCACAGCAAAATGCATCCAATTAAAACATTAAACAGTATGCTAATAATTATGTTTCCTATAGTGTCTTTTCATCAAGGATTTCAAAGTCAAATTTACAATTCCTCAATTGTGCTTTGGACAGCTCTAATTCTGATGGCTGGCAATCCTTCCTCCTTTCCCCCTTCCTAATCCGCACTCAAAGTTCGAACTGAATTTGATGGACAATCATTTTGCTTCCAAATCTGCAAGACTTGGGTTCTCCTTCATCTTCTTTTGCCTTTGTTCCACTGGTTAAGTTACTGATTCCGGGTAATTTGTAAGCAGAAGTTGGTCAATTTTAAAAGGCTAAAGATTTGACTTGTAGGCTTTTAAAAATGAATGAACTTTTATGACTTCCAGTCATAAGTGCTTAGCTTGAAGTGCACTGCCAAAATTCTGCCTTCACAAGCAAAAGGTGATTAGCAAAGAGCGTAAGTTAAAGATGCAAATTAGTGCTTTTAAGGCTCTTATTTACAATGTCATCTGTAAACAGATTATCTGTAAATATGTGCCACTGCCCAAATATTTCTTTAATGTGCCTTTTTAAAAACACAGATATATGAAGTTGTATTTGGCTTAAGCATTGTACACATTATCAAAACTCAAAATTAGGAGGGTCTAATTAAGAAAATTTTACCAAATAATGTTACCTTCTTTTACAATTGTGCTACCTATGATCTTTAATCTCTCAACAGGTTTTTATGGACTTTTATAACTAAATTTATTTTTCCTGCTTTAAAAAGTAATAACCATTGGGGCTGGCCCCATGGCATAGTGGTTAAGTTCATGCACTCTGCTTTGGCAGCCTGGGGTCTGGGGGTTCAGATCCTGGACATGGACCTACACACCACGCATCAAGCCATGCTGTGGTGGTGTCCCACATATAAAATAGAGGAAGATTAGCACAGATGTTGGGTCAGTGACAATCTTCCTTAAGCAAAAGGAGGAAGATAGGCAACAGATGTTAGCTCAGGGCCAATCATCCTCACTAAAGAAAATTAATAATCATCTTCATATATATATATATATATTTATATTTTCTTCCTTCAGAACAAGAATATTTATCTATTCATTTCGTCATGTCTTTTCATTCTTGAGGCTTGGTTTTTAACTGTTCTGATACTTCCTTTTCCTTGAAATTCCTTTACATGATTCAAACATTTGAAAAGCTTACCTTAAACTAAATTGAATCCTTTATAACCATAGTCTAAAAAGTGCTAAATGCAATGCCCTACATCATCTAGAGTCTAATTCCAGACCTGTCCTTAACTATCTGTGTATCATTTAGCAATCCAGATAAATGCACTAGTACTTAGAGTCTTTATTTTTAAAACAAAGAGAATGACCTTAATATGTCTTTAAATGTTAAAAACCATACAGTTCAAAGTTAAGGCTTAATATCATGTGTCTTGAAGTTCCTGATACCTTATTAGCCAACAACAATAGTGTATGTATTGAAGGCCTGCTTTGTACAAGGTTCTGTACTAGTCGGGTAAGTGTTAGTAGGAGGAGAGACAAGAAATGGTCCTTCTTTCATTCCTTCTTACATTTGTACAATTTTTACCTGTCTGTTTCCATATGTATTATCTTATTTGATGCTCATAACAACTTATGAGATAAAAAGGAAAACTATTATTAGTCCCATTTAGGAGAGAAAGGCAAGTAGCTTTAAAGAGATCAAGCATTTATTAGAAAATTCTAGAGCCAGTGAGAGAGGCAGAATTAAAGCTATATAAGATGTTATTATTGTTACATATTGATTAGTGTGCACTGTTCTCCAATGACATTCCTTAGGCCTGTCTTCCTGAACCACATAATATTGTCCCACTGTGAAATAGGCATTACAATTTTGTATTTGCTTCTAATGTACCTCAAAGCGAACCTTGTTTAATGATATAACATTTGTAAATCTCTTTGAATAAAGGAATCATTTAAATGCAAAGTACTCCCGAACATTATCTCCTTTACTCTCCCACTGGGTACATAAAACTCAAATAGGGCTGACTGTAATCCTTTAGGACATAAAAGTGTCACAAACTGACTCTTTGCACCTTGCTGCACCACCCCCTGGAGAAGCCGTGCACCTCGGGCTGATCTCTGAGTGAGGTTATGATGCCCAGGCCACAGGCCCTCCGCAGAGCCTAGCAGGGGAAATTGACAAGCTGAAGACCTTCTTAAACTTGCACTTAGTCTCAAATCAGCAGGCAGTGGGAATTAGTTTCTCACACAGCTAGAGCAAATGCATGGACAGAGATCAGACTTACACAGGAGGGAATATCATGGCTGTTGGAATCAAAAGTGATGCTGCATGACTGAGAAAAACAGTTCTGCAGTTTTTCCACTTCTGCTGCCATTGGCCATTGCATGTACCTCCTCTTCCTCTTATTTTCTACTGTCTCTTCCAACATAGGCCTTTAACAAGTTATTTGAATAATCTGGTATTGGTATCCTAATGGGTTTGCTGTTGAGTTTCTTTACTTAATAAACTAAATTTCCCCCAATCCGACTATCATTGATCCCTTTCTTGCCTAGAATGTGTCCCTTCATCTATTAAATATAATCCCTCAAATTTAGTTTAGGATAGAAAAATCTTTCCTAAGTAGTACCTGATTTTCCTGTTTCACCCAGGCTGTTACTTTGTGGCCCTTTTGCTTATTAATGTTTCTACCTGATTTCTCATGCTTCCTCTATATTTATCTCATCTTTTTCTAGACACCAAATCTCCTACAAAGATCTGCTTAGACTCATCCTTCATAGAATTTCACATTTTTAAATTATTGATGTAAAATTTGTGCCCAGTGAAAGGTACAAGTCTTAAATGCAAAACTCAATGAGTTTGACAAATGCATACATCCTGTAAACAATACCCTCAAACAAGATAAAGAACATTTCCACCAATCCAGAAAGTTCTCATCTAATAAATCCCCACAATCCCATGAGCTACCATTGTTCTGGTTTTTATTTCCATAAATAATTTTTCCTGCTCAACAACATCACAAAAATGAAGTCACACAGTATGTACTCTTTTGTGTCTGGCTTCTTTGCAATTCCACATAAGTGCTAGATACTATTTCTCAGGTTTAAGAAATTTCTTTTAGTTTTGGTTTGCAGAGGTCTTTTCATCATGATTGCATTTTAAATTTTGTCAAATGCTTTTTCTGCATCTATTGAGATGATCACATGATCTTCCTTCACTACTCTGTTGTGTTTTTTTAAATAAAATTTTTGAACATTAAACCAATCTTGCATTTATGGAATAAGCCCAACTTTATCTTGCTCTCTTTTATATATTGTTGGATTTGATTTCCTAAAAATTTTTAATTTTTTGTATACATATTCATAAGCAATCTTTCCTTATATAGTTTTTGTCCAGTTTGGTATCATAAAATCAGTTGGTAAGTGTTCCCTCTTCCTCTATTTACTGAACAAGATTTTATGTAAGACTCATATTATGTCTTCCTTAAATATTTGATAGAAATCGCCAGTGTTGTCATATTGGCTTAGAGTTTTCTTTGTGGAAATGTTTTTAACTGTAACCTCACTATCTTTAACAGATATTAGACAATTCAGAGTTTTTATTTGTTCTTGAGTCAATTCTGATGAGTCTTTCTTTTGAGTAGAAGCAGCCTCACCACCCTCATCTGAGGGAATTAATCCTACATTGCCTGAGGAAACTGTAATGGACTCCCTGGAAGCAGTTGCCTTGTAAGACAATGCAGATTCTCAGGACAGACACCCACTGCCCCTTTTTGCTTCTAGACCTATAAGTAGATTCAAGCCCCAGCAGGCCCCTGAGTGAGGTACAAAGTGCCATCCATGAAGAGATATGCTACACTTCAAAAGAACAAGTTGAACTTTCTAGTTCATATAGACCGAAATTCAAAGAATATACATGGAAATGGATATTAATGGAGTGGGATGATGGTGGAAGAAACAAAATTAGATCAGGCTGAATTTATTGACATGGGGGACCCACTAAGCAGAGATTCTGCATTTAATGTTGTAGCTCAGAGAGTTAGAAAGAGCTCTAAATGGTTGGCTAAAACATGAATCAAATGGTAGCTCATAGTAAATGAGTTAGAAATACCAGACCTGTCTTGGTTTACTGTAGAGGAAGAGATTCAAAGACACAGGAAGACGAGAATGTTTGAGTAGATTTGTCATTTAGGACCTACTCACCCACCCTGGGAGGGTCCCGAGTGCATACCTTTCACCTTGACTGTAAGAAATCAATTTTAAGCATTCTTGAAGAGATCTGCAATGGCTCTTCTGTGTAGGCCAGATCTTACAGTGGGAACTGTGGTCCCTGAATTGGGAAACTTACATGTAATGGGAGAAGTAATCAGATCATAGGGTAGCAGGGCCAGGTGGCGGCACTCAACTGCTAAAGGCAAGGTGTGTGTAGTTACTGTAATGGACAACAGAGTCAAAGCAGAAATAGAGCAGTCTGACTTGGGCAGGCCAATGGCATCAGCTGGTTGATCATGTTGTTCCTAGAAGTGAAGGAGATAGAAAGTCTACTAAATTTTTACTTCATCTGTATAAGTAGAAAAGTTCCAGGTTAAGTGAACAAAAGTTTAACCATAAAAACATAAATGAATCATAAAAGCAGAATCATGGCCCCATCAATCCATTCCCAGTCAGAAGCCAATTTACAGACTCAAAGCATCTTGAGTCAAGCGGAGACCAAGTCCCCTTGAGGAAAGCCCCTAGTACACTGCCAAAAACTTATACTGTTAATTTTTCTCCGGCCTCCCCCAAAAGGACCCATGTCCTTTTGCAAGAGTAACTGTGCATTGGGGGAAAAGAAATAATCAGACATTTCAGGATATACTAGACACTGCCTCTGAAGTGACCCTAATTCCAGGAGACCCAAAATGTCACTGTGCTTCCTAGTCAGAGAAGGGACTTACGGTGATCATATGATCAATGGTGTTTTAGCTCAGGTCTGCCTCACAGTGGTCTCAGTGTGTCCCCAACCACATTCTGTGGTTATTTCCTTAGTTCCAAAATAAATAATTGGAAGAGATATACTCAACAGCTGGCAGAATCCCCACATTGGTTTCCTGACCTGTGGAGTGGGACTACTGTGCTGAGAAATGCCAAATGGAAGCCATTAGAACTGCCCCTACCTAGGAAAATAGTAAACAAAAAGCAACATCTGGCTCCTGGAAGGATTGCAGACATTAGTGCCATCATCGACAACTTGAAAGATGCAGGAGTAATAATTTTGACTATATTCCCATTCAACTTGCCTATTTGGCCTGTGAAGAATACAGATGGATTTTGGAGAATGACAGCGGATTATCACAAGCTTGGTCAGGTGGTGACTCCAATTGTAACTGCTGCACCAGATGTGGTTTTGTTGCTTGAGCAAATTAATGCATTCTCTGGTACCTGATATGCAGCTATTGATCTGGCAAATGCTTTTTTTTCCCCCATCCCTGTTAATAAGGACCATCAGAAACAGTGTGCTTTCAGATGGCAAGGCCAGTAACACACCTTCACTGTCCTACCTCAGGGGTATATCAACTACATTAGCCTTCTAGGGCTGACATTAAAAAATAATATCACAGATAGGGTGGCTTAAACAACAAAAATTTATTTCCCCACAGTTCTGGAGGCTAGAAGTCAAAGTGCCAGCAAGTTTGGTTGCTCTCGAGATCTCTCTCCTTGGCTTGCATATGGCTACCTTCCCATTGTGTCCTCACCTGGCCTTTCCCAAGTGCATGTGCATCCCTGGTATCTCTCTCTCTTTTTATGAGGACACCAGTGCTATTGGATGAGGGCTTCACCCTTAGGACATCATTTAATCTTAGTTATGTCCTTAAAGGCTCTAACTCCAAACACAATAACTTTGGAGGTTAAGACTTTAACATAAAGGTTTTAGGTGTCAAACTTAAGTCCATGACATCAACTCTCCAGTGCTGTGTCAAAATTTAGTTCACAAGGATCTTGATTGCCTTTGCCCTTCACTAGATATCACACTGGTCCATTACATTAAACTTGGGAAAAAGTAGCAACTACTCAAAACTTATTGGTAAGGTATTGATGTGTTGGGGAGTGGGAAATAAAACTGACAAAAACTCAGGGGTGTTATGCTTCAATAAAATTTCTAGAAGCCCAGAGGTGTGGGCATATCAAGATATCCTTTGTAAGGTGAAGGATAATTTGTTTCATTTGTACCCTCTTAGAATCAAAACAGAGCATAACACCTAATGAGCCTCTTTGGAATTTTAAGGCAATGAATTCCTCATTTGGGTGTGTTACTCTGCCATATTTAACTAAAGACCCATTAAGCTGCTAATTTTGAGTGGGGCCCAGAAAAAGAGAGGGCTCATTAACAGGTCCAGACTGCTGTGCAAGTGTTCTGTCACTTGGGCCATATGATCCAGCAGATCCAATGGTGCTTAAAGTGGCAGTGGCAGAGAGGGATGCTGTTTGGAGCCTTTGCAAGTCCCTGTACATGAACCACAGCACAGGCCCTTCTAATTTTGGCCATCTTCTAATTTTCTGCCATCTTCTGTGGATAACTACTCTCCTTTTGAGAAACTGCTTTTGGCTTGCTACTGCAACTTAGCAGAGACTGAATGCTTAACTATGGGTCACCAAGTTACCACGTGACCTGAGCTGCCTATCATCAACTGGACGTCATCTGACCTGCCAAGCCATAAAGTTGAGTGTGTACAGCAGCAGCCCATTATCAAATGGAAGTGATATATGGGACATCAGGCCCAAGCAGGGCAGATTATAACCAGAGAGTTACTGGAGGTAAAAAAAAAAAAAAAAAAAAAAAAAAACCTTTAGGATGACCTATTAGTAATCAACAGACTAAGAGTGAGGTGCTTGATAACAGTTGGAAGTGAAACACAGAGATAAATGTGAGATCTATTTGGGTATAAGTGGCTGTTGAAAATATAGGAGTGGAATGGGAGCCTCAACAGATATTCAGCAGATGAAACAAAAGTCTCAGGGATAAAGTCTGGGGAAACAACAAAATTATTTATAGAGACATTAGGGTATGTGGGGTGAGCAAAAGGACATAAAAAATCCTAAGAAGAAAGAGACAACTATATGAATAAGTACTTAAAATCACTGCAGATAAGAAAAAAAATGAACATTAAAACAATGAACTATTACTCATTATCCATTAGATTTTCAAAAAGAAGCAAATTAGTTGATGACTAGTGATCACTGCCATATAGGAAATCACGTGATTTTGTGTACTGATACTGAAAGTATAGACTTTTGTAGTCACCTTGCAGAGCAATCTCAGTTGTTCCTCAATTCCAGCATGTGTTTATAATTCAATAATTTCACTTTGAGTCTATATTCCAGAGAAATTTTCCCTTGATACTTATGGGACAAGTAGGAAACATTTATGAAATTGTCATCTGTGAAACTGGAACATTAGAGACAAACAAAGTGCTAATAAATGGGGAAATGGAGAGTGTGGTAAATATATAGCCTGAGTGGCAGATGTATTATTATTAAAATATTCACTGTACTCCTTATGAGATCCTCCCCATTGGGCCCATCCTGTGAAAAGACTATATTTCTCACCCAATCCCTGTCACACTTGGAGACATGATTTATCTTGATTGTTGAAATACGAATGGAAATGGCACGTACTTTTCTAAGCAGAAGGTTTAAGAACTATGGAATGTATCCTCCAGGTCTCTTTTTCTTCTGTCAGAAGAATGACTCTATTCTAGATAGGGGCTTTTCTTTCAACCTAGATCCCAGTGTGAAGAGGATGCAGAGCAGAAACACAAACGTATAGTGCAAATAAGAATTAAGCCTTTGCTTTTATAGGTCATTAGATTTCAGGTGATGTTTGTTACTCTAGCGCAACCTCACAAAAGCCGATTGTTACTCTGTAATGCCAAGTAGTTAGAAGGAACTTATTAGATATATACAAAGCAACATGTTTGGATCTGAAATACTTAGTGGTGAGTGAAAAAAAGAAGTATAGTATAAGGCCTAACACAATATAAGTTAAGTAAGGTAAAAACAAATGAGTCAAACTACATATTTTAGAAGGATACATACAAATTCAAAGAAACATATGAAATGCACTAGAACATTTGGCTGTGGGAGCTAAGGACAATGTGAATGGGGAATAGACATAAAAAGATAAAAAATAATAAATGAATATTAACCTACATGCGCATATGCTCAAAGATATATCCTTGAAAAGACGAAAAGTGTTAAAAAATGTGGGCAATAATAGGAGCATAATTAATGCAACTCTCTGCAACTGAGGACCAAAAAAGGAAATAAACAAAAATATTAAAGAGAGATAAAGAAAGAGAGAAAAAAATTTTAGGGAAGTTTATAGAGGAGGATGTTTCACCAAGTAGGCAGAAATTTAACAGCACCAAATGCCATGAAAGGTCAAAGAAGATAAGAATTGACAAGTGACTATTTGTTTTGCCTATTATAGAGACACAAATGCAATCCTATGTTTCTATAATTGTAGGCATTATGAAAGCATGGGGCTGATTTAGAACGGAAATTTGGAAGGAGTTTGTCAGGGAACTGTGTAATTGCATTTATCCCTCCCTCCTAACCTTTTGCAGAAGAGAAAAGTATTTGACAGCATTAATTGTGTATCTAAGCTGGAAAAAGAAAATTCTTTTCACTGGTTTTGTGGTGACAGCACCTTAGAAGTGTTGGCCAACTTATAAGGTGTTGTGTAAAGTCCCTTTGGCGTTCAACAAAAATTGTTGGATCACTTTCTGCCCACTCTTTGAGAAATTGTGATTGTCTCTTTCCAGAACACATAATAGTTACTTTTAGATAAGCTTTTATTTTCTCGCTGTGATTTTTATTTACTGAGCCCACTGGAATAGTCCTTGTCAGCTCTGTCAGGAGTAGGCACCTAACAGGTATGGGCTGGCTTCAGTTCCATTGTATTCTCCAGGTGTACTCTATGTCCTTGGCAGAATATTGGAGGACACAATCCTGTGCAGAGAGATATGTGCAGCTTTTCCATCCTTTTGATTTCATATTTGCCTAAAAGAATTGAATTTCTGGCGAAATGAAATATTATTCTGTGGTTTGTCTCGAGATCCTCATGATCCAAATTTTTGATGGTTACATGTTTCTACAATTTTTATGACCTTATAGCTTCCTGATATGATACATACTTTTCTCTCCTTCTCATGTCCATTTTATTGGAAAGATGTTGGGGAGTTTGTGATAAGGAAGTACAATGTTAATTTCTCAAAGAAAGCACTTTTAGTTTTAAATTCCCAAGAGGAAATATGTATGAGAGAAAGGAAAGATAAGAAAATAATACGGAAATTAAAGGAGATAATTACTTTTAAAGTCAGAATTGAAATTAGAAAAAAGTTTAAATTTTAAATAATGAAAGCAGATTATTGTATGTGAGTAGGTTGAGGTACACGGACATCTAATTCTTACCTCAATTCACTCCCACCTCTTATAAGATTCTCCCAAGATGCATTATGTTTTATGCAAATTAGTTTGAGTTCATGATAAAACAAAATTTTCCTAAAGTTTAATCCAAAGAACAATAGACCTAAGAGGTGTTCTTTGAAACAAGAAAGGAAAATTCTGCCTACTATATTATCTTCGAGATTCCCAGTTCACATTAATACATTAAAAGCTCTGAGATAAACTAACTTAAAGAAACTTGTTTAACTTGATTTAATGTGATTTTTTCAAACTTATTTGAGCCCATAAAGTTTTTTTTGTTTTCCATAATAGCTATTACCATGCTTTGGATCTAAAACTTTTTGGAACATGCTTTGGTAAATATGGCAAAGATATTTAAATGTTAAAGTTTTAAAACTTGATTAGTACAGTGCCTGATAGATAATATTCATTCAGTAATTATCTATTGTAAATTTAAAGCCAATGAATGTACACTATTTCAGCTGATTATCTAAACAATACCTTAGAAATTCAGGACAGGTGTTATCATTGTTGGTGAACAGATAGAGGAAATAGGACTTAGTACAATAAGTAAATTCCCAATGTCACGCATCTCCTTGGTTGAAGAAGTTGAGAATTAAGGGAGATTTTTTCTTTCAATCAATATTTTTTTTGCACTAGTGTCAATTTACTGGGCAAATATATAATTTATTTAATAGCTAATCATTACCACACTATATAATTCATCTCCCCAAAGAATTTTCAAAACCAAATGCTATACCATAACAATGTATGGTGATCAAACAAAGAGTAACAATTGAATTTTTGCCCAAGTTCCTAGTGCACAGCCCAGTTGTCAGACAGAACTTAAGTCTTAGAATAAAGATGATATCCTAAATTAAGGAAAAGGCAAAATAAGTTTGAACTGTTGTTGCCTTTTTAACTTGGACTTTTAAAAGAAGCCAAATACTGTAATCACGGCATTCGTTTTGGTATAAGACATATGATGTAATAATATAATACTATCTTGCATTGAGCAGTGAAAATGGCACTCTGAATTCTTCCATGTATGAATAAGTATTATAATATATTCTAAAATTCCCACCAGCATAAAGTGACCTATAAATTGCCATAAATTCTATAAAATTCTACAGTCTTTCAGTTTCTACACCCTGCAGCGACCACACTCCCTAGAAATGAGCCCTAGCTCATAAAATTAACAAATGAGTAGTGAAAAGCAGCAGGAACAAGCTGCTCAGATACGCATGCGTGCGGGACAATGCTGAAGGAGCAAGCGCCGAGGAAACAGAGCACGTCCTGTATCCTGCTGGAAAGCACATGGCTTGGCCATTGCCTTAAGAATATTTGATCAGTGTGGATGTATTAAACACAATTTAAATCTATATTTAATGTCGGTTTATTAAGTAAGTTTACCGGTTGAAGAGATTATGTTTTATTTATCTCTGCATCTGCCATTGTATCTAATGTTATGATATGCATACAGTTAAATGAATATCTTCAATTACATACTGCATTAAATATATTTAAATGCAACATGTATGTAAAAACTGTAAATGCTTTTTGCTGTCAAAGTTTCAAGAAAAGTTTTCTGGTTATAAACTATGACAAATATCCAGTACATTGAATTATTTTACCCTCTGGGCATTTTATAGTGTTTTTGAGAAGAGATTTAATTGTTACTTAAAATATGATCTTAGTGTTACTGTCTCATAGGCAACTAATTGAAGCAAATAAATAGTCTGGGTAAATTCGATAAACTAGCTCCATCTTCAATAGATTTTGTTTTAGTTTTGGTTTTGTTATTTTATGTTGACATGTGGAAAAGTTGCTCAGTGACAAAGATTCTTTAAGTAAATATTCTATCTGAAGCATATGGAGCTCAGTTGTAAGCTATGGGGCAGAAGATAAAAAGAACACTGTTTTAAAATTTATTGTGATGATATTGAATTTTAATAGTTCATTTAACTCAGTATAATTTGTTTCTTAGATTGCTAGATAATGGTTTTGAGGTTAAGGCAGTATTTTATTCTTTTTTGTGTCCCATTATTTGCATAATGGCTGGTAAATGGAAGAATGAGTAAATGAATGAATGGATAAGAGAATGATGCCATTAAAATACTCCTGCCTTGGGTTATTAGACTCTGCTTCAAAAGCTGGATGTGTAATGACAGCACATTCCCCTCATCTCCTCACCTCACAATTTTCTAGGAATTATTGAGATGGAGACACTGCTGTGCTTCTTAAGAAACACTGTTAGGTCTATGTGACTATACTATGTTCCAGAATCAGAGACTGCTACAGATTGAATGTCTGTGTCCCCCAAAATTCATATGTTGAAACCTAATGCCCAATATGATGATACTTGGAGATGGGCCCTTCGAGAGGTGATTAGGTCATGAGTGCAGAGTCCTCATGGATGGGATTAGAGCCCTTATGAAAGAGACCCCAGAGAGCTCCTTAACTCCTTCTGCTATGTGACGTTACAATGAGAAGACAGCCATCCATATGAACCAGGAAGTAGGTCTTCACCTGAGGCTAAATCTGCTGGTGTCTTGATTTTGGACTTACCAGTCTCCAGAATTATGAGAAATACATTTCCGTTGTAGAAACCACCCAGTCTATGGTATTCTGTTATAGCAGCCTGCACTGACCAAGACAGAGACCTACCTTCTCTCGCTGCTGAGAGGAATGTATTTCTTTCTCCCACGCACGTATATGTACATCGGGACTCTTTCCTTCCTGTAATAATTGGGTATTAAAATGAACTTTGTGTGCTCAGAATTTGTTGTGGAGTCCAATTGTCTGTACTGAGAGCAGGAAATCTAGCAATTTTGCTTTATTTTCCTTAGTCACAAAGAAACGTCAAAGGGAAACTTAAAATAATAGAAGTTTCCTAAATAAAATATCTAAAACAATCGAAAGTCACTTCAAGAACATAGAAATGCTTTTATACAGAAGCCTGCCCTTTTGCATGGTGGTATCTTGCTCTTTTAACTTCGGTTGGCAACCTGTCAGAGATGTGAGGGAATTCCTGTTTTTCTCAACATTTTCTAAAATTCGCTCTGTTTAAATTCATTTTAATCAAAGTTAGAGGAAAGAAGACTTAAAATTCTGGAAGCCAAATAAAAGTTATTCCAAGCCTGTTTGAGAGAATCAATTAAAATATGCATTTTTACAAACTCGAAACAAAGGGCAATCATGATTTCTGCAGATCTGCCTTCAGGGGTTGTTCTCATTTTCCTCTCCAAAGCGAGGTGCAGTCCTTTGGTGCGGTCAACTACATACAACCCTAAGCAATTTCTCCTGGTACAAAGGATGTGCCAGATAAACCAAAGAGGTTGCAATGTTCAGAGACTAACCAGGACTCTTCATCAGATAAAATATCAGCATTCGATGGCTAGATGAAGCTACTTAACTTTAAAGGCACTCTGAAGCTGCCACTTAAGAACTTTCGGCCAATAACTTTTCCAAATCACTGAAATGCCAAAATTTACCTGAAAGTTTGTATGTTTTTTGCTGTCAAACTTTCAAGAAAAGTTTTCTGGTTATATCCTAGAGAGTATAATGTTTAGAAATCTTTAAAACTCATTGAAATATACTCAGAATCGCATACATGTGTTCTTAGGTATTCATTGCTTGTATTTTTTTAAATCTTGCTCTCTTTTTAAACATTTTTTCCAGCTTTATTGAGATATAATTGACATATAACGCAGTGTAAATTTAAGGTGTATAGAATGATGATTTGATATATTTATGTTTTGGGAAATGATTACCACAATAGTTTAGTAAACACATCCTTCACCTCACAAAGTTACCATTTTTTGTGTCTCAGAAGAATGTTTAAGATTTAGTCTCTTAGCAACTTTCCAGTATACAATACAGTATTTCTAACTACTATAGTTACCATGCTGTACGTTAGATACTCAGAACTAGTTCATCTAATAGCTGGAAGTTTGTACCTTTGTGCACCTAAATCTATTTTCCCTACTCCACCCCTCCCTGCCCCTGGCAACCACCAATCTACTCTTTCTATGAGTTTGTTTTTTTCAGATTCCACATGTAAATGAGATCATACAGTATTTGTCTTTCTATATTGGACTTATTTCACTGAGCATAATGCCCTCAAGGTTTATCCATGTTGTTGCAAGTGGCAGGATTTCCTTCTTTTATATGGTTGAACAATATTCTATTGTATATATTATATATATAATATTATATATATATATATAAAATGGCATTCCATTTATTTTATTCTTCCACTTTATCTTATCCATTCGTCTGTTGACAGACACAGGTTGTTTTTATGTCCTGACTATTGTAAATAATGCTGCAATGAAAGTAGAGGTACAGCTATCTCTTTGAGATCCTGAGTTCATTTCCTTTGGATATATAATCAAAAGTAGAATTGCTAGATCATAGGGTAGCTCTATTTTTAATTTTTCAAGGAAACTTCATACTGTTTTTCACAGTTGCTGCACCAGTTTACGTTCCCACCAACAGTGCACAAGGATTTCCTTTTCTCCACATCTTGGTCAACACTTGTTATTTCTTGTCTTTTTGATAACAACCATTCTAACAGGTGTGAGGTGATGTCTCATTGTGGTTTTGATTTGCATTTCCCTTACAATCAGTGACGTTGAGCATCTTTTCACATACCTGTTGGCCATTTGTATATCTTCTTTGGAAAAATGTATATTTAGGTCCCATTTTTAAATTGGATTATTTGTTTTTCTTTTTTGCTATTGAGTTGTATGAGTTCCTTATACAATTTGGATACTAATCTCTTATAGGATATATGGTTTACAAATATTTTCTCCCATTCCTTAGGTCACTTTTTCGTTTTGTTGATTGTCTCTTTTGCTGTGCAAATCTATTTAGTTTGATGTATTCTCACTTGTTTATTTTTGCTTTTGTAGCTTATGCTTTTAGTGTTATATCCAAAAAATCATTGCCAAGACCAATATGAAGGAGATTTTTCCCTGTTTTCTTCTATTAGTTTTACAGTTTCAGATGTTATAGTTGTGTCTTTAATCCATTTCAAGCTAATTTTAGTGAGTGGTATAAGATAAGGGTCCATTTTCATTCTTTTGCGTGTGGCTATCCAGTTTTCACAATGCCATTTATTGAAGAGATTAACTTTGCTAAATTGAGTATTCTTAGTTCCATTGCTAAATATCAGTTGACTGTATATGTGTAAATTTATTTGTGGGCTCTTGATTCTGTTCCATTGGTCTATGTGTCTGTTTTTATGCCCATACTGTGTTGTTTTGATTACTACAGCCTTGTGATATAGTTTGAAATCAGGATGTATGATGCCCCCAGCTTTGTTCTTCTTCCTTAAGATTGTTTTGGCAATTTGAGAGCTTTTTGTGGTTCCATACAAATTTTAGGACTTTTCTATTTCTGTAAAAAATGCCATTGGAACATCGATAAGGATTGTATTGTTTTAAATAAAGAAAAAAAAGAGAGAGAGAGAGGAGAAGAGAAGATCTATATAAACAAGTTAGACACCAGGAGAAAAGAAAGATGAGGTGTTTTTCTCTCTCTTTCTAACTGGATCACCAAAATGTTTGGGATGGGAAAGTATAAGGGAAAGGGGCCAGGCCCTGGAGGGGAGTCCCTTTGCCCACCCCGGGGTCTCACGTGGGGCACGGGGAGCAAGTGTCCAGGGGTCACTGTTTAAAAATAATTACTGGAGAGAGGAGGGTGGGAGGGAGAGAAGTGGGGGCAGCAGGCGCCCACCCAGTCCGGCTTTCCAACGGCATTCCTCTAGGGCAGGCCACATACCCCCAACTCCCCGCCCCACAGCCGACGGGACCCTGGGAGGACGCAAGGGAGCTTCTACCCCATTGCAGTTGCACAAAAGAAATTGAACACTTTTGAGTTGCCCTTAGCAACCTAATTGCATCAGTACATTGCACACAGGAGCCAAAGTAACTGAATTTTGATGAAAAGACGGCGGTTTGGGGTAGTATGGACATTTTTAACAATATTAATTCTTTCAATCTATGAAGATTTCCGTTTATTAATGTCTTCTTCAATTTCTTTTTGATGTATATGGTTTTCAGTTACAGATCTTTCCCCTCCTTCCTTTAATTTATTCCTAAATATTTTACTATTTTTAATGCTATTATAAATAGGATTTTCCTTATTTCTCTTTCAGAGAATTTGTAGTTAGTGTATAGAAATGTAACTAATTTTTGTATGTTGATTTTGTATCCTGCAACTTCACTGAATTTGTTTATTAATTCTAATTTTTTTTGGTGGAGTCTTTAGGATTTTCTATATAAAAGATCAAGTCATATGCAAACAGAAATGATTTTACTTCTTCCTTTCCAATTTGAATGCCTTTGTTTATTTCCTCTTACCTGATTGCTCTAGAAAGGACTTCCAATACTATATTGAATAGGGATGGTGGGAATGGGCATCCTTGTCTTATTCCTAATCTTAGGGAGAAAGCTTTCAACCTTTCACAGTTGAGATGATGTTAGCTATGGGCTTATTTTTTAATATATGGCCTTTATGATGTTGAGGCATGTTCCTTCTATACCCAGTTTGTTGAGCTTTTTTATTATAAAGTGATGTTTAATATTGTTAAATACCTTTTCTGCATCCATCAAGATGATCATATGACTTTTATCTTTAATTCTATTAATTCTATTAATGTGACATGTCACATTTACTGATTTATGTTGAAATCATCCCTGCATCCTAGGGATGAATGTCCCTTGAGCACAGTGTATGATCCTTTTAATATGATATTGAATTTAGTTTACTAGTATATTGTATGTTTCTAGGAGTTGATCCATTTCTTCTAGGTAGTCCATGTGGTTGGTATGTAATTGCTCATCGTAGTCCTTTATGATCTTTTATATTTACATGGTATCAATTGTAATGTCTCCCTTTATATTTATAATTTTGTTGATTTGGGTCCTCCCTTTTTTTTTGTTAGTGTAGCTAAAGGTTTGTCAATTTTGTTTATCTTTTCAAAGAACCAACTCCTAGTTTTGTGAATCTTCTCTGTTTTCTTATTCTCTATTTCATTTATTTCTGCTCTAATCTTTATTATTTCCTTTCTTCTGATAACTTTAGGCTTAGTTTCTTCTTCTTTTTATAGTTCCTTGAAGTGTAATGTTAGGTTTTGAGATCCTTCTTTTTTCTTAATTTATATTTTTGTAGCTATAAACTGTCCTATTAGACTGCTTTTGCTGCATCCTATAACTTGTGGTATATTGTGTTTCCTTTTTCATTTATTTGAAGATATTTGATTGATTTCCCTTTTGATTTCTTCTTTGATCCATTAGTTATTCAAGGGAGTGTTGTTCAATTCATATGTATTCATAATTTTCTAGGTTTCCTCCTGTTTTTGATTTCTAGTTTTGTACAACTGTGGTCAGAAAAGGTACTAGATATAATTTCAATCTTCTTAAATTGGTTAAGATTTGTTTTGTGGCCCAACATATGCTATATCCTAAAAAATGTTCTGTGTGCTCTTGAGAAGAATGTGTTTTCTGGTGCTATTGGATGGAGTGTTCTCTATGTATCTATTACATCATTTGGTTTAGAGTGTTCAAATCTGCTGTTTTCTTAGTGATCTCTTTCTGGATGATCTATCCATCACTGAGAGTGGGATATTAAATTCCCCAACTGTTACTGTATTGCTGTTTGTTTCTCTTTTTAGTTCTCTTAGCATTTGCTTCACATATTTAGATGCTTTGATGTTAGGCACACAAATGTTGATTGCTCTATCTTCTTAATGAATTGACCCCTTCATCATTACATAATGATCTTTTTATCTCTTATGACTGTTTTTAGTTTAAAATCTATTTGTCTGCTATAAGTATAGCTATCCAGGTTTTCTTTTGGCTGTCCTCTGCTTGAACTATGTTTTTCTATCCCTTCACTCTCAGCTTATGTGTGTCCTTAAAGCTAAAGTGAATCTCTTGAAGGCAACATATAATTAGATCTCATTTTCTTTTTTATCTATTCAGCCATTCTACGTCTTTTGAGTGGAGAATTTTATCCATTTACATTTAAAATGTTTATTGATAGGTGAGGACTTATATTGCCATTTTGTTTATTGTTTTCTGAATTTTTTTAGATCTTTTGTTCTTTAGTTTCTCTTTTGCTGTCTTCATTTGTGATTTGATGACTGTTTTGTGAAGTACCCTTTGACTCCTTTATCATAATCTTTTGTGTATTTACTACCGGTTTTCCCTTTGTGGTTACCATGAGGCTTACAAAAAATCTCTTATAGTTAATGTTCTGTTTTAAGCTGGTAACAACTTATCTTCCACAGCATACAGAAATTTTAAATTTTTTCTCCCCCGCCATCACACGTCTTAGGTTACTGTTCAGTCATTTTAATCTTGGGGTGTAGGATTTTAGGGTTCTTTTAAAGTACACTTTCTATTTCTTTCCTGAACGTTTCATTTTTTTAATGCACTGTTTCCCTAATTTCATTTCATTTAGTTCTGTCTCCGTGTTCTTGTAGTTTACTGAACTTTGTTAAGAGAACTATTCTGAAATATTTATCAGAAAATTCATAGATCTCCTATTTTTTTTTTTTTAGAGTCAGCTATTAGAGCTTTATTAGTTTCTTTTGGTGGTGCTGTGTTTACCTGATTCTCCTATGATCCTTGTATCTGCAGTGGTTTCTGAGCATTTAAGTAAGTGGTCTTCTCTTCCAGACTTTACAAGTTTGCTTTGGCAGGGAAAGACCTTCACCAGTTAGCAAATCTTAGTGTACTAGATGGATTAGCTAGTAGCATCTGCGAGCAGGTGGGGCTTGCTATCAGAGTGTCTAGTTGGGTGACAGTTGGGGCCACTAGCTGGGCTCCATAGTCACTTCTGGTCAATGGAGTTGCAGGCTGTGTTCCCTGCAGGTGGTGTCACTGGTTGGATTCTGTGATTGAGTGGTCTATGGGCTGGGCTCCACAATCACTCCTTCTCTGATGGGGCCTCAGGCTGTGGTTCCCAAACAGATGTTACAGCAGGCTAGACTTCATATTCAGGCAGGGCTCCATGTTTGGACAGGGCCTCAGCCTGTGCTGTGTGACAAGACAGGGCCACAGGCTGTATGCCGAAGTTAGGTGGAGCTGCAGGCAGAGTTTTGTGATTAGGTAAGCTGCTAGCTGTGCTCCACTGTCAGATCAGGCTGTCTGGTCAGGTGGGGTCTTCAGTGGGGCTGGAGACTGTGTTCTGAAGTTGTGCAGAGGTGTTGTCAAGGCTCCCTGGTTAGGTGGGGCTGCAGGCTATGTTCTACAATTGAGCAGGGTTGCTGGCTGGGCTCCCTGCCTGGGTGAAGCTGCAGGCTGTGTTCAGCAATCTGGCATACCATACACTGGGCTCTGCTGTGGTGTGGGGCTGTAGGTTGGGCTCCAACGCTGTCCAGGGTCACTGTTCAAGCTCCCTACTTATGTGGGACCAGAGGCTATGCTCAGCAGTTGGACAAGGCTCCTGGCTTGGTTCGCTGCCCAAGCTAGGCTGTAGAATGGGTTCTGAGGCTGCCTGGCTTCTCTGACCAGGCTTCCTGGTTGAGTAGGATTGGAGACTATTCTTAGCAGTTAGGGGAGCCTGCCAGTTTTCTTCCGTGCTTGGCCATGACCATAAATCAGGCTTCACAGCCAGTATGGGCAATTGTCTGAGGGCCCAAATCAGGCAGAACTGCCATTCAAGATCCTTAGCCAGATGGGGCCACCGGCTTGGCTCTGCAAGTGGGCAGAGCCTCTGGCAGGTATCTCTGCTCAGCCACTGCTGCTAGCAAGAATGGAATCCACCAAGAGGTAAGCCCTGGATGCTGTAAGCCCTGTTCTTATCTCTGTCATTATCTGATCCTTAGTTGTTAAGTCCCACAGATTTCCCCATTGATCTTTGTGAGGAGAGACCCAAGTGGCATCCTGGGAAGTGTCTGACAATGCTGGGGAATCTGGATGTCCACCTTGGGGTCTCTTTTCCCATTGGAAAAACCATAGGCTCAGGGAAACCCTGTCAGTATGGGTGTTGTGAGGGCCTGGGAGTGGGGTGATTCATTCAGAGTGAAACTGCTCCTCTTACCCTTCTAATGTGCTTTTCCTCAGACTCTGTGGTCCAAGGGATTGCTTCAGTCTCACCACTGGGGTTCTAGGATTTTTCACAATGGTGTCTTGTCCATGGATAGTTGCTAATCGGTCTTGTGACGGGGACTGAAGTCAGATATGACCTATGTCGCCATCTTGACGACCTCAGTTCAAGAGTTGGAATTTGAAGGGTCTATATCTGGTCTTGTAGTTCTGGAAGCTGGGAAGTTAAAATTCAAGGTGCCAGCATGGTCACCTCCTGCTGAAGGCCCTCGTCCGAGTTCAGAGCTGGTGCCTTCTTGTTGTATCCTCATATGTGAGAAGGGCTAAAATCTTGATCTTAATTGTAAGTGTTCTTAAAACTATTAAATTAATGGCCATAATCTATGCTTTTAGACAGTAAAACTATTTGAGTAGAAAAACCCATATTGTTTAGATTGTGTAACACGTGTATAATGAACACATTTAAAGCATTTTTTTGAATGGGTCCTAATTTTAAAAATACATTCTGAGTTAGGATTCAAAAGTATGGCTAACACGATTAATGTCACTTTTCTCTTTTAATTATTTCACTTGAAAGGAACCCAGTAGGGTAATCTGGACTGACAATGTCAGGCCTCACTCCTCCTCTCTTTTGGCAGATGTACAAGTTATAAACATTCTTCGCAGAAGGAATTAGAAAGTTTCCCATGGAAAATCAGCCTTGTAATTTGGGAGCCAAAATAACAAGCAAACGTCACAAGAATTAAACAAACAAAAAATCCCCTAAATATTTTACTTTTCTAACTTAGAATTTAATTTGCCATTGAAAAGATAGCAATTATTATTATTATTTTTATAAAATGTGATGATGCTTCATAGCAGAATATTTATCAGTAGCAGATAAGAGTACTATAAGCATGGTTTTCAATCATATAAGTAAATGATCCAATGTATTTGGGTCTACAAAGCCAAACATGTTGAGAAACTCAGGAGTTATAAAAAGATTAGATCTTCTGTTTGCTGTGTGCTTTTAATTCTGTGTTTATATTCCACGCCTTTGTATACATATGAGAGAATGAAGCCCGGATACATATTTTGTGTTTTCCCAGATAAATTGTTTTGATGAACTCTGCTTTATCAGGTTGCTGTCGTCTTGGTTACTGCCTAAGGTTCACAGATTGCCTCGTCCTACAGCTAGACTAATATGACTATGTGAGCTCAGTTGATTTGGTTACTACAGAAAGTTTTATAAGATAGGAAGGTATTTCACATGCTTCAATAATAGCTATAAAAAAAGCTTGCAACCTAAGAAAAAAGCTTTTTATTTAGGAAAAAAGAGTCAACCCTCTCTTATCAACCACCAACCATGCACTATAATTTTAAGCAGCTTTTCAGCAGAGCATTTCGTTTGGGCTCTATGACTGGTTTGAAATGTTGCTCAGCCTGTGGACCAAAGACTTTTGATTAGCTGTGTCAGATGAGTCCTCTTAAAAACACTGCACAGTCGCACTTCAATGCTTCCGTTTTGACATATCCTGTTAAGGGTTACACAAAGTCATCTGAAGAGGTTAATAATGAAAGAGGATAAGGAGGAAGAGAGGAAAAAGGCTTTGCAAGAAGTCAAAGAATTTAACAAAGAAATAATGGCTTAATGTGGTGGGTCTGATCTTTTGAATGGAGGCAACGGTGATGGAATGGAATAGCAATTTCATCAGTTTGGTTATGATTTTTAATGTACTAAAATGTCAATTTCAGCTGTTTTAGTGGCTGAGTAGTAGATTATGCGTATGCATTTCCAAGTGAGAGTTACAGGTGAAACAAGTATATTATTCTTATCTTACATATGTACATCAAAAGTCTTTCCTTATATAAAGAAAAATTAAATCAGGAGATTAATTGTACTAAGGAACTACTGTTTTGGAAGCATCTTTCGGCATCCTGCTCATTGCACTAAAAGGTCACACTGTGGCAGTTTTGCAAGAGAACATTCATTCTTACTTCAGTTATGCCCAAGACATTTTATGGTACAATTTCTAATTTTCTTCATCTTTAATTGTAAAACCTATTCTAATTTTCTCTTTCCTTCTTCTCTTGCTTCTTACTTCCCTCTACGTATCCTTTTTCACTTCCTTCCTCTCTCTTCTCTTTCTCTTTCTTACTCCTGTTTTTCATTTTCTTTCTTCCTTTGTATAAAGTTAAAATTGAATAAAGAAGGTGGTTCTTTTTAGGAACTTAATCAGCATAGCTCATGTGACTATAACAGTTTTATTATTTGGATAGTTCTTCTTAGATATTTCTAGCTAAACACATGCACAAACGAGATAATATAGTGTATTTTCATTGTAATTGTAGCTGTATACCTCAATTATCAGAAGGAAAAAGAAAATTTAAAGCCTAAAGTCGTTTATGGCTTTGCCATGGGCTTGCCGTACCTTGCTAAAAGTCTTGAAAGATTTCCTAGAGCTAAAGATAAATAACATTTTGTTTAAGTTTTATTTTGGGGCATTGAAAGCCCTTCGTGATTTGGCATCTGCCTACCTGTTTACGGTCTTTGCAATGGCTCCCCCATATGCTCTGTACTAGAACCACATGGCTCAGTTTGCAGACCATCAAACAAGACAAGTTCTTCCAGGATACCGTGCCACTTTTTACATTGGTAGTCTCTCCTATCCGCTTTTCTGTCCGAGAAACTTCTCTTCATTTTTAAGACTCAAAGGGGAAAGCTTACTTCTCCACTCATGAAAAACAACTTCTCTCAGCCCTGGTACCTTCTGGGTTTTGGCTGTATTCTGGCAGTTATCACCACATGATTTATATATCCTAAATTCTTGGAGGGCATATTTTTTCTCGCTCATCTTTTGATTCCTTTTTCTTTTGCCAAAAAGGTTTTATTATGCACTGAGGGGCTTGCGGGCTCAGTCCTTCTTGGCATCCACCTTTCTTAGGGCTGCTAGGACGTTGCTCAACTCCTCTTTCTTCCTCTTGGCATGGATGTGAGTCCCCACCCTTTTCTTGATGAACTTGAGGGCCCACTTGTCCTTGGAGACCTTGAGCAACTCCATTGAGCGCCACTCATAAGGGGTGAAACTGCATGTATCTTTGATTATGTCCCACATAAACTTGGTGTGCTTGGTGAGGCACTGTGACAGTGGCTGTGCCTTGGCTTGCTCACATTCTTGGTCACTTTGTGGCCCTTTTTGAGGCACATGGCCATGGGGTAGCACAGAGTCATGGTCATTGCTCTTCAGTGCCTGCCTTGGCAGAAGGGCATCATTTAATTCTTAAGGTTTGAGTATTACAGTGCCTTGCATGTGGAAAAGGGTTAATAAAGTGAATTTTGATTGACTAAAAGGATAAATTATAACACTTATTGTAATAGCAATAATTTATCTAGTACTTACTGTATGCAGAAACTGTTCAGAGCACTTTAAATATTTTAATTCCACAAATTTAATCCTCACAACCTCCAAATGTGGTATTTTTCTTATTTTACAGATGAGGAAAATTGATTATAGAGATGTTAAATAGTTTCCATAAGGTCACACTGCTAGTAGGAAAGATCCAGCATTTAAATCCAGGTAGACTGCTTCCAGAATCCAGATTTGAAACCCTTTTCAATTCCCTTTCGGGCTGAAGAATCTTCAGTATCTCCCCCTCTTCCACAGGATAGATTCCACTCTTATTAGCAGAGCGAAAAGTCCCCTTGCATAGACTTTCAGATACTTATCTTTCAAAAGCTGTTCTTATATTGAAATATCTGTCGTTATGCCAACACACACTGTTTTATGAAGCCAAGAGGTGTATATTTTTTCTCTGCTTCAAAGGTTGTCCACCCTAAACCCTGCATTCATCCGACTGGGAAAAGCATTGCCTTCTTATGAGAATGCTTGACCATCACAGCTTCTTTGAAGACCTCCTGGACAGTGCTGCCCTGAGATTTACATCTTTAGTGCCAAAGTATATGAAGACATGCTGGTCAGAGAGGCAAATTTTAAGAATTACTACCCTTCATTGTTATATGCATAGATGAAAATATTAGAATCAGAATTTGGAGAGACAAAGCTGGCATTAAAGATGCAGTAAACCAAACAAAAAAAATAAAGACTTGTTTTATGCAAAACTGCAAGTTCCAGTTGATTCCTTTTGTTATCGTTTGGCTTAATTTATAGCAAAGAAAATTTTCATAACAGGTATGGTAGAGTAGCAATACAGATCAAGTTGTCAACATAGGGTTTCTTATCTAGTTTGTGAGATTAATGCATCTCCTATAGGTTATGTATTGCTACCACCAGCTCCACAGAAATGAAATGTCATGAGCAGCAACATGTGCTTTATTACTTAATTTGTGGTCTGTCTTCACATGAGACAGAGAATCAATGTCTGCCTAGTAACTTCCATATTTTGTTTTCTGAGTCCTATTCCTGTACAGTCTGGTCATTGACGAATATGTCATGTTAAATAGCTGGTCATCTGTTGAAGAAAGCTGGACACTAGAGATTAGAAAATTAATGCCAGAGTGAGGGTAATTAAAGATTATAAGCAGATATTTTGTAACCCACATAGAGAGGAAAGCAAGACTATATTCTCATTTTTAATGGCAAGCAAAAGGCCAAATGAAATACAAATAAAACATAAACAAATAAAATAAAGAATAAGACAGAAAAATCAACTTACTTTAAAAAGAAGACACAATTTAAGATTTCACTCTGAAAACTATCTATATTCACCATGTATGTGCTTTTTGTTTAGCTTTTTTCCTGCCCTACAATTCTCTTCGGAATGGAAATTGGTATCTTGTAATGACAGCATTTCTGGCCAACTGAAACTCCTCTATCACTAGATAAGGGAAAAGGGGAGAATTATGCTAGTGATGATGAATGTATAGGGACCATTTCTGGGGCCATTTAAGGCTCCTGGCATAAACTGTTCACGTTTCCTCTTAGTCTCTATGGAATCCAGTGTGGAATTCCTCAAATCACTGGAGAAAATTATGCCATGGCAGTGCCATTGACCACATCCTACTCTCTGCTTTGGATACACTTAATTGTGTGGGTGTAGTATGGAACAGTCAAATGAGTGTAAATTTTAGAGTTAGACCTGGGTTTAAATTCTGAAACTGATGCTACCTAGTTTTATGAATTTGAGCAAGTTATGTAATCTCTTTGAGTAACTGCTTTCTCACCTGTAAAATAAAATTCAAAAGGAGTTAATTTGAAGATTAAACAAAATAACGTAAGTATAAAGCTTGGCTTATGATATGCATATAATGTCATAAATATTTTATTGATACAAATGAGAAAGCAGAGGCTTTAACTGTTTTCTTTATAAAACAAGGAGATTTGATGAGCTTTCTTACATCATGAGATCAATAACCTAAACCATTAGATTAAAAGAAAAACTAAAATTGCTCAAAATGTTAATTTAAAATAAGCAGAAACTTAGGACGCACAATTTCATGAGAAAAAACATCACAAGGAAAATCACATTCCAGATGAAATTATTATTCTATTACGGGATAGTATATAGTCAAAGATCTACAGAAGTTAAGAATTTTGCATCATTAATGTGAAAAAACACTCTAGGTACTAATGCTATTCTGTTTTATTGTATGCTACTTATTATGACAGCAAATCAACTAATTCTAAAAATTAGAATTGAACTAATTCTAAAAATTTTGCCTTTTACCATAAATTTGTAGCTTGGTACTCTTTTTCCTCTATCCCCAACTTTAGACAACCTTTCTTCTCTTTTTTTTTTGAGGAATATTAGTTCTGAGCTAACATCTGTTGCCAATCCTCCTCTTTTGGCTGAGGAAGACTGGCCCTGAGCTAACATCCATGCCCATCTTCCTCCACTTTATATGTGGGACGCCTATCACAGCATAGCTTGCCAAGCAGTGCCATGTCTGCCCCAGGATCCGAACTGGCGGACCCCAGGCCACTGAAGCAAAACGTGCACTTAACCGCTGCACCACTGGGCCGGCCCCAAGATAACCCTATTTCTCATTTGACATTTTGCATTTTAACGTTTGTTGATTTAATGGGGTTATAGAATACTGTCATTTTAATTTATATCATAAGTAGTGATGTGAACAGTCAAAGAGAATTTTACCAGAGACTATTTTTAGTTGAGCAAAGGTCAGTATTATAAGAGATGAGACTGAGAGGTTGGATTATTAAGAAAAAGATAGGTGTTCTGATGTTAATGTGGATGCAGCAGAAGGGAAAACAAAGCCCCACATGTATTGCTAAAACCAAAACTCAGAGGTGGTGTTGACTTCCTTACAAAGGTGGAAGCTGGACTTCTTGTAAATGTACTGACTGTAGACAAATTTAATTCTATGTGACTTTCATTTAATCTTCATAGTGATCGTGATACAGATGCAATTCAATATCAATTTGCTAGATGCCTTGTAACTAGCTAAATATTCTCCAGGATCTTTCAGATGTAATGACTCTTGAAATAATACCAAAATTGGTTTCTACTACTACAAACACTACATACCTCTGGACTGTCAATTCCATTTGGACCCTCCTTGTGCTCACCATAAATATCTTCCTAAAAAACCAAACAGAAATCCTTTGTTCTGCTTATGCATTCCATTTCAAATAAATAAATAGTAAAGATATGTTTACTGGGAATAACATTCTGCTAAATGAGGAGCAATAACTTAGTCTTCAATTTAAAGCACAAGAGAGAAAAGATTAACAAGTGCTAGTTTCCTTTTGTCCTGCGGTAAAAAATAATGATCAATGTACAAAACTCCTAATTAAAAAAAGATATGGGCTAATTGTATATCAATACACGTATCTACATGGTACAATAATTAAAATATTTTACGAGTTAATCAGATATAAAGGGACAGATAGGGAAAAAGAAAAAAGAAAATAAAGCCCTTTGAAATAAAACAACACAGGGGTTTTTAAAAACTCTTTGCACTTCTTTTTATAATATTATACAAGGGGAAAAAAGCAATGATTTTAAGTGCCCTTTTTTTCTGGAATAGCGTTAGTGTAGAGAACAAGGTTTCTTTATTGCAAAAAAGTATCAGAGGAAGTCCAGGTATGTTTATTTCACAGTCCAAATGCATCACCGGGAAAAGAGAAGATAAAAAATAATTGGGAGGGACTCACTAATTTTGGATAATCTGATAGACATAAAATGAAATCTTGCATTTCTAAAATGCTATCCACTGATTAATATCTCATGTAGGCATTTTTATTATGTTTATTTGAATTTGGGTTCATTTATTGTGAATTTTAGTTTTTTTTCCTCCTTTCCTACTGAGTGCTTTGCTTTTTGCTTACTGATGTTCACATTTATTTTGGATACTAATTTTCTGTGTGTTATGTGAGTATATATGTCAAATAGATACCTACATGTAGAGAAGGAGTGGAAAATTTGCAAGAGATTGTGAGACCTTAAATTTAGGATGGCAGGTAGCTTTGGAAGGGAAAGAAAGGGAATGAGTTGATGGAAGGTATATATCAACACTTTAACATTTTTTTGTTAGAATTTTTTAAGTATATATGGCAAAATGATAAAACTTGTTTAACCTCGCCTGAGAACCACAGGGGCTCAGACCCCTCAGGAATGAGAGTCCTGATCGCCTACCACGTAAGCTCAGACCAGCATAGGTTCTAGTCTGGAGTCTAGAACGGGGTGTAGAGAGGGAGAAAACGAAAACCACTTCCAAACTTGAGACCAGCAACAGCAGCACAAGCTGTGTTTCATCTTACTGACCTTCCTCTTTTGAGTTTTCTCAGAACAAGAAACCAATCAAAATCCTGGAGGAGCAGCTCCTAGATGGGGTGAACATACTATGAAGCAGGTGGACCCCATCATCGCAAGAGGTAGATGGTAATTGATATTGTGGTTCATTATCCAAATCTTTCAGGATTGAGGTACTCCATCCCTTGAGTGCTGGGGAGGTTGGCTGCTGATAGCTCACAGCTGCCTGCCATTGTGGAAACTGTTCTCCAAGAAAGAAAGCTTCCTCAGCCAAGTTGTGCCCCCTCCCCGGGGCAGTTGGCAGCCAGTAAGTGGACAGCATAGGAGTACAAAGGCCTGAGTCCTTCACCTAGATTTGAGATTCTCTGAAGGGCTGCCCCAGTTTCAGTGTTCCCTGTGGGAAAAGCTGAAGCCATTATTGCCACTGTGACACAATTTGACCTTACCTCATGCCTACACTTTCTTCTCTTCCTCCCTCAAAATTAGTGTTCATGAGAGCCCTCTTTAATCAACCAGATCTCAGAGCCTCAGACTCTGTTCCTAGGGAGCCCTATCTATGACAAGACTCAGAGTGTTAAAAGATAAAGATAGAGGGAACAGATTTTTAGTTTGCATTTAATTTGTCAGCCTAATTCACTAGGTAGGAAAAGAGTTGAGAATTCAGGGTAGAGTCTTTTCATGAATGTCAGTGATCTGGAACGCAGTCTGCTTGCACTTGACTTCTGAGGCATCTGGGCAAAATATGACAAAGAAGCATTCAGAAATCTTGAGATTGATCTCCACCTAGGAAATTTGTGAAGGGAGATTGATCTATTTTCATATATTTAGAGTTTTAAGCACTACACTAGTCCCTTTTTCCCATTTGTTCATTTATTCAACACCTATTAAACTGTTCTTGTATGACAGTCACTGTGCTAAGCACAGATAATTCAGATAAGATGCAGTCTCCAAATGCAAGGAACTTATAAGCTGGTGAAAATATAGGCAATAAACTAAAAGTGGCGAGCAGTGCCATGGATGCTGTAAGAGCTGCTTACGCAGGATCTTATTTGAGTAGACGGAAAAAATAGATGTGGTGGGGTGGAGGGCAGTTGAAGGATTCTTGAAGCAAATGAAGATTGAGTTCATCTTTGAGGACAAGAAGAGATTACTGGGTCAGGGGATATGGGAAGGGGGATATGAGAGTATCTTATGTCGGAATGATAACATTTGGAGACACTTAGAGTGAATTTGATGTAGTTCAGAATAACCAATATAAAAATATTGCAAAATAAGGCTAGAGCGGTAGGTGGTGATCAGGTTATAGTGGTGCCTAGTATAACGGAAATGGGTTTGAATTTAATCCTGCCAGATTCGAGATGGGCACTTTGAAGGAGTTAAAATAGAGGAATCTCCTGATCAGACTTATATTTTACAAAGATTACTCTGAACATGGGCCACCATATCTCCATCTCTGAGTTAAAGATCAAAAATGTAATCTCACAGCATCCTGGATGACTATCCTATGGCATGCAGAGTAGCCCTGGCCCTTTTCTAAGACTTAATAACATGATAAAAATAACCCAGATCTGTGTCAGTCAAGATGATGCCCAATGATGTGGTGGGGTTGCCAGGACTAACAAGGGATTGTGACACAGCCGGGGGCTGCAACGGGAAAAGCCCATCACTACAACTGGAATTAAATGGTTATTGAACCCTAGTTTCTCACAATTGGAACTGAGAAAAAATTAAGCCAACATTTAAATTACGTTAAATTTCATTGGGGAGGGAAGGATGTGATTAGGAAAAAAGTCTAAAAGGGCTGAATGGGGGAGGGCAGTAATCATGAAAAATAAAAGTTGATATACACTGTCCTGCAGGAACCATCTAGTGGCCAAAACTAAGAGGAAGCCAGAGTGCAACGGAGTCCAGGTGATGCCAACCATAGACATCATCCCAGAGTTCAAGAGAGCTCAGCTGATGGCTTCCACAGAGGTCAAGCTCCGGGGCAAAGGGCAGGATGGAGAAGGTTGGAGACTGCACGGGGATAGAAATACGGATTTCTCAGCGTGAGATCCAACTATAGGAGAGGAAAAATAATTTTCCCTCTATGCTTCTGAGTTCTTAGCTGAGACTCCTGTAACAAAAGGAAGATTAAAAAGAGAAAAACAGAAATGTATGAACATGTATACCTCATGGATACATGGCAGATACCCAGGGAAAAATGAGAGACTCCTGAGTTGGCTTAGAATTCAAGATTAAATACCATTTTACTAAGGAAAGGGAAGTGGGGCTGTAGGCTGTTTAAGGGAGAGTAAATGATTTTCGGAAAAGATGAATGGGCACTTAGATGAATAGCTGGGAGCTATGATAGTTTGTGACAAAATTTGTATGAGTGTAGTGTCAACTTAAGTCTCCTCTCCTATGATGAGAGCCACTCTTCTCTGGCTGATGAAATTCTCCAGAAGCGGACGTCTGACAATTGAGTTCCTTTTGGAGGATCTGTTTTTAGGCAGATAAGGGGAGTCCAGAGAAAGCTTCTCCCTGCATTTGCTGTTTTCCAAGTGCCTACAGCTCACAATAATCAACATAATGAAGCAGCATATTGTGGGGTGGTGTGTCCTGGACTCTTGCAGTCATATTTTCAGGTGGCATATTCTGCTACTCTCCAAAACATCCCTATAAGACCAAGCACACGGTCCCTTTCCTTCCTCCTGTCCTCCTTTCTTCCGGCTCCTTCTTTCACTGCTCCCCCTCCCCCTTCTTCCTCCTCCCCCTCCGCGTCTTCTCTCTTCTCTCTTCCTCTCTTCCTCTCTCTCATCAGTAAAGCTGAGTCAAATGATTACAGGAGTGAAATTATCCATTCCTCTTCCTATATTGTTCATCTTTTTCTCTGTTTTTTTGAACACATTAATTATAGTTATTTCAAAGTCCTTGTCTGCTAACTCTATTATTTACTGGATCACAGGTGGTCTGCTCTTGTTGTCTTTTGTTTCCTGTTAAGAATTGTATTTAGTCTTTATATTATGTGAGACCTTATGCATAAAAGAATCGTAGAGGATTTGGATAGTGGTACGTTCAACATCTCCCTTCTGTGATTAGGCAGATAGGATGAATGGGGGCTGATGTCTTCAATCCAATCTGGGATCACACTGGGTTGGGCCTGGATTAAGTGATGGTAAACTCAGTTTACCTCTGTTTACCCTGTCTATAGGGCATGGCCTTTCCAGAGCATTTTTCTCTTGAAACTTAAAATTATACCCAGGAGACTTAATTTGCTCCTTCAGAGGTTTCCATCTTCTCTCTTCAGTCTCTTGTCCTAGGCAGTTGCAAAATTTGTGAAGTGTTTTGCGAGGGTGGCCAGCCACATATTGAGGTAGATACTCTCTCCCTTTAGTGTGTTTTTGTCTCCTGATCATTGAGAGATTGAAGGCAATCCACTGTCTTTAGGGAGAGTTCAGCTGAGCTCGCCATACTACCACAGTGCACCAGAACCCAGCAAATGGCTCTGTGTGTCTGAGTTTTGATGTGTCAAATCTGTCATTCCAGCCATAAGTAAGAACAAAAAGCTTTTCCTGTTTTCTGTTTTCCCCACAGCAGTGTTCTTCTGCCTAGGTAACACTGCTCCTCAGTCCACATGCAGAATTGGAAATGTCCCCAGAGCCAAAACCAGCTGGGATCATGAGCTTATTTGGAGGGATTTTCTTGTCTCTTTAATTATAGTTCACTTAGTCTTCGTTGCTTCTGCAATTCTTTGATACCTTTAAAAATCAAATTTTATTTTGTAATTTTCTGGCTTTTTTCAAGTTGAGGCAGTAGAAGCATTAGGCTTCCTGACTTACTTTACCATCAATTTTTAATTTCAAAAGAATTCTAGGGGCCGTCCCAGTACAGCAGCAGTCAAGTGCACACATTCCATTTTGGAGGCTGAAGGTTCTCTGGTTCAGATCCCAGGTGTGGACATGGCAGCCATGCTGTGGTAGGCGTCCCACATATAAAGTGGAGGAAGATGGGCAGGGACGTTAGCTCAGGGACAGTCTTCCTCAGCAAAAAGAGGAGGATTGGCAGCAGATGTTAGCTCAGGGCTAATCTTCCTCAAAAAAAAAAAAAAAAGAATTCTAGACAATGTTCCCTTCCCATACGACAATGACTTTATTTTGCTCATTCATTGACTTAAAAAGTGCTTAATGAAGAAAGTAACTATGCATTTATTAATACTTTTAAATAAATTTGAATTTTACTAATCACAACAGAATTTATAAGCCTTTAAAAAATAATGCTACACATAGATTTTATTATATTTTCAGGCTATAGGCAAAATATTATGGCATGTAGATTCACAAGACACTTGCATGGTCCCAAGTTACAGACTGGCAACCATGGGATTAGGTGTTTTATTGAAACCTACTCAAATTCAATAGCCTGGACAGTGTTAGAAGATATTCAGTTTTTAAGAGTTTATTTGAGCAGAAATTTATGTGAATCAGGCAGCACCAAAGCAGATGTGGTTAGAGCACTCTGCCGACAGGAGCTAAGGGAAAGATTTTTATAGAGAAAAGGTGGAAAGGAAGCAAGGAAATTATTTGATTGGGTACAGCTTAAGCGTTTGCCTTATTTGGAAAAGTCTACTTGGCTGTTTGTGCTTGGTTGTCCTTAGGTTTTGATTTCCTAACCATGAAATATTTACAGGTTTTGGTTTGTTTACATAGGCTGCTAAAGTATTAGAACCACCTCCATCTAAAGGCTTCCTTGTTTAATTAATTTAACAGCAGGAATTAATCAAATTTTGTCAATTCGAAATCCAGATCTCAAAACCCTGCAACTTGCTCATATAAAGGTGAACTTGTAAGCAAATTAAATATTGGTGTGGGTATACTGTGAAAAAGTTTCAAGTTTGGGAAATTTTGGTTTAGTAACTGGACCACATAATATTAATTGTTACACAGCATTACTATTACTATGAAAAAATTTACACTTTTTTAGGGGGCTGGACCCTTGGCCTAGTGGTTGAGTTCTGTGTGCTCTGTTTTGGCGGCCTGGGTTCGGTTCCCAGGCATGGACCTACACCACTCATCAGTAGCCGTGCTGTGGCAAGGACCCTCATACAAAACAGAGGAAGATTGGCACAGATGTCAGTTCAGGGCAAATCTTCCTCAAGCAAAAAGAAGAAGATTGGCAACGGATGTTACATCAGGGTGAATCTTCCTCAGAAAAAAAAAATTGGAATTATGAGTTCTTTACATCTGTTCTCTGAGAATATAATTTTCTCATCCCTGAGGGAGGAGAGAAGACAGAATCATGAGGAATAAAAATCTACTTCTTTTTTTTTTTTTTTTTGCTGAGGAAGATTCACCCTGAGCTAACATCTGTTACCAATCTTCCTCTATTTTGTATATGAGCCACTGTCACAGCATGGCCACTGATAGACAAATGGTATAGGTCTGCACCTGGGGACTGAACCTGGACTTCCATACTGAATTTAACTGCTAGGCCACTTGGGCTAGCCCAGTGCTTTGTTTTTAAGGGAAAAGTACAATGGGATTATTCCAGAGATAGTAATCTGAGCTTGTTCTACCTGCTTCCAATAAAGAATCCAGGTTCTTTGTGCATCCCTGGCTGAAAGAGTTTCTGTTGTTAGGCTAAATCTCAACTTGCTGTCAGACAATCTGTTTTTTTTTTTTTTTAAGATTGGCCCTGAGCTAACATCAGTTGCCAATCTTCTTCTTTTATTTTTTTTCTCTGCAAAGCCCCAGTAGATAGTTGTATATCCTAATTGTAGGTCATTCTAGCTCTTCTATGTGGGATGCCATCATAACATGGCTTGATGAGCCGTGTGTAGGTCTGCACCCAGGATACAAATTGGTGAACCCTGGGCTGCCAAAGCAGAGCATCTGAACTTAACCACTCAGCCATGGGGCCAGCCATGGCAATCTGTTTTCTAGGCTTTGTTTTGTGACTTACTTTTGAATGAGATAATTCTAATGGGGACTGGGTTTAGGGCATGGCAAATGGGAGTAAAAGAAGATAGGGTGTGGTGGGTCCTGCTCCCGCATGAACCCCTGGGAGATGGCTAGGTCTGTGAAAAGATTTACTGCTAGACCCAAGATATAGGGGTTCCCAGAAAGAAGACCCCTGTGATCCATGAGGCTGTGCTTTTAAGTGACCCGTAAGTAAGTGACCATGTGGGCCTAAAAACAACAGGTTATAACTGAAGGTCCAGTGATTAGAAGCTTTTCCCTAATTCGCCCATATCCAGACAAGTATTCTCAATTCTTTTATGACCTTAGAGAAAGTAAAAGAGTGATCATAACAAAGGAAATTGAATTTTCTGGCAAGTCAGTCAGGTGGGATCTCAGAGTCACATTTAAATAAATTTTTCAAGTTTTCAGTTTTGCTTCCCCAATTTTATGGTTTCAAAACTGACATAAAATAAAGTGCCAAAATGGGCATTCGGTAAGTCCAATTATTTGTAGTGACAACATGGACGTAAAGGCATCAACATTGGTTAGATATTTAGACTCTGCATCAAGTCCTTTCCCCAAGAAAATTGCAAAAAGAAAAACCAGAATCTAGAACCACACTTTAATCTGCTTGAATTTAAACATTGGAGTGTTTGGTGTGTGCACACACAGCTGATGAAGCCTCACTGAATTCTTTAAGCAGTTCAGAATGATAACTGTAGGAACTATTAAAGAGAGTTTCAGAACTGGCCCAGCAAAGAGCTGAGCAAGAAGAAGTTGGCTCAGGGTCCGTTGTAGGATGCAAAGGCAGTATAAAATATGAACTTCCTATTGAAGCATCATTCACAGGCCTTTTAAGTGAACGAAAGACCTGTGCCTCTCCCCACACTGGGATTCTTCCAAGAGCATGCCCCGCCTTGGTTCAAAACTTGTATTTTACTCAATGAAATGGTGGTTCCTGAAGAGTTAATATTTTGAAAGAAAGAAAAAATGAGAGTAGAGGAGGTTTCTTATAGAAATTAAGTTGCAAAAATAAGTCCCACTGTAAAAATGTAAAGATTAATGTATTAATCAGAGCTTTGTGAACTCTCACATTAAGCAGCTTTGTTATGCTAATTCACTTGTAAATGAAGAATAGAGTCATTCTCTCATTATTGAATATCATTCTTAAGGGTCTGATTTAGAAAAATAAAGATGTCCTTTATACTTGCAAATGATGCTAAGTTTTAGATCAAGAGTCTATTTTAGTGAAAAAGTCACCTTATTTTTTCAAGTTGCTACATATCCATTAAGCTTTATATTTAGTTTTATTCAGCATGTGAAATTTACAAAATAAATGTCTGCTCAGGAAGGAATAATCTGCCCAAGACAACCTCGGGAATTTATTTCCTTGCAATCTCCCATTAAAAGGCCAATGTGGAAGCTTCATACCACCCAGCAATACCACTTCTGGGTATTTATCAAAAGAAAAGGAAAACAGTAATTCAAATTACAGGCATCCCTATGTTCATAGCAGCATTATTTACAATAGCCAAGAGATGGAGGCACCCTAAGTGTCCATGGGTAGATGAATGGATAAAGAAGATATGGTGCATCTACACAATGGACTATTACTCAGCCATAAAAAGGAATGAACTCCTCCCATTTGTGACAACATGGATGGATCCAGAGGGTATTATGCTAAGCAAAACAAGCCAGACAGAGAAAGAATACTATATGATTTCATTTATGTGTGAAATCTAAAAAACAAAACAAATGAATAAATAAAATGAAACAGAAACAGACTTATAGATACAGAGAAAAAACTGGTGGTTGCCAGAGGGGAGAAGGGTGGGAAGAAGGGCAAAATAGGTGAAGGCAGTTAAGAGGTACAAATTTCCAGTCATAAAATAAATGTCATAGGGATGTAACGTACAACATAGGGAATACAGTCAACAATATTGTAATAACTTTGTATGATGACAGATAGTTTTTATTAGTATTACCACAGTTTTAGTATCACCATAGTATTATGGTGACCATTTGTTATGTAAATAAGCATAGAATCATTATATTGTACACCTGAAACTAAAAATAAAAAAAGGCCAATGTATTATAAACTGAGGCAAATCTCAATGCATCCACACCAGAGGTCAAAACTGCTGATTTAGAGGTTATTTAGTCAAAAAGGGCATATGATCTACTCTTTAGTGCTTTGCTTTGCTTTTTAAAAATTTGAATTGTTGCAAATATTTATAAATTGACAGATTTCATACCAAAATCCTGATTTCTGGATTTTTGTGGAAAATTAGAAGATGTGACAATGCTAAGGCAGCATTCAGACTTAGCCACAACCACCTGGAGCTGAACAGCAGCTATTGCTACCAAAGTGACATTCTCTCCAGTTCATGCCAGATGTTAGGTGCAATGTGTCATCACAGCTCTTGCTATTATTCTTCTTATGACAGAATTACAAGGAAAGTGATATATTCTTATAATCTGTCTCTATCAAAAGTGGGAAAATAAAGGATAAGCTGAAAGAGCTGCAATATATAAAAAATATTAGAGAACACTTTATTTGCATAAAGTAATATTATATTTTTACATTAAAAATGATTTTACTTTAAAAATACTACAGAGACACATAGTAAAAACTGCCTCATAACTAAGAGCGGCAACCAACATAAGAAAAGAGGACTGTGATGAAAAACTCAACGAATTGGTAAAGAACTGTGAATTTCATTGATTCTTGAAGGCTTGTTCTTAAGTCAAATGCTGTTATAAATTTAGTTATTTATTACATAAAAATAGTGTCGAAACCTTTTACAGATTTTAAGTTTATAATTGAGAGTCTATTGAATGTAGCAGAAACGTAAGGGTAGCAAGCATTTGCACATATAAATCCATCTCCAAATACTGCAGCTCAATTTATTGAGGAGATAGTTGGGGACTGACAGAACAAGGTGTGGGAAAAGCAAAATGATTCTATTGCAGTTCATTAGGGAGTGAATATTAAAAATACCACCCACTTCTCCATATTTCTCTTGTTGTAGGGAAAATTATTCAACATTTTGGGCATGGAACTTCTGAGAAGCACAATATCAAGCAATGACATTTTTTGTCTGTTAAGAATTCCTCACTCATTAATTGGTTAAGATGAGTAAGCAAGAATACAGATGTTCCTCTGATAGTAACAACAGATTTGACATGAAAATTAAAACCAATGACAATGTTTTTCAAGACCATGGTGCTTAAATCAGTTTATTGCTTTCAGAGTCTCCTTTAAGATAAAACCTTAAAATGGAATATATTAGCACTTGATAATTAATAATATAAATCAACCACTCAGCAAACCATCTGCACTTTGCTTAATTAATCAGTCGCACAATTGAATGTAGCACAAATTAAGAGTAGTAAGTATTTGCATGTGTAAATGAATCTCAAAATACTGTAGTTCAGTTTATTGAAAAGCTAGTTGGAGATTCTGTTAAACAACAGAATCATTTATAGTGCTACCTGGAGTTTAGGTAACTTGGTCTTGACTCAATTAAGGAAATTGACTCTCTCATGCCATCCAAGGAAAAATCTCCACCTTTTCATCAAAGATTGGCTCAATAATTTAGACTTTTTAGTTAAGACAACCAATCTACTTTTTTTCCTTTTGTAAGGAAGATTATCCCTGAGCTAACATCTGTGTCAATCTTCCTCTATTTTATATTTGGGTTACTACCACAGCATGGCTTGAGGAGCAGTGGTAGGTCTGCGCCCAGGATCTGAGCCTGTGAACCCACCACCATGCTGTGGCAGCAACCCCTATATAAAATAGAGGAAGACTGGCACAGATGTTAACTCAGGGCTAATCTTCCTCAAGCAAAACAAGAGGAAGATTAGCAACAGATGTTGGCTCAGGAGTAATCTTCCTCAGGAAAAACAAAAAAAATTAAAAAGGCAGGTAATTCAGCCTACCCATGTGGGAGAGCACTATGGAGTTATGCAGCAAAGGGTGTGGATAGGGAGAAGGGTGATAGATTCGAGTCATTTTAAAATCTATCATAGGCATCTGACATAGATACCATAAAAAAGTAAGAAGTAAACAAAGCATGAGGGAACAAAATAGAAAAAAGAAAAAACGTTTTTCAAGAGAAAAGTCACAGACAGCACTGTCACATAGTCTTTAGTATGACCTTTAGATAAGGACGAAAAAATATCTATTAGATATGAAATGTGGAGAACATTGATGATCATAGGAAGTGTGGCACAGTATCGGGAATGGAAGCACACGATGTGTAAAAGAAGAAATGGGAACTTCTATTTCTGGAATTAGGTTGGAATAAATAGTGTAAAATAATCTCACTGCACAACAGCAAGAAATGATATATGCGAAATAGTTCAAAATCCTTTCAAATGGTTAACTAAACTTGTGTCAGTATAAGGTAAATTACCAGAAGCCAAATACGAAAAAACAAGTTCAAAAACAGAATGATAAGTATGCACTAATTTTTTTTTTTGTCTTCCCCTGATATATTTGCAAGCCCTATGTGTCACTCTGGGGGACTGAAAAATGGTCTTTGGCCTAGTCAAGTTAGAAGGTGGGAACTGAAGACCCTGTGTGATGCATGGACCCTCAAAGTTCTCCAGGATCTGTAGCAGGGTACAAGAGAAGCCCAACCCTTGGCAGAAGCAACTTCAACATCTCTCTGGAGGTATTCATCCTTAACCTCCAAAGGAATTCCATATAGAAAGCCTTGTAAACACAAGTCCACGATACAAAATTCAGAAAATATGATAAAATAAGCCACTCTGAATGAAAATAAGCAGGAAAAAAATCAAAATGTTACCTCCCAGTATTAAACTCTCAGAAATATTAATAGAATTCTCAGATGTAGATTCTTGAAAACTGTTAAGAATGAATAAAGAATGAAAGAAAGAAGAATCATGATATAAGTGTAGGAAACTATGGAAGAATATCAAGTCAAATTTAAAAATGATGAATTGCAATTCCAAAAGTAAACTATGCATAATCATTGAAATAAAAAAATGTGTAAACAGGTTAAATATGTTAAACATTGAATTAATGAACTGGAATAGAGCCTCAAAAGGGCACTACATGTCTACACCAAAATGGAACACAATGACTCGTTTGAGATAAATTCTGATAGAGTATTAAAAGTTTATTGAATGTGTATTGCTTGCATCTCTATCTCTTATAAAGCTTTTAGTAAAAATTTATTTTAAAGTTTATTCAAATTCCTCACCCATTAGGTCTTACAGAAGAGTACTCAAAGACAGGTCACGGACATATGAAATTGATGTGCACCATACAATGCTCAGAGTTTCTGTGCCCATTCAATATCGAACGCATTGTTATTGTGCTACAGTTATCCCATCCTCAAGCTTAAGTTTTCTGGCAACAGCTGCTTTAGCCCAAATACAGACACATATCCATTTCCCCAGCCAAACAATTTTCTAGACATGCCCATGTGTGCCTCAACCCCACAGCCAAACAGAGCTCAATCTAGTATTTCTTTGAACCAACAGCAGCTGGTAAAGTAAATCTATTTGTATTCTTAATGATTAAACATTTTGAATAGCTTTACTTATCTGAACAGATTTTTTAAGTGCTGTTGGAATGTAAAGTTAGAGCTGACCAAGCATTTATCTACAGGGTTTTAATTTGGTATAAGGCATTTTTTTTTTAATGTGAGTGTCCCACAAATCTTATTAACTCTGGCTTTACACAGACTAACCAAGAAAACATCAACAGTCATTACAGGGAATGCTGTTCTTTAGGCCAGTCAACATAGAAATGATTTCTTGCCTTTTCTCCATTGTGAAAACTCTCCAAGAAATGTCCTTACTTGTGAGTTTAATGGAAAAGTGTTCAAGATCACAGACTCTGGAACCAGAAGGCTTTGATGTGAGTCCTCACTCTGTCATTTAGAAGCTGTATGGCCTTAGGCAAATCACTTTACCCCTTCTTGGCTCAGTTTCTTCGTTCCAAAAAGAGGGGCTAACTATAGTATCTGACTTATAGGGTTGCTGTGAGGATTAAATTAATTTTATACATAAAGCATTTTGGGCTGTTCAGACAAACAGCAAATACTGCATAAATGCCAGCTAGGATTACTATTGAATTTTCAACTTTTCTATTCTTGCTCCTTTATATCTTAAATCTACACCCACTAAATTCATAATAACCTTGTATGAATTCTTGTAACCTCAGTGACTGCGTTTATAACATGCATTCTTCAGGTATCAAGTGACTATAGACTAATAGTTCTTCTACCCATCCATCCAGTCACCATATATTTATACCTTTAGTAACCAAATATTTATTAATCATCCTTTTTCCAGCCTCCTTTCTAGGTTAAAATGAAGCATATAGTCTAATGGAAGAACAAAGTCATGAAAATGAACAATTACATCAAATTTTCAGTTAAGACTATAATAACAATACTTAAATTTGCCTGAGGAAGTTAGGAAAGTCTTTAAAGAATGAATAATTTTCAAGCTGAAGTACGAGTAAAACATGTCAGGCTGCTCAGGGAATGCAGGAGGACATGTGTGAAAAGCAAAAATAAGTTTGGCAAATCAGCCCTCACCCTAAACAGCAAACAGAAGATATCCTAGAGAAATTTTAAGCCTGTGGAGCACTGAAATAAATCATAGCAACAATTAACCACAAATCCAGACAAATTCCTGCCTAGATTAATTCATACTACATTAATGTCTAGTTGAAGGAACGGACATTTCCAGGCATAACAATCATATACCTCAATTGTTACTGACCTACTTAATTAAGCTGTCTAGCTTTCAACAACTAGGACAGGTACAAGAAGGAAAGAAAAAATCAACATACTGCCAAGAAACCAACCAACAGAACAAGACTTAAATAAGATGCAGATGTTGGAACTATCTGACAAGGAACTTAAAATAATTATGATTAATATGTTAAAGGGCCTAATGGAAAAAGTGGACAGCATGCACGATCAGATGGGTAATTTCAGCAAAGAGATGGAAACTATAAGAAAGAATCAACAGAAATGCTAAACAGATACACACATGCACACACACACACACACAAACTCATACAAACCACAACAGACCAGAAGAGTGCTTCCAATAGGCTTATCTGTAAACTTAACAGAACCAAAAAAGTAATCAGTGAACTTGATGGACAAATACCAAATTACAACTGGAGATGTCAACACTCTTTTCTCAGTAATTGATAGAAGTAGACATAAAATCAATAAGGATGTAAAAGACTTGAACAAAACTAGCAACTGACTTTACCTAATCGACATTTGTAGAACTCTCAACCCAACAAACACAGAATATTATTTTCAAGTGCATATAGAATGTTTCAAAGATGGACCATATTCTCAGCTATAAAAGAAACATTGAGAAATTCAAAACAGTAGAAATCACATAAATGATTTCCTCGAATGATAACAGAATAAAACAAGAAAATAATAGAAAGATGTCTGGAAATGTTCAAATATTTGGAAATGAAACAATACATTTCTGAATAACCTATGAGTTGGAGAGAAGTCTCAAAGGAAATTAAAAATATTTTAAGCTGAATGAAAATGAAAATATAGCAAATCAAATTGTTGGTATGTAGATAAAACAGAGCTTAGAGGGGAATTTATAGCAATGAATATTTACACTATAAAAGAAGAAAAGTCTTAAGTCAGAATTCTAAGCTTCTACCTTTAAGAGCAAATCAAACTTAAAACAAACAAAAGGAAGACAATAAAAAAGTTAAGAGCAGAAATAAATGAAATTGAAAACAGGAAAATAGTACATAAAATCAATGTAACCAAGAGCTGTTTTTTTGAAAAAATTAATTAAATGGATAAGTATCTAGACAGACTGAACTCTTAGACAAGAGAAAAGACACAAATTAACAGGAATGGAAGCAGGGCCATCACTACAGCACCACAGACATTAAAAAAATAAAAGAATACTGTGATCAACTCAGTGCTCATAAACTGGACAACTTAGATGAAAAGAACCTATTCCTTCAAAGGCATAATCTAATAAAACTTACTCAAGAAAAAAGTAATAAATTGAATTGTCCTACTTCTACGAGAGAAATTGAAGTAGTAATTTAAAATATTCCAATAAAGAAAATTCCAAGGCCAGATTATTTCATTGGTGAATTATAGCATTTATAGAGGAAATATCAATTCTTCAAATTGTGTTAACATTTAGAGGAAAGTGTGTGAACAGTATCCAGGAACTATTTTACTATTTTAACCACTTTCTCTAATTCAAAAATTATTTCAAAACAAAAATCATTTTAAAAATAGTGGAAGGAAGGAATAAGATAGGATCCAGAAAGGTTGAATTTTGTGAAAAGGAACATATTGATGATTTGAGCTATTGAAGTTTCAGAGAAGTCCTGAGTCTTCCAATTTTGATTTTCCTCTTCAGGATTGTCTTCCCAGGATTACTTTGAATATTTAAAATTTATTATGAATGTATAATAATTAAGAGTGTGAGGTATCACCAATGAGAAAGATAGATCAATAAACAGAGTATAGTCTAGAAATAGAGTCATGCAATTGATTTTTCACAAAACTATCAATATACTCTATTGTGGAAAGGAAGATCTTTTGCATAAATAGTGCTGTAGCAATCAGATATCCGAATGGGGAAAAAGTGAACCTTGATTCTTACCTCACAGGGTGCACAAGCTTTAAAACAAAGTGTGTAATAGTTTTCAAGTGAAAACTACAACAACATGGTTTTAGAAGAAAACAGAATGATTTCAAGACCCTTGGATAGGTAAAGATGTATTCAATAGAAAATAAAGTGAGTGCTCTGTTTATTATAAAATTAATAAAATTGAATTTCATGAACGTAATAAAGTTAGGTATTGTAAAATATAACATCAAGAAAGTAAAAATGCAAGCCACAGACTGGGAGAAAATATTTACTATAAATATATCTTTCAGACTTCAAAAATTCAAGAATAAGACAAAACAATTCAATTAAAACAATGAGCAACAGCTTGAACAGATATTTTACATAAGAAGATATGCAAGTGATCAATAAATATATCAAAACATCCTTTAAGTCATGAGCCACCAGCAAAATGCAAATTAAAACTACAATTAGATACAACACACTTGTTAGACTGTGTAAAAGTAAAAAATTGGAAAACACAAGGTAATGTTGGGTATGTGAAGCACGTCTTACACTTTGCTGCTGGGAGTGCAAAACGGTAGAATCGCTTTGGAAAACATCTGGTAATTTCTATTAAAGTTAAACATAAACATCTTCTATAACCCAGCAATTCCAGTCCTTTCAGTCCTCATATTCCGGAGATGAATAAAAACACACGTCCATAAAAATAATAGCAGCAGTACTTTCACAGCATTTGAAAGCAACTCAGATGTCCAGCAGCAAGACAGTGAATGGGTAAACAAATGTAGTGCGTGATACAATAGACTATTACATAGATGTGGTGAATGCTAGAGACAGAGTCATTGCATTGAGAAATAAATGAAAGAGGAAACTTGAAACCATAGTATAAACTATGCCTTTTATACAATTTTCTCTCAGTGGGACATGATTGTTCTCTAGGTGGCAATTTGGATGCATATGTGTGCATGTGTGGTTTCACATTCAATGAAAGGTACTTCTGATAGTTAGTAGAAAGGTGAGTCAGGGAAGTTAGACATTTGTCAATTCACAAGACAGAACCACATGACAAAGATTTTCCTACATACTGGCTAGCTTTTGAAATATCTGGGGATATTCATATAGTTAAAAAAAGTTAAGAATTCTCATTTAATATAAACAAAAATGTTTTTGTGGAGTTTTCATACACACTGTATTTTCCAGGAAAGCAACCATCATGGAAATCAACAGAAGATTTTACTTTGTTTGCCAAGAGTTGTTCACTACTTTAGAAAATCACATTAATACAAATGTTAATGTTTGAGATTCCAGCACAGCACATTTGTATTGGTCTGCTTTTGTAGCTGCTGCATTAACAAATATTAGACATACAAATGCAAAGATGTTATCTTATTATTTCATTTTAACTTCTACGTGTAGCCAGGTCTAAACATTTTCAAACTGAAATGTATATTATAATAAGGTACTTTTGTCATCTTTCCTTTATATTACATTTAGAGTTTTATACAGATTTTTTTTAAAAAATATATAATTTGGAGGTTATCTAGGCATTTCATTTTAGGATGGAAATTTGGATGTTAAAAATATTTGTAATAAAAAGAAGGTATTAAGCCTGATGGAGTCTAGAAACACTGTCTTAGAAACTTGTGAAGAGAAGAAGAATATGAAAGTAATTAAAGGTATGTTTTTAAATTATTTTAATTTAATGTAAAATTGGGAAGCTAGAAGTTCTTAGTCTGTAACATGGGAAGAGGTGGCAATGGACAAGAGGATAAATGTACAGAAGGATAATATGAGTAGTATTAACTCAAAGGGATTGAGTGGGATGGTTAAAAATGTAGTTTGTCCTAAAAACCTCATAACAAGACCTACCTGATAAGTCCTATACCCTTCACCATCTGTGTCAGAGTCCTAGTGTATATTTCGGAGTAATTTGTTGTTGTTTCCCATATTATCATTGTCTCTCTTATTTGGCTTTAAGCTCAAGTAAAGGGATCATGTACTTCAACCATGTACATTGCAAGGCAGATAAGTCCACATGTGTTAAATGCTCTCATAGTTAACTGCCCATTTGAGTATGGAACCTGACACAGACACTGGATGCAGAATGGTGATGAGACAGAGAAGGGGCTGGGGGAGATGGAATGCACAGCCAACTTTTTCACTAATGCAGCCATCCTCTCCTCTACCTACTTCTTTTATCTCTGACTTTAAATCTTAAAGTTATAGAGAATGGGTGAGAGTGGGATCCCAGCCAAACATAACAGATGACTTGACTTTGCCCTTTGAAAAAGTCAAGCTTTAAGTAATGGTTGTGACTTGTGGAATAAATGACTTTGGCAATAGAGGGTAAGTACCCCATGTGCTAGATCAAAGTTACTGCGTTTTCTTATACTGCCTTACCATGGCTTAATTCTTCCCTAAACCAGGGCTTTAGAGCTATTCACATTTTGGTCCCACAGTAACAGCAAGAAACTATTCTTATCTCTGTTTTTCAGATGAGGAAACTCAAACAGGAGGTCATGTGACTGAGGTAAGATCAGTCAAGAAATCAGAAGGTTGACAAGAAATGTTAACTCTCCTGAGGTCAAAGCTTGTGTTCCGAAAAGACATGCTACCAAATCATGCAGAAATGTAATAATTGAAAGGAAATGTTTCTAAATTTTTTCTTCCAGATTTTGATCACTTGAAGTCAGGTTAAACGAAAGAGCAGACTCTGTAGAAACATATAAATTGAAGACTATGTACGTACTTTATAATATTAAATAATGTGTGTAGCACTCAGAAATCACTTTCTCAGTTAAGTGCCAGTTGTGCTTGATATGTTTACTGAAATTAAAAGATATGAACTCTATTTCTGGATTGAACACTAACTCATTTGATGTTGGTTTAATAATTTTAATTATTTAGATTTCAAATACTCAATCCATGAAATGAATATATATGTATATATAATAGAGATAGATCAAAAGAGAAAGCAGACAAGCAGTCTCAAGAAAATAGACTGCAACACTTTATGATGAAAATATGTTTAACATTTTACAGTCTATTAGATACCATTCTGTATTGTAAGACCTTAGAGTATCAAATTATAAAAAACATCATCCTTGCTGTTTCCTGGCACTTTATTGTTTCTTTCAAGATTTATTTTTACCCATAGCACTTGTCACAGACTGATCTTCAGTAGAATTGTAAGCTCCAAGAAAGAGGAGATCTTACCTTTATTTTTCCTTGTATTTTTTTGAGGAAGATAAGCCCTGAGCTAACATCTGCTGACAATCCTCCTCTTTTTTGCTGAGGAAGACTGGCCCTGAGCTAAAATCCATGCCCATCTTCCTCTACTTTATATGTGGGACGCCTGCCACAGCATGGCTTGACAAGCAGTGCATAGGTCTGCACCTGGGATCTGAACCGGTGAACCCCAGGCCGCCGAAGCAGAACGTGTGAACTTTGCTGCTGCACCACTGGGCCAGCCCCTTTATTTTTCCTTTTTTATGTCCCCTCCACTTGGTAAAGTGATTTTCATGTAGTATGTACTTAACAAATATGGATTGTATAAGACGAATATAAGAAATTCTGAGATAGATTAGTTTAATGAAGACTTTTCTGCATTCATACAGTTAAGAGAACTCCATGCAAATTATCTGTGTGTGCAGCTATGTATTGACTGGTTACACTTTCCTTAGGAACTATGCCTGCCAAATTGGTCACTACAAAAATATGATGTGGTTTTTGCCCTGTCCTCAAGGAGCTAAAATTCTGTACATGAAACAAAGAAACAACTGAACCAAAATATGATTGTCAAAATTTGTCAGCCAGACAGTAATAATGAATCCATGTTGAGGAATAAATGGATATTTTATTGGAGTAAGAGTTAACTTCCACAGAAGAGGAAGAAGGAACTAAAGAAAAGCTCTGCCACATACAGTTTTGGAACCAACATTTTCAGAGCAATATCTCTATTTAGTGTTTCCACACAACCAGCTCATAGACAAATGCATTAGTATTTGGACATATTCTTTCCAATATAGAAAATAGTATTTAAAATCAATCCAGCAGGTGTTGGGCTGATACTGCCATATATTCTTTTTAATTAAAAAAGTCTATTATGCCATTTTTTTCCAAAAATCCCAGATAAGGTTGTAATTCCTAGAATTCAATTCAAATGCTCTCTCTTATTCCTAGGGCCATAGCCTAGAAAGAAGCACAGCATATGATTACTAGGTGTACAATAAATCCTTCCTACATAAATGAATTAGAAAAGGCCAAAGAAAAGAAAAGTTAGGAATTTTCCCCAAACATTATATATGAATGCAATTATATTATTATATTTCATTTTTACTGCTAATGTGTCTACATTGTCTCAATCCATATGGTTATTATAATTATAAGCATCAATTACACTCAATATGTTACACTAAAAGGCATTTTAGTGACATTCTTCTATTCAGCTAATATTTTCTGAATAACTGTGGATACATGGCAGTCTCTCTGCCTTCAAAGACCTTTAGAGGAGGAAACACGTTACAATAGGGATTGATTAGCAAAAAGGGAAATAAGAATGCTATGAGTACTCAGCCTTTTCTTTGGGAGTCGGAGTATTAGTCAAAGTAGCTAGACTTCAGCTACATATAAAACAACCTCCAACTCTTAAGGCTTAAGATATAAACATGTATTTCTTACTCATTGCAAGTTCATTGTAGGTTTAGGAGAGCTCTTTGTTCCACATGGTCATTCAGAGACCCAGTGTGAGAGAGGCTGGGCCATCTGGAGCATTGCTGGTCTCCTAAGCACAAGAAGAGAGAGGCTGGAGAATTACTCAGTCTTTTTAGTACCTCAACCTGGATGTGCCACACATCACACATCTCACATTTAACTGATCAGAAACACCCAAAGGCAACTTACAAAGTCCAAATAGGAAATAGAATCAAAGTAATCTTCAGGGAGAGAAAATAAGACATTGATATCATTATTAAAAAAAAAAAAAGATAGAAAATGGGGTGTCAAATAATTAGATTAATGCTCTGAAATTAAAAACATGAGTGCTGAGGGAGCAGCCTGGTGGCACAGTGGTTAAGTTCTTGCACTCTGCTTCAGCGGCCCGTGGTTCACCAGTTCGAATCCCAGGTGTGGACCTACATATAGATTATCAAGCCATGCTGAGGTGGAGTCCCACATACAAAATAGAGGAAGATTGGCACAGATGTTAGTCCAGGGCCAATCTTCCTAACAAAAAATAAAACATGAGCACTGATAGATGGGACTTCTGGCTCTGTTAAAAATAGAGTAACAAGGAACAGATTTACTCTCCCTATTGACACAACCAAAAAACAGATAAAATATATGAAACAGTGATGACAAGACATCAGACAACAAAGGACAATGGTCTGAAAATTGAGAAACAAATAAAGTAAGCTTTCTACTAAGCCTGGTTATTGCTTTGAGAGACTTCTCAGGCTGTGGCACAGGGAAGAGGAATGCAGGTAGAGCCCTTCAGACCCCCTAACTTGGAATAAAGGAAGTGAGGGTCTGGAGAGAACAATCCAGATAAAGGTCAAGGGCAGAGTACTGAAGAGGAGCATGAAACTCAGAAAGAGTACCATGGAGATCTGCAGAGGGTGCGCTCAAGTGTTCAGCTGAGTCCTGACTAATGCATCTGTGAAAGGAAGTGATCTCAAGCAGAGAAAGCATCATCTGAAAGGATTAGATGTAACAGTGCCCCCTGCTCACACAGGACTCTGAATGATGCCAGATTCCACCATTCAGATGGGAAAACCTCAAGATATGTGGTGAACTGAGTATACATAAGGGTCTTGCCTTAGCAGTGAGAAGGAATTAGCCCTAGATTGAGCTTTGCTGCAGGCCCACTTAGCTAGCCTTAGAAACAAGAATCAAAAAGATTGAACTGTTTCTAAGCAACTAAACTATATCCCAGGACAAAGACTAAGAATGTTTATAATAATACAAATAAATCTAGCATCCCCAAAGGTAAAATTCATGCTGTAAGGCATCCAATAAAAAATTTGCAGGCATGAAAAGAATATAAATTAATTCCCATAGTGTGGAGAAAAATTAATCAAAACTGACCCAGAACTGACTTGAACGTTAGAATTTGCACACGAGAGGGCTGATCCGGTGGCATAGTGGTTAACGTTTTGCAGCCCAGTGCAGATTTGGATCCCAGGAGCAGACCTACACACTGCTCGTCAAACCATGCTGTAGCAGTCTCCCACATACAAAATAGAAGAAAGTTGGCACAGATGTTAGCTCAGGGACAATCTTCATCAAGCAAAAAAAGGATTGGCAACAGATGTTAGCTCAGGGCCAATCTTCTTCACCAAAAAATAAAAAAAAGAATGAGCACACAAGGACATTAAAATAGTTATAACTATATTCCACACATTCAAAAAGTGAAGTAGAAACAGGAAAGATATACAAATTTCCAGATCAAATTCCTAAAAATGAAAACTAAAATATCTGTGATGAAAATTCACTCATTGAGATTAAGAGCAGATTACACATTGTAAAAGAAAAGATCAGTGAACTTGAAGACATAGCAAAAGAAACTACCTAAAATGAAGCACAGGGGCCGGCCCCATGGCCAAGTGGTTAAGTTTGTGCACTCCGCCTTGGCAGCCCAGGGTTCCGCTGGTTCGGATCCTGGGCACGGACATCGTACCGCTCATTAGGCCATGTTGTTGAGGTGGCGTCCCACATACCACAACTAGAAGGACCTACAACTAGGAAATACAACTATGTACTTGGGGGATTTGGGGACAAAAAGCAGGAAAAAAATACTTAAAATGAAGCAGAGAGGAAAAAGAGAATTTTAAAAAGTGAACAGACATTTGTCAGATGTGAGACAATTTCAAGTGGCTTAATATACATGTAGCTGGAATTCTTGAAAGGAATAAGGAGAACAGGAAATGTTTGAAGACATAATGGCTGAAAATTCTCTAAGTTTAGTGGAAACTAAAAACCCACAGATCCACAAATCTCAGTGAATCCTAAGCCCTATATCATTATCAAATTTCTCAAAACCAATGACACAGAGAAGAATTTATCAGAACATTGCATTCTAACCTTGCATTCTTTACCCAAACTACCAATTTTGAGGGTAAAGGAAAGATATTTTCAGTCATGGAACATCTCAAAACTTTTGCCTCCCATGTTCCCACTCTTAGGACCTCCTTGGTGATGTATTGTACTATAATCCAAAAAAGAGGGAAAAAATGGGACCCAGGAAACAGAAGATTCCATATAAGAGAAAGAAGAAAATTCCAGGATAATGTTGGTAGAAAGTCCTAGAGAATGTATAGAGCAGGTCCAGAGAGCTGCAAATCCAGACTCCAACACTACACTTTTGGGGATAAACGTGATGTAGTCTATACAGGAGTTGAAACATAATGATGTACATCTGAAATTTATATAATGTTATAAAATAATGTTACCTCAATAAAATAAAATACTGATAATTACCTTCCAGGTTAAGAAAAATTCTATTGGAGATTTTGGAGTCATATTAAGAGAAAATAAAGCAAATAAATAAGGCAGTTATTAACTTTAGTGAAAACAGAAAGTTATAGAAGGAATGATCATATCATTGTAAAATACTACCTTGCTCAATTATAAATAAGATTTAAAATCATAATATGAGCATTGATTATTAATTTAACAAAATTATTATATAATTATATTGGGAAGATGTAATTATGTAGGTGCAGTGTAAGAATGTTAAATCTTTGTTTTATATTAGCATAATTAATAATGTTTATTACTGATAAAAATTGAGTGAGTATTTTATGCAGTATTTAGATATTTTAGAAAAGACAACTCAAATAGTTGCCAGTGGTTGCTTCTCTGTCGGTGCTGGCTTCATAGACACGCCATCTGTGGAATTACACAGGACCCCACACTCTGAGGGGCCCTAGGCTTGGTTTAATCCTCTGCTGTTGCAATCTTGAAATTTTATATTTGAACTTAGGTTTTGTAAGTAAAGTCCACTGGGACAATAGAGTGTGTGCGTAAGCAGGAGACACATGCAGTATGTATGTCCACCGTTCCTTGCCAGCCTATTTGCATATAACACTTGAGATGCCCCTTGAGCACAGACTTCTGGGGAACCCATGATGGGTGGGAGTTCAGCAAGATTCAGAGTCAGCGGGAAGTATGTGTGTTACAACAACATTTGAGTTAGTAGAAGTGGGACTTCCTTGAATTAGCCAAAGACTTACACTGAAAATGATGGCTTAGAAGGAAAGGGAATGATAAGCCAGAGGTAGCAAATGTTAGTAGAAGATGTATGTATCACGAAGTAAAATAAAAACAAGTTAGCTCATGCAGTATGTCCAATGTCCTGGTAAGAATTAAACGCAAATTTATATACAAGCTATGAAATACGAATTGCATAATTTTGGTGATTCCATTTACAAGTTAAATGCTTTTACATTTGCATTTAATATTGTCATTTCATGCTATAAAGATGAGTGGCAAGATTCATGCTAATAATTTAAAATTTTAATTATTTTACTGAAAATGACATTAAATAACAAACAAAAATAAAATCCCACAAGTTGAGAAAGATCATAGAAGGAAAAAGCTTTATATTTTAGTAACTTTAACAGCATTTTTTTCCTGCTTTTAGAACAAAAGTTCCCTTATTTGCATTTTTCACCACCAATTCTGTAGCTATCTGTGTTCTAAGCATCAAGATTTGAGGGAGTGCAGGAGGTAGAGAAAGGGGGGAGTTCTTTTTTTTTTTTTGGCTCTTTTGAGGAAGATTAGCCATGAGCTAACATCTGCCACCAATCCTCCTCTTTTTGCTGAGGAAGACTGGCTCTGAGCTAACATCTGTGCCTATCTTTCTCTATTTTATAGTGGGATGCCTGCCACAGCATGGCTTGATAAGCAATGCATAGGTCCGCACCCAGAATCCAAATGGGTACACCCTGGGCCACCCAAGCGGAGCACCCAAACTTAACTGCTGCGCCACCAGGTGGCTCCTACAATGGATGAACTTTTGTTCTTCATGTAATCCCATTAGATTTTTTAAACCAAAAATATGTATCGCTTTGCTGGAAACAAAAATTTAAATTAAAATAATAATAGTAATAGGTACAATTAGCCAGCTAAAGAGAGGAGGGAAGAACTTGCCTGGCAGAGGAAATACATGTAAGAATGTTGTGAGGTGATAGTAAACTCTAAGAACCCAAATCACTGAGATAGGCCAGAACATAAAGTAAGAATGTGACGAGTGAATAGATGGGGAAACAATATGGGGAGGACTGTGAAGAGTCTTATGATCCATGAGAAGGAGCTTGGATTTGATTTTCCCGGTGGTGGGAGACATTGAAGAGTTGTTAAACAGGTTAGATTTTACTTAGAGCAGACGCAATTCAGCAGGAGTGAAAGAGAAACCTATAAGCGACAGTTATACTTTTTGAGGCTTAAACCCTCCCTAGTACTCACATTATATGACGATGACCGGAAAATAAGATGTATGAATGAGCCATTGAAATAAATTTCCAAATCAGTGCATCAGGATTCATTCTAAGGTGATGTGGGGGAGTTTATCAAAGTGCTTAAAATTTGCCACAATGCGGGGCTGGCCCCATGGCCGAGTGGTTAAGTTCGTGTGCTCCGCTGCAGGCGGCCCAGTGTTTCGTTGATTTGAATCCTGGGCGCGGACATGACACTGCTCATCAAACCACGCTGGGGCGGTGTCCCACATACCACAACTAGAAGGACCCACAATGAAGAATATACAACTATGTACCGGGGGGGCTTTGGGGAGAAAAAGGAAAAAATAAAATCTTTAAAAAAAAAAAAATTTGCCACAATGCTTTCAGCATCAAAATAAAAAGAACACTCTAATTGTTTTAAAGAAACATATTTTTCTTGAGTAATTATGTTTACCTTTACTTCATAGCACATTGTTTTATTCTAGTTACTTCGTAGAAAAAAAATGGACAGAAAAAAACCTTCAGATCTTTCTCCCACATAGAGCCACGATTTTATCTTTAAATTCCCTGACAGAAGAGAGATTTTATTTCAATTGTGTAACTGTCGTAGGATTTTCTTAAACAATCTGATTCTTGCCTAAGCGCAATGGCATCTTGCTTGGGGGGAAAAGGGCCAGGCAGAGAATCATTCAGCCCTGCTGAGTAAATCATTCAGAGCCAGGTGAGTTAAATTTCTAGAGATGATGAATAGCTATATAGGCAAAGGCTAGGTTACATTTCCTTTAGGGCAATGGAGGATGATGAAAATCATCGATGAACTGCTAAGGAACAGAAAAAAATGCAAATATTCCTAACGCTCTCCAACGATGTGCCAAAAATGCATTTAAAATGTTAAACTATTGTTGCAATTTCAAAACATGAAAATTGTATAAGCTGCAAACAGAGAATGGAAGAGATAACATAGAATCACAAATTCCTGGATTTTCCCTCTTTTAATAACTGACAAAAACTCTTTGATCAAATGGATTCTGTTGACAGAGCAGATGGAAGCTCTTATCTTGAAGCTATGGAACAGAAAAACTGTTCATAAAGATAGCTTTGAATGTCAGTTTCCCTGTATTATGTAAGTTTAGGGATTTGAAACATACAAAAATGTGTGATATAAAAGGTACAATGCAGCGTGTATTCTAATATACTGTAACTTATTGCCATCTTTACCATTAAACAGCACATTCTTCTGGCAAATATTGCTCCCCCTTCAGAAATTATGCCACTGGTTCTGAGCTAATTATTCTAATAAAAGTTTTGTACAATGTGAATTTCTCTTAAAACAATGCATGCAACCCATTTAATCTGATCGTTTTCCCTGTTAATTCAGCTATAGTTCTTGAAAACCATATACATTTGGTTCAATACCAATAGACTGGCTGAAAAGAAGATAGAAGAAGGAAACTTCTATAGTTTAAAAAAAAAGACAAGGTGAAACTGTTGGTAGCTTGTTAAAATTCTTGCGTCTTTAGGAAAAACTAATTATATCAGATTTTAACCATGTATTGTAAGGGGGATGTTTCTCTTGCATTCATTAACTTAACTGGCACAGTAGAAGTTCTAAGTGGGCTTTCACCTTCGGATACGGGGTTGTGGTTTTAGCAGCAGTCATTTAAAAATAGCAAAATAATTTAACAGAAGTTCAAAATTCCACAGTTGTTCTAGAAGGAAAATATATATCTTTTGAGTAAGAAGAGTCTTTATAGTTTGACCAATGGAAGATTTTTGGAACCAAGTGACAAATATTTTACAATCAACTGCCTTAGGACGGAGTCTGGCTGGGCTTCAGAGACTGTGATAATTTGGGGGAGTGAATCCTTCCTTGGGATTATTTTCTTCTACCCTGGTATAAGTGGCATTTGTTTTAATGCGGCTCCTGTGAAAAAGGAGTTAGGAATGATGTAAATTGAGCTCCACCATTATGTTGCAAATGGTGTTTTTTTGAATGTTTATTCCAAAAAAATTCTAAATGAAAAGTAATGTGCTATAGGAGAGAAAATGTATAGACACGATTATTAGACACTTGTGGATTATTTATAAAGAGCTTTGAGCTCTTCAGTCTTTTACTTTTTAAACCTGATCTAGGAAATCCTCAGAGAAGTAAATGGGAATATTTGAAGAAGCTGTAAACCCCTGAAGTTTTCACGGCTCTTCAAAGGCCAGAGGGAGCAGGGCGTTATGATGTAGAAGTGCTTGGGTGAGCATGATTGGCTTTTTATCTGGGTGATTCTAGAATGATTGGGGAATATCTCGGGATTTCTTATCTCTATTTCCCTTCATGATCCAGAAATGGATCTTTGCTTCTTTCACTCATAAAGATTTAGTGGGACAGTTAATTGATGTTTAAAAATGCAACCCTCTGACCACCATAGAGACATCAGCTTCCAGGAAACCATTAATATAGAATGGGATTAATGTGACAATGATTTGAATTTAACCAGCTGAAGACAGAGAGTAGCAAATATCAATAAATGCATTGGTCACTAGGTCTTTGTGGGGAAAAAAATCAGGCAGGATGCCTTTCTTCCCTTGTCATCCTTCTCTCTAGCTATGGCTTCATTTCTTTTCTTTAAATCTTGTCTTTAAAGTTTCCATTTCTCTTTAGCTTATGATTAAATCTCTCATTGAAAGCCATTTATTTTCCTTTGGATGACAGATTGCTGGTGGAAAGAAATTGGACTGCATTAATGCATCTACTGTTCCACGTATTGGGAGAATCTTGTAATCTACAATACAATGTCACAGATATCAAAGAAGCATAGTATTTGTTGCAAAAACATTTCTATACCTAAAGTTTACTATAGGGAAAGACCTTAAAATATCAGTATTTTATTTATTGAAAAGCTTGTGAAAATATAAGTTAATATATGCTGTGGGATGTACACATGGAGACATTTCACCATTTAGATAAGTCTAGTCTTTTTAACTGGTGATAGTCACACGTGATTGTGTGGTGGGGTAGTGGAGCCTCTCATTAAAGATCTGCTGATGGTATAAGTGATTGTATGTAGATTTGTGTGCTGTCATAAGAGATCTTCAGAGACAAAGATGTGTCTTTGCTTTCCACACTATGACTGTTAGCTATTAGACTTTTTTGGACTTCAAATTTTTCCAGGAAAGCAACAGCTGTCATAATAGCCCAAATCTGCCATTTGTAACTTCATGCCTTGTGGAGCTGCAAACTTCCTAGGATGTACCATTGCCATAATATAAGCTGACATTAATAGAATGCTTAATACTCACCAGGTGCTTTCATTATTTAAACTCATTTAATAGTCACAAAACCCTAGAAGCACTATTGCCATCTCTTCACAGAGATGAGAAACTGAGGCGAAAAAAAGCTTTGGTAAATGTGTTAAGGTGGGAGCTGGGATTCAAGCCAGACAATCTGAGTGTAAAGCCTACACTCTTAATCACTTTACCCTCTTCTCTATCCTGACACTGGCTCTTTGATGGCTCACTCAATCCCCACCCATGTGTTAATGGGGAGGAGCTATTTTATTCTATTGGTTTGTCTTCTTCCATTCGGAACGCTATAACAAAATACCACAGACTGAGTGGATTATAAACAACAGAAATTTATTTCTCACAGTTCTGGAGGCTGGGAGGTCCAAGATCAAGGCACCAACATGGTCGTGTTCTAGTGAGAGGAACCTCTTCCTGGTCCATAGCTTCTCACTGTGTCCTCACAGGATGGAAGAGGTGAGGGGTCTCCCTGGAGCCTAGAACACTAATCTCATTCATGAGGGCTCCACCACCCTCATCACTTACGCACCTCCCAAAGGCCCCACCTACTAATGCCATCATTTTGTGGGTTAGGATTTCAACACATGAATTTGGGGAAGACACAAACATTCAGACCATAGCATTACTATTTATTTTATCAGGGCTCTTTCTGAGCCAGTATATCTTGTTTTTGTCATCTGTTCTACTTCACTCTCTAGTGGTGGAAAAGCATGACAATTGAGAGGTATGGACATTCAGTTTTTCAAATCATTTTCACATACACACACAAAGTAATGCATTAAAATACATGTTTTGGTAATTTATGTGAGAATATGGAGGAAATATTTTTGAGACATATTTAAAAGGATACAGTGATCTCAATTTATATACAGATTTTCAAAGAGAATTTTGAAACAATAATTTTCCAGTGATGTCCTGACAAAATCAAGGGACGTCAAAGGTTTGCTCAGGCAGAACATTAAAGAGTTGCAATCCCTGACTAGAATCACAACAGTTCAAGAGGTGATCACCACTTTTCATGTCCAGAAATTCGACTGTGTCAGTGTACTCAAAGAGCACTCTTCCATGGATTCCAAACGCACCAGAGAGCATTGTGTGAATGAAGGTGTGAGTGAACTAAATTATAATGAGAATATAGGCACCAAATGAGCTACATCATTCATGTTTAGTGATCAGAGCATTCTTTCCTGTTGGGCAATTTACATGTGAAGATGAATTATGCACTAAGCGTTCTTCACTGAACACAAAAGAGATAAGGAGAGTTAGACAGGACCTCCAAACTTGATATGACTTTGTTGTTACATTTTGGTGACTATTCAAGTGCTCATCATTCCTGAAAGGAAAGAACCCAGGTTATAAAGAGCAATTTTTCTTACTACCTCCCCATGTAATATTTTGCAATTTTGAACCCCTTTCATTAATTGAAAGATTTTTATTTTTTAAAACTAAGCAATCTATACTTCTATCAATTTTATGACTGTCTAAGAATTTATGAGTAGACCTATATAGGTATGTTTCAGAAACTATTATTCAAGTTAACTGTGCTAAATTTAAATCTTTTACAGGAGATATTATGGAAAACTTCTCCAACAGGGAAGTGTGTGGGGAAACCCTTTCTGTGCACGGGAAATGTTTCATTTCTGCACATTCTAGGGCAGAGCTAGACAATAAAAATGATATGGATCAGAAATAATATCCAAGACTACTTTTATTTTCCCATCACCTTCATTTTTGTCTTTTTACCATTTCAATTTTGTTAAAATTGTCATTCAATGACCATTTTTAAATTATTGGAGGCTTCAGAGCTTTATTGGATTTGGAGCTAATATGATGCCAAAAACGTAACTGACAATTGCCCTGAGTATTCATTTCTCTCCCAATTCACAGACAATCAGATTCATTCCCACCTTGTGAGACTCAGACATCATCAGTCACCTTGGTCTATCAAAACAGTCAATCTACATAATGGGAAAATGTAAAAGTCCCAGGGTCAGAAAAGAGCTCTTGTTACTTGAAAGCTACAGAATATTTTATTAACACGTCAGAGCAATTTCAACTGTGCAGTCAGCACAAGTTGAAGAAATATTTGTTTGTTGTGCTCTACCCTTCTTCCCAAATGAGATGAAAGGTAGAGTTCCTGAGGTTAAGCTATCTTTTTGTACAAATTTTCTTGAAAAAAAATTAAATTTCCCTCTATCTCACTTTTTACTTTACAACATAACAATTTTTGAAAAATCTGTTCTTGGAAAAGGGTAGAACAAAATGCCATAACTTACCCATCTTAAGCATTTATCCTATTTCAGTCTCCAAATCAGTACAAAAACCAAAATGTCAGTTAATATTTAACAAATAGATAATAAGACTCTTTTAATTCATCTGTGCTTATCAACTGTTACCAAGCTATTTGATCTTCCAAAGTTTCTGTTGGTAGCAATTTCCACCAAGTAGCCTAAATTTTGAAGTAAAGGAGGTGTTTGAGGATCTGAAGAGGGGAAAACTGCAGAGTGAAAAGATCTTAAACTAATTGAGTTTCAGATTTTTTTTTTTTTTGGTGAGGAAGTTTGGCCCTGAGCTAACATCTGTTGCCAAGCTTCTTCTTTTTGCTTGAGGAAGATTGTTGGTGAGCTAACATCTGTGCCAATCTTCTTCTGTTTTGTATGTGGGACACCACCACAGCATGGCTTGATGAGCAGTGCGTAGGTCCACACCCAGGATCTGAACCTGCAAACTCTGGGCCACCATAATAGAGTGCGCAAACTTAACCACTACACCACCAGTCCAACCCCTGAGTTTCAGATTTTAAGGAAGAAAATCACAAATCAGCAAAAATAAAGACATCTAATTAAAAAAAATGTTAGTGTACTTAATACAGCAAGGTTCACAGTGCTTTGAAAGAATTTGTACATATTGACTCATGTATAATAATTATTAAGCAGATAAGGTTTTCATATCATGTCAAAATAAGTCTCATGTTTTGAAACTAATTTGGAGTCATCTACAATTTTCATATTATAGCTTATCAGGGTCTTTTGACATAAAAAAAGCAAACAGTGAGGCAAGTCAACAGAGCTACACCAACTTGAAATAGGGTAAAAACTGTGTAAGGAACAGAGTTTCAGTTTGGGAATCACAGTCATGGAGGGCATTTAATGAAATTGCTACCAAGAGGCGAAAAGAAAACTATGGCACAGATCTCTTCATGAGAAAGGTGTTTTAGACTTGTCTTTTGAAAGACTAAAGAAAAGAATTGGTACAAAATGTCAATAATATTAAGGTTCTTAGCAAGAACAGAGAGTAAAGAGTTGGGGTAGAGCTGAAAATGAAACTGCCACTCTAAAAGGAGTTCAGCTTCTATGCAAAGTTCTTAAAGAACTTTATAACTATATAATATCTCTTTTTAAAGCCAAGTTAAAGCAAGAATCTTCTTGAAAGTGGAAGAAATGTACTAAGCAACTCATCACATATAAGAGCGTAGATAGGCAGTGGCAAGCCAAACAGAATGGAGGGCCATGTTCTTGTCTCCTTGACGACTGCTCCGTTCCTCAGAGGTCCTGAGGATGTGTCTGCTTTTTGCTCACCAGATAGCGTTACCTTTCTCCTTTTAGGTTTCCTCTTGTCTCTCTCTTTTTTTTAATTTAGCTGTCTTTGACTTTGTGTAGTTCACTCATCCAAATATTTATTGCACCTCAACTGTGTGCTAGTCACATATGTTAAAAGCGTGGAAGAAACAGTCCCTGTCATTGAAGAGCGTATGCACTGAATGAGCTGCAAACCAAACCCTAAACCCCAATGGCAGACCCATTTCACTAATGACTTAGGATGTTGGACACTTGCTCACATGCTCATTGGCCACCTATATAGCTTCTTTTGTGAAGTGACCGTGCAAGACTTTTGCCACTTTTTAATGTGTTCTTTGTCATTTTATTATTGAATTTTAGGAGTTTTTATATTGTGAATACAAGTCCTATTGTCAGGTTTTTGTCTCACAAATATTTTCTCCCAGCCTACCACTTGCCTCCTTCTCTCATTAATAGTGTCTTGTGACATTTTTATTTTTATTTTCTGTTTTCCCATCTGCCTTTTGTTTACTCTCTTTCTCTGTTCTTTGAGTAGTTAGTCAAGAATATTTCCCTACTTCATCTGATATCCTTTATTCCCATTTTTAATTATGCCCCTTTGTCTTATTTTTTCATGGCTGCTCAATACGCAATTTTAACTTATCTAATTTATTTACTTTCAAAAATAATTCCACTGGGGCCGGCCCCATGGCCGAGTGATTAAGTTTGTTTGCTCCGCTTAGGCAGCCCAGGGCTTTACCAGTTCTGATCCTGAGCACAGACCCAGCACTGCTCATCAAGCCATGCTGAGATAGCGTCCCACATAGCACAACCAGAAGGACCTGCAAATAGAATATAGAACTGTGTACTAGGGGGATTTGGGGAGAAGAAGAAGGAAAAAAAAAATACTGGCAAAGATGTCAGCTCAGGTGCCAACCTTTAAAAAGAAAAAAATAATTACAGTATTCCAAGAACAAGGTATGACCTTTACAATAGTATATTTATATTACCAACTTATCTTCTATGTTCTTATTACCATATAGTATTCTTTTACTTATGCTATACACCCTACATTGTATTACTATTTTTACTTTAAACAGTATTTTTTAAAGAGATTTAAAGATCCATACACATACATACACATACATGTAGATATACATTTATGTATAAAATAACTTTTAATAGGCTCTTATGTTAACATATTCACACTTTTCCATATTCTTCCATCCATCCTCCAAAATTAGGTTTCTATCTGGTGTCATATTCCTTTAATCTTAAAATTTTTAACAACTTGACCTGCACATTTAATGGAGATACATTTTTCTCAGCTGAAAATGTCTTTATCTCACCTTTATTTTTTAAAATGAAGGCATAATTTACATATAGTACATTTCACCCCTGTTAGTATATACATGATTGGCAGTCCTCCTTTTTTGCTGGGCCTTTGTACGGGAGTTAAGTCAATCTATGCAAAAGTTGAGCTGATTTGGGGTTTTGTGATTGCTTTTATTGTGCTTGGTTCATCACAGGTTTCAACTGTATCTGGTACTACCTTGTGTTGATAGTGGGCTAATCTGCCACATAGTTTTTCTCAATGCCCTGCCCTCAGCTTCCCTGCACCTATGCCTGAGGAAAGGTATCCCCACATTCTTTACCATATTCCATTGGTAGTATAGCGTTACTTGTCACTTGACACTTGTGAGCCCTGTTGTGGTGGCGGTGGGAAGTGGGAGTTGTATTCTGTTGTTCTGTGTAAGCTTTAGCCTTAAGCGGGCATTGGGTCCCTGGGTCTCAGGATGAGGCTTTCTTAGGGAATCTGCCCTTCCTTCAGTTGTAGACCTCTAACGGTGTAGGTAAGCAAGGAAACTTCACTCTTCTTTCTGAAGTGGCATCCAGCATCATCCTGCCAGCTTTGGTATTTCAGCATCCTATATGTTTCATTCACAGTGCTTTTGAAACTTTATATTTTCTTATATTTATTTATTTGTTCATTTTTGTCTGTTTCACCCCTAGGACAATGACACCATTAGGGAAAACACTAAGTCTACGTTTTTGACTTTCGTATCCACAATACTCAGTAAAAGACCTAGATCATAGTGGCAATTCAGAAAATATATTTGAATGAAATAATAAATCCCTCTTTTTGTTTTTTGGTGAAGGATTCATTTTATATTTTCTATGACTTTTGTTTCTATTTAATTTCAAACATACAGAAAACTTTCAGGAATAATACAAGCAAATCTCATAAACCTGGTCGAAAGTTTAGCTAAGCTCCTCCATGGAATCGCTGACTCAGCATCCATTTTGTTGGGCCAAGTGGACTCTGGGGCCTTAAATTGACCCCAGCCCTCAAGCAAGCACATCCTCCCATAACAGCCTGCAGAGTTGCAAGCAAGCAGATGTCCCTGATGTGACTTCCCAACAGCCCTTGTGATTGATAATCTTCCCCATCTCCCAGGGCCTGCCCCTTGTGTACCCCTAGGACAAGACTCTATAGAGCTTACCGAAATCTCGCTCTTTTTGGTTTGAATTGACCAATCTGGCCTTGGCCCAGGAACCCCAATGAGTCCACCCATGGACCCTTATAAAGGCGTTTGCTGCAGGTCCTGCCTGTCTCTCTCTCTGCACTCTGCTTTGATCTCTGCCAAGGCCCCTTGAGGAATGCCCTGCACTTCCTCTAGGACCTGTAAGTAATAAACTTTTCTATTTCAATTTCTCTTGTGGTCCTTTGTTGAACAGAGGCTCACCATCTGGCACCCTATGCTCCACTTAACAATGGTAATTTAACAAAGTCATAACATATCCATTACCCAAATTCATTAATTATTTACATATTGCTCTTGGCTTTATCATCTCTCATTCTCTCTCCCTCTGTGTGTTTGTATATGTATATATATATTTTTTCTGAACCATTGTAGAGTAATTTAGAGAAATTTATCTCTTTTACCCTGCCCCTCCCTTAAATATAGTATGTATTTCCTAAGAACAATGGCTTTTGATTGTATAGCCATAATACAGTTATCTAAATTAGGTAATTTAAATCTTTAAATTGATGCATTACTACTATCTACTCCATAGCTCGTATTCAAATTTTGTCAATTTCCCAGTATCATTTTTTATAAATTGCTTTTTTTGGTCCAGGATTTAATAGAAGGTTAAGCATTGACTTCAGCTGCCATTTAGTTTTAGTTATGTTTTAAACTGGAACTGTTCTGCAGCCTTTCTTTCTCGTATATGATCCTGATATTTTTGAGGAGTACTTGCAGTTCTTTTGTAAAATATCCCTCAAATTGTGTTGGTGTGATATATTTCAGGATTAGATTCAAATTTTGCATTTTGGGCATGCCTTTCCAGAAGTGTTTTTGTGCTCTTCTCAGGGCCTCATATCACACAAAATAAGATGCCAGCTCATCTCATTCTGCATTCTACATTGGTCTTCTCTTCAAAGCAATTGCAAATTCTTAAATCAAAAAGGGCAAAATAAAAAGAGGTTGGAAATCTGAGTTAGGCTGTTCTTGGCAACATAGTGTTAGAGATATAAACATTGTCATTCAAAATTTATCAAGGAAAAGTGGTCCAGGTAAATACCCCAACCTCAGTTTGGATCCCTGGAAAGTGGAAGCCATCAATAAATAGAATGAACCTTACAAAGTCTGAAATTAAGGACCTAGTCGTCTTAATTCCTGACTTGATTGAGGTAATTTATCCCTGCTTTAGTTACAGAATATCTGTAATTTTTGTATAAAATGCCTGACATTCAATAAAAATATACAAAGTATACAAAGAAATAGGGCCAGACCTTGAAAGGAAAAAAAGCGAACAGAAACAGACCAACATGAGATCCAGATATTAGGGTTATCAGACATAGTCTTTAAAATAACTGTGATTATTATGCTTAAGACAATAGATATCAAGAAAGAGAATTTCACCACCAAATTGGAATAATAAAAAAAAGTCTTTAACTGAAAAAAATGTAATATATTTTAGTCAATTTACTACAGCAGATGAGAAACAGCTAAGGAAAAGATTATTAAATTCAATAATACTAGAAAATTCCAGATTGGAAAATCATAAGAAAAACAGAGAAAAATGCAAACAAAACCCTGGGAACAGAAATGCAGGGAAAGAAAACATTAGTGTTAAGATGCAGAGGAGTAATGTACATCTTGTGGATTTCCAGAGAAAAGGAGAGTTAGGATGTGCAGAAGAAATGTTTAAAGGCACACTGGCTGAGAACTTTCAAACTTAATGCAAGGACTAAAGCCATAATGTTAATAAACACTATTAACACAAAGCAAGATGAATATAAGGAAAATAATACCTAGTGACATCATAGTAAAATACTTCAAAGAAAAAATAATATAAAAAAAATCTTAAGAGTCAGAGTAAAGAGACATATAATCAAAAAAGGAAAAATAAGTGTGTCAGCTGCCTTGTCAACAAAGTGTTGCAAGGCAGAATACAATCACATGGCAAATATTATGTTGGGTTTAAATTTATGTTTAAGCAAAATGTGTACAAACAATAAGAAAGAGTTAGTGAGTAAGGGTAAATGAGTTAAAATATTCTAACTTTGTAGCGTGTTTAAAAATTTATAAAGAGAATAATTTATAATAAACTCTCATAATTCAAAGACTCCAGTAGTGATATCTAGGGTAATTCTTAAAGAACAGTAAAAGAATATATACATAAACTATAGTGTAGGATGGAACATAAAATGGGATCATGAAATGCTTAAATAATCCAATAGAGGCAAGAACAGAGAAAGAAATTAAACTTAGAATAAATAGAAAAATCAATAATAATGTTAGAATTAGTTCCAAGTAAAATAGTAATAAAACAAGCATGGGCTAAACACAGCAATTAAAAGGTAAAGATTATTTGACCAGAATAAAAATAAACAACAAGAAACATATTCTGATTACAAGAGACAATTAAATAAATAATCAAGGTAGATTGACTGAAAACAGAATGAAAAAGAAAAGTTGTAGCATAACACCACTAGCTAAAAGAAAGCTGTCCTATTTAAATTAATACTAGACTAATTGTAAAGTAAACTTAGAAGCAAATGTTTTATAGAGATAAAGAGGAAAATTTTGTGATAAAATAGTCAATACAACAGGAAAGTATAATAATTCTATATGTGTATGCAAATAATAACATAGTTTCAAATACATAAAACACAAATTGAAAAAAAGGAAAGACAAATCCTAAAAGTAGGAGACATTAATACAATGCTTTCATTTACTGATATAAGGATTAGATGAAAGATCGTTATATGAATGATGCATTCAAAAATTTCCACATAATTTTTATATAGAGACTTTTACATGCAACAAAGGCAAAACATATATTCTGTTCAAATGCATATGACAGCTTTATCAAAATTGATAATATGCTGTATTAAGCAATTCACAGTAATATCAAAGGAGTAAAATTAGATTTTTTTTGATTAGAGAGGACCTAAGCTACTAATCAATATGTAAAATAACTAAACATTCCAAAATGTTTAAAATTTAATCCATGTATTTCTACATAAGCAATGGCTAAAAAAAATCACAATGAATTTAGAAAATACTTTAAAGTGCAAGGTAATGAAAATATCATGCATAAAAATGAGTGGGATGCAACAAAAGCAACGCTTAGGAGAAACTTATAGCCAAGAATGTGTGCATTAGGAAAGTTCAAGGGCAAAGTTATGTTTTGGGAAAGCCCAGTGATGTATCGGTTAATTTCTCATGCTCTGCTTTGGCAGTCTCGGGTTCATGGGTTCAGATCCTGGGCACGGACCTACATATCACTTATCAAGCCATGCTTTGACAGGCTTCCCATGTATAAAATAGAGGAGGATGGGCACAGATGTTAGCTCAAGGCCAATCTTCCTCAGCAAAAAGAGAAAGATTGGTGGCAGATGTTAGTTCAGGGCCAATTTTCCTCAAAAAAAAAGAGTTATGTTTAAAAATTAAAATGAAGGATGTATAAGGAAAGGAAAAAAGTTAAGAATGTAAGTCTTTGAAATAGAAAATGTATGTAAAATACAGAAAATCAACAAAGCCAAACATTCATTCATTTATATCGCTAATAAAAGTTGACAAACTCATTGAAACTTGATAAGAAAGAGAGAAATGGACCAAATAGTATCAAATAGGAAATAATAAAGGAAAGATCACCATGAATCTTAAAGATATAATATAGCTATATTATATATATATAAGAATAAATAAATATGTATATTATAGATTACCTTCGGCTATAAATTTGACAATTTAAATGAAATAGACAAATCCCTAGAAGAGCAAAATTTCCCAAACTGACTCACAAAGAAGTAGAAGATAAAAATATTATTTTAATTATTAAAGAAATTGAATCTGTGATTGAAAAAATGTCCCACAATAAAATCTTTAGACTAGATAATGGCTGCAGTGAGGCTTGCAAACATTGATGGACTATAGAGAACAGTATTACACAAACTTGACCTGAGAATTAAAAAAGGAGGAAACACTGTTTACCTTGACAAGGCTGCCCCAACTTTAACGTCAAATAAACATTTTAGGCCAGTTACTCTCATGAACATAAAGGAAAATCTCTAGTAAATTAGCTAATTGAATTCTTAGGAGATGGAATTTAGTGATATATAAAAAGATCATATATCGGATTGAGTTGAAATTATATCAAGAATGCAAGATTTTTCAAGATTTATTTTTTATTGTAGTATAATTTACATGCAGAAAAGAGCAAAAGTTGCTCCACACATTTTCACAAAGTGAACATGCGTACAATCAGCACTCAGATCAAGAAAGAGAAGAGTATCAGCAGCCTAGAAGCTCCCCACTGTGCCCCCTCCCAGTATACTTTCTATAAGGGTAACCGCAATCCTCATTTCTTTTTATTTTCTCCAGCTTTTTTGAGAAATTACGAACACATAAGATATATAAGTTTAAGGTGTATAATGTGCTGAAGCATTTTTTTCTTTTGGTGAGGAAGATCATCCCTGAGCTAACACCTGTGCTAGTCTTCCTCTATTGTGTATGTGGGATGCTGCCACAGCATGGCTTGACAAGTGGTGTGTAGATCCACACTCGGCATCAAACCCGTGAACCCCAGGCTGCTGAAGAGGATCGCATGAACTTAACCACTACTCCATGGGCCCAGCTCTGAAGAATATTTTTAACAATTGAAAAATTAATTAATGTAATTTGCCACATATAAAAAATAAAAAGAAATATCACATGAAACTACCCACACATGTAAAAACAAAATTTTTATAACAATTGTACATCCATTTATGATTTAAAACTACCTGATGGCTTCTTAATCTAAGAAAGTATATTAAAAAATAAATCCCAGCAAGCATTATACTTAATGATGAAGTGTTAAAAGCTTTCTCCCTGAGATTTTAAACAACTCAGGGTGCTCGCAATCACTGCTTCTGTTTGTCTTAGGTCATAGCCGGTAAAGGGAGACTGAAAAAGAAAGCAAAAAAAGATACGAATTAAAAAGGTAGAAATAAAACTTTCACTTAGTGTGCCTAGTGAGCTCCTCTCAAAGAGTACAGCACAAAAAGGGGAAAATAAGAGTAATTTTATGGTGGAAAAACGTGGCAAACACTACCTCAGCCAGGTGATCAAGGTCAACATCCACAGTCATAAATCACATAGATGGGATGGACCCCTGATATGATGTGATGAAAAATAGCGTGTTTACTGTTGTGGCTTTCCTCCACAAAACCCGTAACCCCAATGTAAACAGGATGAAGCTATCAGACAAATTCCAAGACAGAGGCATCCCACAAAATACCAATATTTCTCAGAATTGTGAGGTCATTAAAACAAGAAAAGTCTGAAGAAACTGTCAGATCCCAGAGGAGCCTAAGGTTTCATAATTGCTAAATGTAATATGGCATCTCGGATTCCAGAACAGATAACAAACACTAAGTACAAACTTCGGAAATCCTAATGAACTATGGACGTACATTAATAATAATGCATCAATATGGTTCATGAATTGTGTGAAACGTACCATATGAAAGTAAGATAATAATAGGAGAAACAATAGTGTAGGGTATACAAGAACTCTGCACTATTTTAACATTTTTTTCCTTCAATCTAAAACTATTCTAAAATTAAAAGCTTATTTAAATAATACATACATAAATTTTACTTACCAAAAAATATGTATTGAAAACTTTCTATCTAAAGGTAAAGCACATTTCTTCCAGAGTAACTGTTATAAATTTAGCTGATCCGAGTGTAAGTACATGGTATAAATAAAGCTTAAAGGCTTATGGAATTGTTCATACTACAATCCCCAAAGGCGTAAGGGAGACTTGGTCAATATGTATGACACATCATGAAAAAAAGCTGCTTTTCAGGAAAAGGGAAAGTTATTTTTCCATCACAATTTGGATGATTTCAAATAGAATGGCAATCTCCAATTAGAAACAAAGTCATTTATATCATCCTTGTAAAAGCTGGCTTTTAAAACTGGATTGTATTAACAGATTTCATCGTTCATCCTTTGGGAGTCTATTTATAACATTATTTATATGTCAACTTGATGGTGTTCTTTCATCATAAAGCCTACTTAATTTAGAGTTAATTGGGTCATAAAACAAAATACAAACCAAAGGGAAAAGCTTGTTATATTTAGAGGTGAAGTTATTTTTAGCAGGTATTGGTAGAGAAAATTGTTGGCCATAGAAAGTTCAAACACAAATTGAAACACGACCTTTTTGTGACATTTATAAAGCATAAATGTTACATAGATTGCAATGAAATTTTAATGAAGACATGTAGAATTACTTCAAAGATTAGGAAACTTACATTACTTTGAATAATGAAAAATATTATTTATGATCCTTAGCCAGTGTGGTACATGTTACTATAGATTTCTTAAATTTTTATTCTTTATTCTTTATAACTTTAAAGATGCAAACATGCATACTGTTATCTACCATTAATCTGTAACAGCACCAAAGCAATTTATTTGTTTCTACAGAAAAATGTAGAATACCATACTTATTAACATCTTATGACAAAATATACAGTAGTCTCCCCTTATCTGTGGTTTCTCTTTCTGCAGTTTCAGTTACCTGTAGTCAACAAGGTCTGACAATATTAAATGGAAAATTCCAGAAATAAACAATTCATAAGTTTTAAAATGGGGCCATTCTGAGTAGCATGATGAAATCTTGCGTCATGCTGCACTGTCTCACCTGGAACATGAATCTTCCCTTTGTCTAGCATGTTCACGCTGTATACACTACCTGCCTATTTGTTACTTAGTAGCCTGTCAGTGATCAGATCAACTGTCATGGCATCGCAATGCTGTGTCCAAGTAATCTTTATTTTACTTAATAATGGCCCCGAAGTGCAAGATTAGTGATGCTGGCAATTCAGATATGCCAAAGAGAAGCCAAAAAGTGCTTGCTTTAAATGAAAAGGTGAACGTTCTTGATTTAATAAGGAAAGAAAAAACATCATATGCCAAGGTTGCTAAGATCTACAGTTACTTTTTGTTATGGTATATTCTTATAATTGCTCTATTTTATTAGTTATTGTTGTTAATCTCTTCCTATGCCTAATATATAAGTTAAACTTTATCTTAGGTATGTATGTATAGAAAAAACATAGTATATATAGAATTTGGTACTATTCATAGCTTCATGCATCCCTTGGGGGTCTTGGAACTGATTCCCTGCGGATAAGCGGGGACTATTGTGATTAGTTACTGGATGTGTTAGGAAGGAAAATTTCATGGACTCTTATCTTGTTTCGGAAGTTTCCATTCTCCTCTCTAGCACTGGGAAATTTTTGAAGGGCTATTTTGGGTCTCTTGGTTCCCTCGTGTGAGAAATGAGCCATCACTTGTCCAAGTTTCTTAGCTCCAGTGCTTTGTAGCGTACATCCCCATCACTGAGTTCCACTTCCTTCTTTCAAAAAGACCATGAATATTCCATTTCTGACATTTAGATGAGAGGGATCACTCAGTTCTAAGGATGGGCCATTTCTGGCTTAAAGCAATCAGCATATTTCCATACTCTTTTTCCAAGTTTTTGGTTCCAGGTTGGGCACAGTAACTAGATCTAAATAATGCTTCCTCCTAATCACAGTGATTAACTTAGTGATGGTAATGAAACTTTGAACACAACAGTTGTGTGAGAAATGTGCAGTTACATGATCTCTCCATCTCTATCTTGGTTTTTCTCTCTCTGCCACCTCTCTCTTCCTTACTCTTCGTAGAATGTGAAACTACAAATAAGGGGGTACTACTATATATTTTGCCATAATATATTAATAAATATGATGTCCTACATTTTTATGTAGAAACAATAAATTGTTTTATAGCAGGAATCAAGTAGCTCCAAGAGTTGTTGGTGGCCGTGTTGCAACCACAAAGGAGATAGCTACAAGGTAACTGAATCCACAAAAAACTGAGTGGAATAGGGAAATAAGCTACATTCTTAGGGACATCATACACCTATGGAATTACACCAATGCTGAAGTCCACCTGACTACTTGCCTTCCTTGTCATGTGAGCTACTAAAACCCCTCATGATGAGATAGTTGAGTTATCTACAGTGTTAAGAGGTCTAGAGTTCTAAAAGGTATACCAGTGTGTTGGTCACAGTGAAATACCACTTGTATGTGTCATGCTCTATTTCTCACTTAACCTGTCTGTGCTCAAGCAGACTGGGCTCATTTTTCCCTCTCTGCTTCTATGTGGGAAGACCACATGGGCAGCACCTCTGTAGGTGACAACAGAAACTCACAACTTCTCTCCCTCTCTTTATACTTTCTAGCAAACTGCTAGGTGAGACAATAAACTTGGTAAATCAAATTCTGTCCTGTGCATCCAACTCTTCACACAGGTGGACACACAGGTGTAGTATTAGGCATAGAGAAGGAGAATCTCATTTTAGTCTCAGATTTAAGTCACAGGCTCAGATTCAGCTTTATCAGCCCCACCTCTACTTCGAGAATTACGTTCAGCTCCCTGTCTCATCATTGATGTGTCCCATGGTTCTCACTTGGTCATCAGTTCACTTTTTATAATTTTTCCATAGTTTAAAACCTAAAGGGAAAAGAAAGTTCAGTTTAAGGCCCATTCCTACATAATATATTTATTCATTTTGCAAATTCTCTATGAAGCAAGCTCAAATAATTAATAACTAGAAAAATACATAATGTATCATCTACAGTTTTTGTATATAAGGGCAGCCAACCAGATTTGTGGTTATATTATTCTGATGCATCTCCTCTTCCAGACTGGATAATGAAGAATAGATGAACAATTAAGCAGCTAGTGTATAATAGTAACAGTTTACCTTATGCAGTATCACACATTAGGCAGACACAGTGCTCCAAACTATGCATATTTTCCTATCCTCATAATAACTACTCCAGATTTGTTCAAAGAGGTTAAACAACTTGGTCAACAGCAATGAGGGTTTGACAGAGCTTGTTTCTCAGAACAAGCCTGAATTTCTACTGCATTACTTGACACAGCAACAACAGAGGCTTAAGAAACGTTTTAGTGTCTGCTGACTTCCTCATCCTCTAAGCATCATCAGTGAAACTCCAGGAACATCTTGACTCTTTCACCTCCTTCAATTTCCCACAGCAACTACGTGGTTATACCTCTCCTCCTCTCTCATCTGAATTGTTGTGAGAATCCCTTAAAGTTTTCATGGTTCTATAGATTCCCCTGATCAGTAAACTTCCATTCCATCCTCTTACTACTGTGTGATTTGCAATAAATTATAAAACTTTTATGAACGCTCTTTCCCTAGATGTAAATTACATATTACACTTCCAACATAGGATTAGGGCCAGGACTAAATGGGTTTGAAAAAATGGAAATGCCAGAGACATTGATTGGCACTCAACAAATGTTATTTTGATTTCTTTCCTTTACTTGCGCAACAGTTCTGAAGTTTAACTGTGGAAGGTTCAACTTATTTAGAATTCTTTGGTGAATCCATATAACCTACAAAACAAAGCCCAGACTTTTAAGACTGGTGGTCATGATGTCCTACCATGAATAATGATCCCTTTACAACTTTATTTCCCACCACGACCCCACAGTACTTCTTACGGTTCCCAGATCATACCACACACTACATGCCTTGTCCAATCAGAGGTGTTCTTAAAACTGCCTGGAATTTTGTTCTCTTCCTGTTAAAATCCTTCTTGCCCTTCCAAGTTTACTTTACATTTTCCTCTTCTTCAAAGCATTCCTGACCTCTGGATTATAGTTATATCTTCTGTATCCCCACACAACTCGGATTTTTTTGTTCATTTTGATTTTGATTATGCCTCCACTCCTGGAAAGCATCTCCACCTCTCTCCTGTACGATGTATCTAATAATTTCTTAATTAATCTTTATTGAATTTTGATATGAAAAATAAGCCTTAAAGAGTGTGAAAATTACCTGAATAATATTTAGCAGTTATAAATGTGATGAGAATCAGATACGGGGAAATAAACTCCTTTGAGGGAGAAAAAAACCTGAGATCTCAGATTAAGGAATAATTTTCATTTCCGAGTTGTGAGGAAGGAAGAATTTATGGTGTGTCGATCTTGTTGCATACACAAATAACTGCAATTTGAATATTTAAATATTTTTAAAATATTTTGAGAATTTGGGAAAGGTTTTTTGTACATCTGTAGATCGGTGACGTCACAATGTCAGAAGGCTAATTCAGAGCCATGGAAAAGCCTGGAGCATTTATCTAACTGACTGTATTAGCCTTTTCTGAAATGTAAGTGTACAATCACATGGAAAAAGTCTATTTATTTATTAAAATTATGAATAGAAAAGCCCTTTAAAAAGCCATGCTATACTCCCTTTGAAGATAAAACTGTCTGACACATGTTTCTCCACAGTGGATGCACTGTAGGAAGTTAAACAGCTGGCCTGTGATGTAGGCATTCTCTTCCCAAGGGCTGGGGGGTGCCTTTGGGGCAAGGAAAGAAAGAAAGTGACCCAGCCAATTTCCTTGTCAATCAGACCTTCAAGCAAATGGTCTAGTGACATATTCTCAGAGGAGGAGAACTGATTTACTCAATGCCTGTAGCAGGATATCTTGGGATAAAAGATTAGATCCAGAATCCATAGAGCATGGGTCATGGGAGAATAAGGAAGCTATACATCTCTCTGGGGTAGAAGGTGGAGACTTTTCATAATTCAAATGACCCCTTCTGTGTGAGTTAACCACATGAAAATTGCTTAGAAACCTCATTTATTATTCTGGGCCATTTATTAATCTGATGTATGTCCAATGCAAGAAGAGTTATTGTATCTACCGTCTTCAACCGCTTTCTGAAGGAGAAATGTTGTGGTATTTAGTCCGCCACATTATTGGAAATTAAAATCTTGATGTTTTTATTTCTCCAGAAAAGATTAAGACTTGATGCAACTGACGACTCAGAAATGTAAATGAGTTGATATGTGAGCTACACATCCAGAAGTAAACGTTGCCGTTTTTAAGTGACTAATTAATAGCAACTGATTATAGGAGTAAAATGTGAGTTTGGGCTACTAAATTAGTGTGAAAATCACAAGATCATTTCCATAAATTTTTATTTTGTTCCATAATTCCATAATGATTCCAAAATTCTATAAATTTATTCCATAAGTTTATAATTATCTATTTTTTTGCTAGCGTATGCAAAAAGTTCTGGGTTTTTTTTTGCCCACAAGTATTCTCTGAATCTCTCTGTGCTTTATTGTTTAATTTAGAAGAAGGGTCTCCTGGGGATAATACTATTTTTTCTAAATCAAACATATGGCTCAGCTTTGTTTTCTTTATTTAACATGTAAACAATGTCTCCAGGATTTATTTTATAGGAAAATATCAGTTAATAATGGAAATATAATTTTTCCTCAAAAATTATGCATGTTGAAAAATATATGAATCATATATATAAGATTTAGAACTATAGACAATATTTCATAGAGATCATCACGTCCTAATGAGTACATACACTTAGAGGAAGGGTAAATTGATGTTTTCAGCATACATGTATCAGCCCACTTGAATTAGCCATATATTACATAACACAAGAGTTTCCTAACCGCTTAATCCAAATGGGCATGGGAGAACAATCTGCTCAGTATTTATGTTGAAATTAGGCAAATAAAAAGCTGCTTACCACCAAGTAGTTAAAGGAGACCAGGTGAAGTAGGTAATATTTTACATTTTGCATCTACTTTGACATTTTTATTTGAAAAGATAACTTATGTCACCATAGGAATTTAAACATTCAACTATAGTATAGAGATTAAACCTTGTGAGAAGGAGGGTATGGTTTAGGCTCAATTTACAATAAACATAAAAAGTGGATTGTGACCTTTGCCTCAGACTATGATGTAGAAACCGGGATTGGATGTACCCTTCCACCTGAAGCAACTAAGAAAAATAAGACAAAATATATGAAACAATGGTTTTTAAGACACTAGACATGATGCAATGAACAGTGATCCCTGAGAGACTGGGAACAAGCAAGGTGAGCCCTCTGATTGCCAGAGCTTCTAGCCTTGAAGGAGTTTCTGGGAGAGCTGCAGGGAAGGTAACCCAAGCATGGCCCAGTGGGCTCCCTGGGTTGAGGGGATGGAGCTGAGCGTCCAAGAGACCAAAGAGGGTGGAACTGGCAGGAGAGAGGACTGGAGAGGAGAGAGCTGCAGAGAAAGAGAGAGAAGCCCAGAGATCTGCAGAGGATCCCCCTGGAGTGTTCAGTAGAGTGAGTGCTCATTAGTGCATGCGTGTGAGGAAACTGCCAGAGGCCTGGGAAAGAGTCATCCATAAGGGTCAGAGGGAATAGCATCCGGTGCTCTCAGAGAACTGGGAATAATTCTGTTCCCACCAGCCAGAGTAGAAAACCTCATACTTCGCTGGTCATTGGACACAGAACTCAGAAGGACCTTTCTTTAGTATTGGGGCATAATTTGCCCCAGACTAAATATTGCACTCATCCTGATGAATGACTCTTAAAAGCAAAACCAGCAAGGATCAAGCTACTTCCGAGTAACTTAACTATATCCCAGGATAAAAGCTCCAGAATATCCACAGAAATCAAAGAAATCAGCACTTGAGAAAGTAAAATCGACAATATCTGTAAGAGAAAACACTTTTCGCTATACTACTCACAACACTTCTGACGCGAGATGTGTGAGTTTTTCCACTTTAAGCAATTGTCCAATTCTTTGTGAACACTGACTGGGTCTCCTACAATTTAACTCAATTCTGGCTCTAAGTGCCTAGAATTAGTGCAGATCCCACAGGTTAAGGGTCACAGGTCAGTCTCATAAGACTGCTCCCTGTCTCAGATGTTAATCACAATCCCCAGGTTGTCGCCAGCACTTCTGATAGACCAGCTATAAATTCGGGGTTCTTACAACCCTCTCCTCAGGTTCAAGAATTTGCTAGAATGGCATAAAGTAGAATAAGGTTAAATATCAAATATTAGTCATAATTTTTGAGGTTTTACTCACATGATTTCTAATGTATTTACAAGTACTTTGCTTACAATAATTTCCATTTAATTTTATATCTCTTTCCTCATTTATACCAAGGTAATGATATTATAATTAGTAATAAGTGAATAAATAAAAGTGATAGGAAAGTGTGTTTACTCCAAGTGGATTAATGTAAATTCTGAAGTATTTAATTTCTTGACTAGCATAATAAAAATATTTTGATACTCTTTGGAATTATCCTATTTTTTTCCCTCATGACATTGCTTGAAATCTCAGAATTTAGAATATCACCTATGGGTTTCTCTGATGTAGTAAGATGATAAGAACAATATTAAAACAACATAAACATACGATGTTATATATGGATTTTTCTGTGGTAACTTTTTGATACAGAGTGTTATTTATGTTACAAGTGAAATATGCTTTAAAATAGTAAGCTAACTTTAGAAGGGCAAAACATTTTTATTATGAATAAAAATATACATTTTATAATATATTTTATTATGAGTAAAAATACAAAATCCAAACAATTCTGTTATTTACTGTTATAATAATGTATGGCTTATAGGGACATGTCCTTATTTATATAATATATGTATCTTTTCACTCAACCATTCATATCTTGAAAATATCTGTTGAACATGGAAAGCAACATGTGGGCCTTACTGAATCTTTTGTGCAAAATCCACTTTCTAATATACGTAATTTACATTGTGATATAAGGTTCCATAAAGAAATCTTCAAATTTTGTGGTAATTCCTGAGAGACAATGATATAGAAAGCAAGAAAAATAATTGGTACACAGTAATAATAGAATCATTTGTGTTGTTCGTTACAGAATGCAAGCAGTCTTGCGGTTAGCACCTTGTATGCTGACAAGAACACAGATCTCCTACCGGTCTAGCCTTTACTTTGTTCTTTAATTATAGCTATAACTTCATTTCTGATACATATCTTTCTATGATTATAAGAAAGAAGATATATAAAGAGTTATTTATCTATATCATGACTCGTAACATTCTTGCCAGTTGCCGCAGAAACCCAGATCATACTCATATGTTATTATGAAAATAGGAAATATGAGAATATTGACTTGCAGCTCCATTCTTTAATTCTTCTTTTATTTTGATGCAAAATCAGATCTTTACTTGATTTGACTACATCACTTATTTCACCTTCATTCATGTTTTGTTCTTCAAAAAGTGTGTCTCAGCAATTTGCACATCAGCAAATGGAGTAGAGCGCATGGTGTGTTGAATTTTCCTCTAAGAATATATGCTGGACAGATTTTTGTAATTCTAATGGCCATATCATGATATTGTAAAAATTATGCTGACTTTATCTCTGATATATTAACTCTGTATAATTATTTAAAGCTGTTGGCTTAGCAGTTTTTAAAATTCTTCAGACTTCCAAATAGATTAAACTCATTTTTACTCCCCTTGGCAATAGTGGGTTATATAGTGCACAATTACTGGAGAATGTTTTCTGATTCCTTTTCTTGTGCCTCACATAACTAAAAAACGTGAAAGGAGGCCCACATTCTGCTTGGCTTTATATTTTAGATAAGTTTGTATTCATCAGAAAGTCTATGGTTTGAATGCTAAAACACAAATCTTTCAACAGAAATAAAAGTTGTTTACTTATATACCCCCATTTTCTTTGTTTCTAGTGATTAAAAAACACTGGAAATTAGCAATTAAGAGAGCCGACATAACGGTGAGTATATACTATACTATAATTTTTTTAATCATCCTAAAAAGTTTAGTGTGTCTTGCATTTTGACTTAGGAAACTATGTGACCAAAAACTAAAATAAAACTAAATGTCACTAAAGTTCTTTCTGTCAGAATATTTCAGTAATGAAAACAGAATTTATACATTTTCTTTTCTTACAACTTTATTTAGCTAATTTGATCTAAACTAGTCAGGTCACTCAGATGTACATATTTCTTTAAAATAAAATTATATCTAGGAAAATACACACATATTAAGAGTACAATTTGATGGGTTTTGACAAATGTATACAGTCTTTTAAACAATATCCAATTAAAATATTGACCTCTACTACCGCACTAAAAAGTTCCCCTCTGCGTCTTTTCAGTTAATTCTCATCCACACTCCTTGCCCCAGACTCAGCCACTATTCTTATTTCTACTCAAAAGACTAGTTTTGCCTGGTGTATAGTTTCATGTAAGTGGAATCATACATTATGCGCTGTTTGATGCCCCGCTTCTTTTGATCAACATAATGTTTCCAGATATGCATGTTATGTGACATCCTCTTTGTTCTTGCTGTATAGTCTGCCTTTTATAAATATACCACATTGTGTTTATCCAATATTCTGTTAATGTACATTTGTGTTGTTTCTATTTTTTTGTCTTATTTTTGCTACTACGAACAAAGCTGTAATGAACATCCTTGTAAAAAGATTTTATGATAAATATGTTTTAACTGCCTTTGGAAGTTATTACTTGGAAATTACTACTTTAGGAAATAAATACCTGGGAATGAGTGCTGGCTACTGATTTATAGCCTCTCAGTTCCAAATTCACAAATTTGGCCTGCTCTGTGACAACGGTTCCGGGCTAAGTATTTTTTTGTCAACTGGCACTATATTAAGTTTTGTCAATAGAGGGCGCTAGAGAAACATTGCAGGAGGAGAAAGATTTGCTTCATGGTTCCGGATTGATTCTCTGCATGTTTCTGCAATGGAGACGACTTCTCCAGCCTCTGGCTTCTTCAACACACGGGGCTCCTCCAGCACATGACTCCTGCTGCATGGCACACAGCTGCACCCAGTAACCAAGAGCTTCCCCTGGCAGCCCACCCACCTGGGAAGTTTTGTAGGAGACTGTCTCCAGGGAGATACCTCTCCACGAACAACTTTCCCTAGAGCTCTTCTTTAAAAAAAAAAAAAACAAATTTATTGAGGTCTAATTGATATACAAAAAAACCAGTACGTATTTAACGTGTACAATCTGATGAGTTTGGACAGAAGCCTACACCTGTGATACCATGACCACAATCAAGGAAATAAACATAACCATTATGCTACGTGAAATAAGTTAGTCACAGGACAAACACGGCATGATTCCACATGTGAGACTTTTAAAATAGTCAAATTTATAGAAGCAGAAAATAGAAAGGTGGTTGCCAGAGGATGGGAGAGGAAGAAATAAGGAGTTGTTCAATGAGTATAAAATTACGGTTATACAAGATAATTTCTAGAGACCCGCTGTACAACGTAGTGCCTGTGGTTAACGATATGCTGTTGTGTATGTCCCCAAGACTCTAGAGGAGTTGATTGCAGGCAAATTCCGCCCCCCCAGCACCACAACACTTCTCTGCCATCTGGTTAGTCCCCAATGGGCCTTCTCCCAAGAGGTGGGCACCTCTTCCTTGGGTGCTTTATCTCAGACCTAGGAATAGTGACCACTATTCCTGTATTCTTTAGTTTCTCTTTACTTCTCTAATCTCTAATCCCTTGTTATACTTAATCTTTTTTTTTTTTTTTGAGGAAGATTAGCCCTGAGCTAACATCTGCCACCAATCCTCCTCTTTTTGCTGAGGAAGACTGGCCTGAGCTAACATATGTACCCATCTTCCTCTACTTTATATGTGGGACACCTGCCACAGCATGGCTTGCTAAGCTGTGCCACATCTGCACCCAGGATCTGAACAAGTGAACCCCAGGCTGCTGAAGTGGAACCTGTGTGCTTAACCGCTGTGCCACTGGGCGGGCCCCTACTTAATCATTTTTATATTAAATTTTCCCTATTCAGATGGCTCATGATTTCTCTTTTCTGGTTGAATCAAGACTCATACAGAGTAGAATTGCTAGACCTTATGGTAGGTTCATCTTTAACATTATTAGAAACTGCTGAGCAGTTTCCAAAATTGGTTGTATATTTTACTCTCCCACCAAAAATATAGGGGTTTTCTGGGTACCCCATATCCTCTCTAGGATTAGGAATTATGTAGTCCTTTAAATTTTACCCATTCTAATATGTGTGCAATGGTTACTATGCTTTTACTTTACAATTCCCTGAAGACCAATAACATTGAGCATCTATTTATGAGCTTGTTGATTACGGATATGATATCGATTGTGAAATTCCTTTCCAAGTCCTTTGACTATTTTTAGAAATAGGTTATCATTTTAGTACTGGCTTATGGAAATCTTTATATAGTGATGATATCAGTCCATTGTCAGATAAATGTATTATGAATATTTTCTCTCACTCAATGTCCTTCATTTTTTATTTCTCAACTTCCTTTGAGGAGCAGAAGTTTTTAATATTGATGAAGCACAGTTTACAAATTTTTAAATCTTTGGTTAGTTTTTTTTCCTTAAGAAATCTTTGCCCACAATAAGATCGCAAAGATATTTTACCATGTTGTCTTCTAGGTGCTTTGTACTTTAGTTTTTTTAATTACAGGACTACCTGAAATTCATTAATCTAATTAATTAACCTACCTCAAATTAAGATTTGTGTACAGTGTAATGGTCAAGTTTCATTTTTTCCCCAATATTGCTGTCTAGTTGATCCAGCACCATACAACAAGAAGACTTGGCTTTCTCCTTTGAATTACATTAAGACCTTTTAATTCCTTTTCTTCCCTCACGGTCATTGGCTATGATCAGCAAGGCAATGCTAAATAGAAGTGTCAAGAATGGACATTCTGCTCTGATCCCAATCTTAGGAAAAAGCATTCAATATTTTACCAGTAAGTGTTTTCATATTGTAGCTATAATGAGGTGTAAATAATATACAATAAACTGCACATAATAAAGTGTACAATTTGATAAGTTGTGACATATGTATACAGCTGGGAAATCATCAACACAACCAAAATGATAGACATACATCATCCTCAAAAGTTTCCTTGACTAATCCATCCTTCCTACCCCTCCCATCTCTTACTTCTAAGCAACCATTAATCTACTTTCTGTCACTGTTGATTGGTTTGCATTTTCTAGAATTTTATATAAATGGAATAATACTGTATAAGATAATTTTTTCACTCAACATAATTATTTATAGATCCGTCTATAGTGTTGCATGCATCTCTAGCTCATCTTGTTTTATTGCTGAATAATATTCCATTATATGGATATACGATAATTTGCTCATCCATTCATCTATTGAAGGATCTCTGGGTTGTTTCTAGTTTTTGTCTATTATAAACAAAGCTCCTATGAACTTTCATATACAAATTTTTGTGTGAACATATGACTTTGTAGGGGAGCAAAATTTGCCACTGCAAAATGTGTCTCTTTGGCATGAGGGTTATTTTGAGTTGATCATTTTTAAGAAACAGAAGTCTCAAGAAGTTTTTCTCTTTACCTCCCTGCTAACTGCCTAAAAGAATTTAGATGAAGGACCTGTTCCATTAAGGGAGTTATCACCATAGATAACTGCAGTATAATATGAACTAGGTGTGGTAGCAGGGAGAAATCTAGCCAAGTGTGTTTGCTAAAATTCCTCTCTGTGTCCCATTGTTTCTGCAGGGCCCCACAAACATTTGTTTACCAAAGACTTGCTCTTTTCATCTTCCTGTGAATCATCTTCCTTCCCTTTGAAGTCCCAGACCCCTACCCCCTTCTCTTTAGCTCTTATTCTTATGGAGTCCCCATATGCATGAAATTACTTTTGATTTTCTCTTGTTAATATGCATCATGTCAATTTAATTCTTAGACCAGCCAGAAGAAAGGTAGAGGAGAAGGGTAAAGGAGAAATTTTTCCTCCCCAACACCTTCACTTCTTTTAGGTAAATGCCTCATATTTGAAAGGCTAGGTCATAGGGTAGGGGTATACTGAACTTTTAAAGAAACTCCCAAACTGTTTTCCAAAATGGTTATACATTTTATGCTCCCACAAGCAATGTGTAAGAATCCATTTGCCCTTCATCTTTGCCAACACATGGTATGATCACTCTTTTTAATCTTAGCCATTCTCATAAGTGTGCAGTAGAAGCTCACTTGTGGTATTAAATTGCATTTCCCTAATGACTGGTGATGTTGAGCATCTTTTTCTGTGCTAGATTGCGATCCATAGATTAACTTCGATGAATTGTCTGTCAGATCTCTTGTCCATTCTTTGTAAATTGAATTGTTCCTTTACCTTCATTGCTTTTGCTGGGGTCCTTATATGCCCTAGATATACACCTTTTAACATATTTTAAAACACTTAATTAGCTTGTATGTTATTTTTCTCAACAGTCTCTTTCAAAGAGCAGAACTTCTTACTCATAATGAAGTACAATTCATCATGTTTTTTTTCATGGTAAACCATGTTTTTAGTATCATATCTAAGAACTCTTTGCACAACTCTACAATTTTATAGCTGTAGGTTCTTTTTATTTGAGACATGATTCATTTTGAGTTACGTTTTCTATATAGTGTAAGGTGTGGATGAAGGTTCATTTGGAGGCATATAAGTATCCAGTTTTTCCAGCCTCATTTTTTGAAAAGAGTATCTTTTCTCTATTGAGTTGTCCTTGCTTCTTTATGAAAAATAATTGGACCTTACATATGGGAGTCTATGTCTGGATTCCTAACCATCACAAGAGATGCAGAAAACATCATTCAATAAAAATGAATACCCAGTTATAATTTCAAAAAACCAGCAAATATAGATAAAAGATATTTTACTTAATATGATAAAAGACATCCAAAAATTCTTAATACACACACTATGTGTAATGGTGAAATGCTTTTTTAAAATTTCCTTTATATTAATGAAAAAGAACATGAGGATTACTACCTAATCAGTATGGTCAAGCAAAAAAAGAAAGAAAATTATGTGGATTGGAAAAGACAAAAATAAACTCTCATTGTTCATAGACTTTATGATCATTCACTTAAAAAACCTACAGCGATTTACCGGTAAATCATTAAAATTTATAAATTTAGCCAAATTGTGTATGCATAATTAATCTAAAATATTCTTGTTTACATATAATTTATGTAATTTAAAAATGTATATTACTGACATTAACCAACAATATAACATTCTCACAAAACATGCCTATTATGAAAAAAACTATTGAAAGATATTGAAAGACTTAAGTGGAAATATGTAGCATAAGAGATTATTACAGAAGACATAAAAATAATTCATACAAGTGGTAAAGAAAAAAACAAACTATTGGTTAAAATAATTTGACAAGCATTTCTAAGACGAGAATATATGAATGTCCTTCACCAAAAATGTTTGAAAAAATTTAACTAGCAAATTAATATTAAAAAACTACAATAAAATAAATCTCATCATCTGATTGGCAAAAAATAAAATAAATCAAGAAATATAAAGTTTTGATGAGGATGTACAGCAACAAAGCCTGTTGGTGGGAATGTAAATTAGAACTTTGAAAAATAACATTATCTAATAAAGTTGAAGACGTGTATATACTGTAATCCAGCAATTCATCCTAAGCATTTACCCTGGAGAAAACTTCAACAAGATGCTATTGATGGAAGAATAAATAAATATATTTTATAGTAATCCTCCAATAAATACTACTCGAAATGAAGATAAATGAAATGAAACTCTAGTTGTCAAGGTCTCAAGAATATGAAGTAGAGTAAAAATGCAAGTAGCTTAACCTACATCATTTATATGAAGGTCAAAAAACTGTAAAACTAAACATATTATGTAATAAACTTCACAAAGTAAAAGGAACAAAAAACACAAATGTCAGGATTGCATATCCTTAAGATAGGCAGAAACGGGGCTTTAATCACATCTAAATTTCTATTTCTGAGTCAGTAGCAGATGCATTAATGTTTATTCCATGATCATTGCTTTTACCTAACATATGCATTATAAATTTCCTCACGTGTATTTAATACGTATATAAGATAAAATATATATTATATCTCTATATAATATATAAAATATATTTTAAATATATAACATATAGTATGATATATAACTGCTATCTATAATTATATAGTATAATATATTAAATATCATTATACAGTATATTGAATGTGAAATCTATATTTTATTTAAAGATAAGATTAAAATGAAAACAAGGGCGTAATATTTTCAAGGAAAATTGAAACATAGATTATTATATGTAGCTAAATTACCATGTAAATATGAAAGTGAAATGAATATTCTCTGAGTGAAAAGGCTCTAGAAATTTTATCAGAAAAAGTCTGTTTTTGAAAGTAGCAGTTTTGAAGGAAGTATTTCAGCAAAAAAGGAAATTATCTTGTGTTAGGAATAGTGAGCAATGGAAATTAAGCATGAATGAAAAATAGGAACATTTGTTGCAAAATTAAAAAAGTAGAATTATATGTGGAAAAATGAATAAATTTCTAATTCTTAACACTAAGTGAACAAATAAGAATTAAGAAATATCTTGAATAGATTAGTCAAAAATATGCTAACTAAATATCACAAAAAACCTGTGTAATTTTTAAGTGTTAACATATATTGTACTAACGCAGGTAAAATGGAATGGAGTGACGTATATTAAATTTATTAGTGTGAGTATCTGTTGGCATAAGAAGAATCAGAAGAGCAATGAAACATAAAGCTGGCAGGAGGGTGTCACAGGAATAGAAGATAAAGAAAAGTAAAGGAGAAGGGTGAGATGGCGGAAAATATACATTGGCCTTTGCCTCCAGCTCCTGACACAGGGCTCCTGAAACCCATGTAATTTCCTGGGTGATAGGAGTGCCTTTTGCTCTAATGACGTGACTCTGGGCGAAATCCTGGATGACTCCTGGAGGAGGCTGGTCTCTAGAAAGACCGAGCCATGATTAGAAGCTTAGAATTTTTGGCCCCATCCCTCAGCTCTTGAGAAGGGAGAATGACTGAAAATGGAGTTAAGGATCCATCACTCCTAAGTGATTTTATGGAAGCCTCCATAAAAATCCCCAAAGTACAGGATTCAGGGAGCTTCCAGGTTGTTTGTTGAACATGTGGAGGCGCTGAGAGATCAGCCCGCTCAGACAGGGCATGAAAGCTCAGTGCCCTTTCCCACATACCTTGCCCTACAACTCTCTTTTTCTGGCTGTTTCTGTGTCCTTTATCATATCCTTTACTAAACTAGTAAAGGTAAGTATTTCCCCAAGTTCTGTGAGCCACTCTAGCAAATTAATCTGACCCAAAGAAGGGGATCATTGGAACCTCTGATGTACAGCTGGTTGGTCAGAAGTACAGGTGGCAACCTGGGCTTATGACTGGGGTCTGAAATGTGGGAGGGATGTGCAGGGGGTGGGGACAGTCTTATGGGACTGAGCCCTTAACCTGTGGGATCTGCTGCTATCTCCAGGTAGATAGTGTCAGAATTGAGTTAAATTGTAAGACATCCAGCTGGTGTCATGGAGAATTGCTTGGTGTGGGTAAAAACTTCTACATATTTGGTGACCAGAAGCGTCATAAAGAAGTGTTCCGTGAGTGTGGTAGCAGTGTGAAAGCATAAGAGATGCACAGGAGAGAGACTGAACTGAGGTTTTTCTTACAGAAGAAGCCTCTTGTGTACCCAGGAAGGTGGACAACATAATTAGCTCAGTCATGTGTACTGCAAGTTGGAAAAAGTCAATGGAATAATGGACCTATAAAGATGGACAATGAATTGAGCAGTGAAAAGAGAAGCAAGAGATCAGATGGAAAATTAGACCAGACATGAGAAGCCTTGCTTGCCTTTAGGCAATTGGGATTCAGTGGATGTTTTTGAAGGGGGAGTAACATGAACAGACATGCGTTTTAATAAAGATAAAATCACTCCTATGTGAGGTAGAGAAAAGCTTGTAAGGTCTGAGAAGTGGGCCTAGGGCAAAACTCAGGGAGCAGCAAATTTAAAGACTAGATGGAAGCAGAAGAGGGTTTTTTTTTGTTTTTGATAAAGATTAGCCCTGAGCTAACATCTGCCTATCCTCCTCTTTTTGGGGAGGAGTCTGGCCCTGAGCTAACATCTGTGCCCATCTTCTTCTACTTTAAATGTGGGATGCCTGCCACAGCATGGCTTGAACAGTGGTGTGAAGGTCTATGCCCAGGATCTGAACTGGCAAACCCCAGGTTGGTGAAGCAGAGCATATGAACTTAACCACTGCACTACCAGCCCTGTGCCCAGAAGAGGTTTTGAGACAACAAAGAGAAGTGAGCTTAAAGGTCCAAGTGAGTGGGAGAGAGGAGCAGGAGACAGGATGGGGTCAGCTGGGCCAAGGTGGGCGAGTGGAGGGCAGAGAATGATCAATAGAGCTCAATGCCTCAGAAACATAAGGGCTGTTTCCAGGCCCTTGTAATCTACAAGTAGGAGGTAATGGATGAATTTCCCTACTGTAGTTTTACTGGTATGTTTGATGTGGAAGCCTTATTTTGTGATTCAGGTGTAAGTGGGATTTGAGGAAGTAGCCACAGCAAATAGAATAAATTTCATTTTATGTGAAGGCAAGAGATAAAGAGAGGAAGTGACTTAAGGATAAAGTAAGTTGAAAGTAAGGATTTGTTGTGTTTTTAAAATAGAATTCCCTACCTCATATTCCCAGAGACATTTTTTAAAAGTCTTCTGCTGAAGCATTTATTGTGTTTGCCTTGTTAATGATAAATTTAAGTATGCATCTATGACTGTAATCTCAACTAGTTGATGAGCTCTTGGAGGGCAGGGATTATTTTTTATTCATTATGTTAATCCCCATAGTGTGTAATTTCTAGATGCATAAGAAATGAGAATTTAATAAAGTTTAATTCATCAGTATGTAGTATTTCCTCTTTCAAATGATTCTCAAGTATTTTATCTTGAGCAGCATATCTTGTTAGTAGTAAAATGTAAAATACCTCAAGTATGTCTTTCTAATGAGAGGCACCCAGCACCGGGCAGCGGTTTTCAGTGTGGTTCTCAGACCAGCAGCAGCAGCAGCAGCTGGGTAAGAAATGCAAATTCTTGGGCAGCACAGAGACCAACGGAATAGAAACTCTAGGACTGAGGTCCAGCCATCTGTGTTTTTACGAGCCCTCCAATTGATTCTGATTTGCCTTTAACATTTGAGAACCATCGATGAAGAGAATCAAGAAGACCCTTGGATTGAACCAAATCTGTTTTCACATCTCACTTTTGTCACTTACAAGCCACACGCAGTCAGCATGTTTTTAATAATTCCAGATAACTTGAGGAATCATTATGAGAAGTGAGTGATCCAGTAGGTGAAAGCAATTAGCCTACTGCCTGATATAATGTCAATATTAAATAAAAATGAATTTCCCTATCTAATACACAATGCGTTGCTATTATGGAATTATATTTTCCTAGAGAAACTTAGAAATAATATAGTTAAAAAGTTGAGGACGATGGTGTTACCAAGCAAGGGCTCACCACTCGATGAGCACAGAAGCCGACATCATGGCATGCTGGTCTTTGAAAGAAGAAAGGCTTTGCTGCACAATCAATTGGCAAAGAGGCAGGACAGGCTCTCAAATCTGTCTTGCCCATCCAAAATCTGGGGTAAGGTTTAAAGGGTCAGAGAAGGCAGGCTGGTATGCAGAAATGCTGGCAGGATAAGTTTCGATTGGAAGATCAAAATTTTCTCTTCTGGGCATGCTCCTTTTGGCTCACCCTTGAAAAACAGCTTTAACATCCTTTCTTAAGATGGGGTTGGTTGGGCTGGCGCCATGGCCGAGTGGTTAAATTCATGTGCTCCACTTCCGCAGCCCAGGGTTTCGCTCGTTTGTATCCAGGGCACGGACATGGCACCGCTCATCAACCCACGCTGAGGCAGTGTCCCACATACTACAACTAGAAGGACCCACAACTGAAAATACACAACTATGTACTGGGGGGCTTTGGAGAGAAAAAGGAAAAATAAAATGTTTAAAAAAAAAAAGATGGTGTTGGTTATGGGAGTTTACCAGGAAAAGCATAGTAAACAAGGGTAAAGTTGTTATGCAGATTTTTAAGTCATTGCCTTGTCTATTGATAAGAATTTCTAGAAATTTAGAGTCATCCTTCCCTTCCTGGCACAGAGAAGGAGGCACCTTATGGAGAAATGGAAATTTCTCTTATAAATGTAAATTTCCCTTACAAAAGTGTAACTTCTACTAACTTTTCAGAGCTTTTCCTGTGTCTGCTCTTTTTTAACAATTATCAGCTCAAAATGGCCTTTATGCCGACAAGGCTTTTTTCAGGCTGGCAAATGCTGTTCCTGGTTCTGTGGTTACAATGGGAATTGACCTAGGCTGAGCACTTACTTTCATTTGGCAATTGTCCTGGGTGTTTTTTCAAGAGTATTAAAGGGGAGTAGAATTCTTCACCCCAAAATGTGTCACTTTGGCATAAGGATTATTTTAGGCTGGTTATTGCTAAGAAAAAGCAGACAGAAGAGAAACTCTGAAAACCAAGTAGAAGCTACCCTTTGTAAAAGACATTTACATTTGTAAGGGACATCTCCATTTGTAGGGGTGTCTCCCTGCTGCACCAGAAAGAGAGAGAGGACCTTATCTCTGGAAAATTATCAATGCAGAAGGCAACAACTTAAATGTGCATTAAAAACCTTCTCCTTGTTTACTGTGCTTTTCCTGTAACCTCCCATAACTGACTCCCCCCACCTCCAACATCCTTTTTTGCCTTTAGCTGAAGGTGGAATTTAAGGTGGAAGTTTTGGCCCTTTTGGCAAGTCACTCAATTTTTCTCAGTTCCTCCTATGTATACATGATATTAAATTTTGTTTGATTTTCTTCTGTTATTCTGTCTCATGTCAATTTAATTCTTAGGCCAGCCAGAAGAACGTAGAAGGGTAGAGGAAAATTTCTTCCTCCCTTGCAGTATCACTTAGATTTCAAACAATGTCTTGTGTCAAATGTTAGGGCAAATCTCACTTCAAAGTCTACTTTATTTTTAGCATCACTCCCGTTACCTTTGTGGCAAGACTGAGTCCATTAATTGCAAAAACAAACAAAACAGAAAGGTTTCTATAAGGAATTCCATATTTTCACTTAAAATTTCAGATCCATTTTTATTTTTAAACGGGGGGAAGGAGTACTATAGCGAATGATTTAATAGCAAAGTTCTAAATAGGAAGATTTCTCATATTTGGGGAAAATAAAGTCACTAAAGCTTGTTTGCCCTGTAAATGCTTTTTATCATCTGGGCAGGAATGGAAAGATAAAGGGATCAATCACAGGGAAAGGCATGCGTTTTTCAAAGCTTTGTCTCTTTCTATTGTTCAGCTTTAGCAAGGGTATTAAGGCAGCTTCCTGTAAACAGCACTTATTCACACTGCTCACACTTTATACAGCTTTACCCCATCCTCTGTGTTTAAATGCAAGGTCAGCTCTACACCGTTATGAAGAAAAGTCTTTTGAAATCACGTCTCCCTCCTTCTCAAGTGCCTCAAATACATCTCCGAGCCCCGTTCTTGAATCGACATACATTTAAAAACAATTCAGTTATGGATTGATCAGCCGATCCAGTGACACAGGCTACAGCTTGCTCTTGCCATTGTTTTCTTGTTGCTAGTAGGCCTTTGTTTAAATCCTGCAGCATCAGCCCTGGCTGCGATAATTGATTGACTGAGCTGTGCCACAGGGCACAAAATAGCAAAGGAAGGAAAATATGAACAGTTAGTGAACGAAGCCCTGGGAAAAGACATAAATAAATGTAGTGTACCCGAATACTGCAGCGTTGGTGGACTCCTAACCAAGGCAAGATAGACCAGGGGACTGTATCTTTATTTTAATGTTTGGGAGGTGAATTCAAGGAGAGACATTGTGTTCCAAGAGCGTTGTTAAGACTTCAAATGATTATTTCCTAAGCTAATGAGACAAACACACCCACACCTAGATAAATTCTGAACCTAAATGGCCTTCACAGTTTGAGCTCCTCAGATAATATGGTAATGAATATTTCAGAAAAGCCTATAACAGTCATCAAGTCAATAAATACAGACTGGCTACATCTCTGGTGACATTAGCATATAAATCCATTTGAGTGAGCCATTCAGAGCTCAGCATTTAGCATTTCCCATGAATGTGAATAGGACCTAATAAAATCCCTAAACTTTCTGTGAGGTTTGTGTGTATATGAGGAAATCATAGCCTTTTAAAATCTCAGAATTGGAAAGAAACTTAAAGGTCAGATAATATAGTTACCTTGTAATGAGTTATTTGGGAAAAGCAACATTATCAAGTTGTGTCTTTTGTAAACTCAAACACAACTGGTAATTTGGGCAGAAGCTCAGTATTTGGGGCACTTTAATTAATGACAACTCATGTAGCAAGTTTCAGACAAAATTATTTAATCAGTGAAAAAGATCATTTGGACCTCGGTACCTCTTGCAAGAGGACACAGCATTTATATCATATTAAATGAAGAGATTTCCTTAAAGTGTTCTTGTTTACATCTAAGTGGGCTGGCTTCTTAAAGACTTCCTTCTCTTTCCTCTCTTCCATTCTTCCTTCCTTTTTTCTGTCTCCCTCCCTCTCCCTTTCTTCCTCCCTTCTTTTGTACAAGATAAAAACTAGTTAAAAGCTAATTACAGAATCCATGTCAAGAATTGTTTAGAAACACACCTAACAAAGCCATTTACTCAAGAATGTGAGGCTGAGGAGAGAGAGTTGGCTGAGGCTAGTCTGCTCTATATAACAATTTAATAGGATGTGTGTGTGGGTAGCGTCAGCTGGGAGCTAGAGAAGACAACCTGAGCAACTCCTTTAAAACATCTACCTGTGAGAATTCACAGAGGCTATGATAACTGCATGTTTTTATGGACAGTGATATTTCAGTTTTTAAAAGTGTTTGCTGGGCAGTGATGTACTATAATGTCTTTCTATTTCCTTAAAAAAAGTATGATCGCATGAAGTCATCTTGTATTAAGTGGGGTTAAATGAAGATAAACAAACAAACAAACAAACAAAAACCTGTGCTTCATCTCTGGATTGATACAGTGCAGAGAGAAAAGTCACGGATAATGAGAAATGATTAAGACCAAAATTTAAGCAGAAACAGAAATTAGTAACTAACATTTACTGAAGAAAAAGGCCAAATATCATGTTATGGGCTTCCATGGATTTCCTCCTGGGGTGGGGGGGGGGGGGAAGGCAGGAATTTTTCCTCCAGCCTTCTAGGTTCTTCTGACTGGTCCAAGAATTAAATTGACATGAGACAGATTAACAGGAGAAAATCAAATTTAATTTTGTGCATACAGAGGCTCCATAAGACTATGGGGCCCAAAGACAGTCAGGCAGTTGAGGTCTATGTGCTGAGCTAAGGAGAAGTGGGTAGGGGTCTGGGACTTCAAAGGAGTGGAAGACAAATCACAGAGGAATGGAGAGAGCAAATGTTTGGTAAACAAATGATTGCCCTGCCCTGTGGAGAAGTCTTTATTATGTAAAAGAAGGTACTAAAATAATCCTTATGCCAAAAAGAAGTATTTTGGGGTGGCAAAGTTGCTCCCCTACCCTCCTTTACTGCATGAAAGCAATGATTATTCTTCTCATGTTCTACAATAAGAAAATGGAAGCACAAAGAAATTGTCACGTCCATAAAGGCATACAGCTAATAAGTAATGTGAATGAGCTTTGAACCCAGGGAGTCTGACATGAAACACAGAAAATAGATAAACAGATAGATGATAGATAGATAGATAGATAGAAAGATAGATAGATAGATAGATAGATATAGAGTTATGGACTGAATGTTTGTGTTCCTTCAAAATTCATATGTTGAAACCCTACTTCCCAATATAAAGGCATTAGAGGGTGGGGACTTTGGGAGGTGATTGGAGTTGATGAGTTGATGAGGTCATGAGGGTAGAGGCCTCATGAATGGGATTTGCACCCTTGGAAGAGTCACTAAAAAGTTTGCTTCCCCTCTCTGCTCTCCACCATGTGAGGATGCAATGAGAAGTCAGCAGTCTGCAGCCCAAAAGAGGGTCTTTACCAGACCTCAACCCTGGTGGGACTCTGATCATGGACTTCCATCCTCAGAATTGTAAGAAACAAATTTCTATTGTTTGTAAGCCACTCAATCTATGTTACTTTGTTTTAGCAGCCTGAACTAAGACAGATTCATAGATGATAGACAGATATTTGTTAAATCACTATTTTTTCCAAATAAAATCTGGGTTATTCTGACTTCCAAAGAGTATCATTAATATGCACTTTAGATACATAATGTGTTTCTAAACAGAGCTTATAAACATAGCTTGTAAACATAGTTATCTCATTTGTAATGTAACTACTCACAGGATCCACACTTGGAATGGTGATTTAATGAGTGACGATCTTTACAGTTCTAACATACAGTATTGTTAACTCATAGGAAGAAGTGGTAATAAATTTAAAAGCCCTTTTGCATTTTGAGATGAATCCAAAGTATGTTATATTAGGCTATATGCTTCTTCAGTCTTTAGTCTATGTAAGTCCACAAGTGTGCCAGTCTGTTTTGTCCTGAAAAGGAATTCCATGCCTTAAATGCTAAATCACTGACTTCAGAAAGAATATGGAAATTACAAGGATGTGCATTTATTGATCATAGTGGCACTCGGAAGTGTTTCAGTAGACTAAAGTAAAAGGTTTGTCCATTGACTTTTTCATAAGTTTTGTTTTTAATATCTTTTATTTTTCTATTCCCAGGTGTTACACACACTGAAAGATTTACCTTTGACAAATGTATGCTCTTTTCAAAAGGAACAAAAATAGTTTCTTTTAAGAATCATCTAAAAAAATCAATAAATATGGTTTAACTTCAAAGAAATTTTATAAAGTAAAAATGGAGATGCAAAATGGCATATACAATGTAGTTCCATTACTTCAAAAATAAATGTGTTAATTCTGCTTCCAGCAGAGATAGAAGTACAATAACTGGATTTATCTTCTTTCTTGAAATAACTAAACAGGAAAAAATACATGTAACAACATTCTTAAGCCATTGGACATCAAACAATGAAGGCCAGTGATTGCTGAGAGATAGGACACAAACAAGGAGATACCAAACATTTCCACAAGTAAATGCCTAGAGAAAGTTTGTAGGCTGTGAAGCAGAGCTAAAGGAGGTGGAGAGGGGCAGGACTCAGGGAGAGACAGGCTATCTCCCTAAGTAGAAAATACTAAGCTAGGAGTTCAGGGAAACCAAGGGGATTAGAGTTCACAGGTCAGAGTATGGGAGAGGAGAGAACTGAACATAGAGAGAAAACTCTGGAGATTTGCAGAGAGTTTCCTCAAGTATTTAGTTGAGTGCTCATCATCATTTACTTGTGAGGAAAATGCCCAAGGCTGGGAAAGAATCACATGGAAGGACCAAGGGAATGTTAACCAAAGCTCACACGAAGCCGGGAACAGTGTCTGTTCCCCACAGCCAGAATGGAAATTCTTTTAATTAACGGGGCATTTGTTAGAATATTAAGGAAAGTTTTGTCTTTTGGGAGAGAGCAGTTAGCCTTAGATCAATGTATAAGGTATAATTTAAGTCCTGGAGAAAGAAGGGGAGGCAGAGAATAAATATTTGAAGAAATAGTAGGTCACAATTTTCCAACCTTGATGAAAAGTTGTTATATACATGTGAAGTAATGTGATATCACTTTAGCATACATTTAGATGACTTGCAGGTGTATACAATAAATCCTACAGCAACAAATAAGCATGAAAATTTATAATTAATGAGAAAAAAGGCAATAAAATTGAATCATGAAAGTTACACAATCCAAAAGAAGAAAGAAAAAGGGAAACAAAGAACTATGGGACAAAAGATAAATAAATAGAAAGATGGTAGATTTAAACCCAATCATAGCAATAATCGTATTAAATATCAATGTTCTGAACATCTCAATTAAAAGGCAGAGATTGTTGGATTAGACAGAAACGTAAGACCCAACTTTATATGTATCCTACAGTCAACCCAGTTTAAATACAAAAACACAAATAGGTGAAAAGTAGAAGGAAAGAAAAAAAATTTGGACAACATTAACATTAATCAAGAATACTGGAGTGGCTATCCAGAGTTTAAAAAAAGTAATTTCATAAGAGACTATAAGAATTCTAAATGTTTATGCACCAAATAACAGAGCTTTAAAATATATGAAGCAAAAACTAATAGGAAGGAAAGGAGAAATAGACAAATTTGCAAATAAAGCCAAAGATTGTAATATCTCTCCCTGAAAAATCAATAAGAGAAACAAAACAGCAATGAGCAAGATTATAATAGACTTGAATAAACCAACTTGATGAAATGGATATTATAGAACTCTTCACCCAACAACAGCAGAATACACATCATTTTAAATTGCCAAAAAAATGTACACACAGACCACATTTAGGGCTATAAAAAATTTTCAATTTTTAAAAATTCAAGTCATACTAAGGAAGTTCTCTGACCATAATAGACTTACATTAGAAATCAACAATAGAAGATCTCTGAAAATCCTCAAATATTTGGAAATTCAGTAAGACCCTTCTCCATAACCCATGAGTCAAAGAGGAACTCAAAGGGAAGTTTGGAAAATATTTTGAATAGGATGAAATTGAAAACACAATATATAAAAATTTGTGTGATGCAGGTAAAGCAGTACTTAGAGGGAAATTTATAAGGACAAAAACCTTTTAGAAAAACAAAGTCTCAGATCAGTGACTTCAGCTTCTACCTATGCAAAACGAAAAAGAAGAGCAAACGAAACCAAAATAAGCAGCAGAAAGGAATTGATAAAGATCAGAGTGCAAATCAGTGAAACTGAAAACAAAATATATACAGAAAATTTTAAAAAATCAATGAAACCCAAACTTGGTTCTTTTAAAAAACCAATAATATTGACAACTGTCTAGCCAGGCTGATCAAACCGTAAATTAAAAAGATACAAATTATCAATATGAAGAATGAAAGTAATGATACTACTACATATTCTACAGATATAAAAGTTATTATATAGGAATATTATAAAAAAACTTGTCCAAATATATATGAAAATTTTTGTAAAATGGACAAATTCCTTGCAAGATACAAACCAGCAAAGCTCACTCAAAAAGAAATTAGTAACCTGAATAGTCCTATATCTATGAGAGACATTGAATTTATAGTTTAAAACCTTTTTTAAAAAATGTAAATAACAAGAACCTCTTAGTCCAGTTGGATTCACTTGATGGTTTTACCAAAACAATACCAATTCTAGTCAAAGTTTCCCTCCAAACTTGAAGAGGAAGCAATGCAATACAATTCATTACTGTATTACTTGGAAACCAAAATGTGACGGAGATATTTCAAGAAAGAAAATGTCTAAATCAGTATCTCTTGTGAACATACAGGCAAAATGTCTTTTTTTTTTTTTTTTAACCCTGAGCTAACTGCTGCCAATCCTCCTCTTTTCACTGAGGAAGACTGGCCCTGAGCTAACACGTATGCCTATCTTCCTCTACTTTATATGCAGGATGCCTACCACAGCATGGTATGACAAGCAGTGCCATGTCCACACCTGGGACCTGAACCGGTGAACCCTGGGCTACCGAGAAGCAGAACGTGTGCACTTAACTGCTGCACCACCGGGCCGGCCTGCAAAAAAGTCTTAATAAAATTGTATATAATAAAAATCGGCAACATATAAAGGAGATAATACACCATGATCAAGTGGAATTTATCCAAGGCATGCAAGATTAGTTTATCATTTGAAAATAAATCAATGTAATTTATTAACTGACAAAAAAGAAAATCCATACAATCATCTCAACACGAGGCAAAAGCATTTTACTAAAAGAAAATAAAATAAAAATAAAGGAAAACCCCTTTCATGATTAAAAAAAGTTTTAGCAAACTAAGAATAAAAGAGAAGTTTCTCAGCCTGATAAAGGGTGTAACAAAACACCCTACAGCTAATGTCATACTTAATGAGAAACACTAATTGCTTTTCTCCCAGGATTGGGAATAAGGCAAGCATGTTTACTCTCTGCACTTGCTGTCAACATTGTACTGGATCTTCTAGTCAGTGCAATGAAGCAACAAAAACAAATAAATATCATTCGCATAGGAAATGAAGAAGTAAACTTGCATTTACGCACAGAGAAAATAGTAGTTTGTACAGAAAAATCACATGGAATCTCCAAAAGTGCTACTGGGACCAATAAGTGAGTTTAGGAAGGTGGCAGGTTAGAAGACAAATATACAAAAAAACAAATGTTAACTACAGACAATTGCACATTAAAATAAAACAAATTATCATACATAATAGTAACAAAAACCATGAAATAGAGATAAATTTGACAAAAGCTGTGTAAGACTGTATGCTAAAAATTCCAGATCAGTGTTGAGAGAAATTAAAGGAGTCCTAAATAGGTAAAGGATAGGCCGTGTAATGGATCAGAAGAAAACATAAGAGAAAACTTTTGAGACTTGCCATTAGGCAAAGATTTCTTGCATATGACACTAAAAGGATGATCAATCAAAAAATGTAGAAATTGAACCTCATCAATTTTAATGACTTCTACTCTTCCAAAGATTCTGGTAAATGAAGAAGAGACTAGTAACTATGGACTAGAAGAAATATTTACCCGATAGAGGACTTGCATCCAGAATATATAAAATTCTGGTTACAAGTTGTTACAGAATGAATGTTTGAGTCCTCTAAAATACATAGGCTGAAGCCCTAACCTCCAATTTGATGGTATTTGGAGATGGAGCCTTTGGAAGGAAGTTAAAACTAGATTAGGTCATGAAGGTGGGGTGCTGTTGGTGGGATTAGTGACCATTCAAGAAAAGAACGAGAGCTCACTCTCTGTCTCCATGCACATATACTGAGGAATGGCCATGTGAGAACACAGTGATAAGGTGGCTGTCTGCAAGTCAACAGAAAGCTCTTACCAGGAGCCGACCCAGCCAGAACCTTGAGCTTGGACTTCCCAGCCTCCAGAACTGTGAGAAACAAATTTCTGAGTTAGCTACCCAATCTATGGTGTTTTGTTATAGCAGCCCAAGCGGACTAAAACACAAGTTTATAAAACAGTAATAAGAAAACCAAAGTTTTAAAACCCAACTGAAAGTAGAAAAAAGTTTTTAACTGGTACTTTGTAGATACACAAATAGCATATATGCATATGAATTGATGTTCAGCATCATTTTTCACTTGGGAAATGCAAATTAAAACCACAACGAGACACTACTCCGTGTCTATTTGAATATCCAAAATTTTAAAAAACTGATAAAATTGTGACAGAAAGCAAATCAGTAGTTGGCTGTGCATGAGTGGGCAAGAAGGAATGGAAGGAAGAAACTATAAAGGAATGAGGAACCTTTTGGAGGTGATAGATATGTTTATTATCTTGACTACACTGATGGGTTCACAGGTGTATACGTATGTCTAAATTTATCAAATTGTACACTCTAAGTGTGTCCAGACTAATGGCACCTAACCCTTCGCTAGCACGTTCATTAAAATTTTTGCAATGAGAGAATAAGAATACATTTTATTACCTTAGTAAGGGTGGTTAATTTGTAATCCAGAAAAATATATCTGGATTTGATAGATGTAGACATTGATCTATACATATATATAAATATATAAATACAAGCTTAAATTTATAGAACTATAAATAAATATATGTCACATATATGACATAATGTTCTTATTTTTGAAATTTTTAAACATAATATCCATCTCACAAAGTTGTGAAAATTAAATGAGTTAATGCAGTCAAGGTATTTAGAATATTAGCTGGCCCAAGGTAAGACAGTCTCCAAATTCTAGATGTTATTTTCGCTCAGAATTGATTCCTTTCTGTATTCATAGTTATTGTAAAATATTTGTAACAAGCATTTCAAAGAATTTTTCATCTTCCCTTCTTAATTCAGCAATATCCACTTGGTTGATAGTGGTCTTCATTATCTGTCTGTCAAAATTAATATTCTAATATTCTAAACGTACTAAATAATCTAAAGAATATATCTTTTACATTATCTATCAGTAAATTTCTTTTTCATTGCTATAAAATTTGAGATTCTATTTACTTTATTGCCTTTCCACTTACAGAAGTTTCAAATTACAAACAGTTTTTATCATAAATGAAATTGACCTTAAAACTTCTCAAGGTAGCAGATAACTGTCTATCTGGTTCAAGTTTACTTTTTTCATATACTGTATATCATATCTATTCACAGTGGAATGAGAGAAGGAAGATTGACCCAGAAAAATCAACCAGACCTAGTTCAAAATATTGTTTTACTATTTTTATTCTCAATCTGTCTTAATATTTTTCGTTGTTTATTGTTAGGTCATCTATAAATAATGCAAACTTTTACAATATATAACCAATAAGGAAGCAAGAGAATAAATATCTATAGTTACCACTTGTAAATTTAAATGTTTATGTTGCTAAGATGATTGTTTATAGAGAAGCATGATGAACATCTTACCTAAATAAATAAACATATTTGTCTTATTCACTGGATATGGTCTCTCTCTCTCTCTATCTCTATATGCATGTGTGTATACATACATACTCATACATAGACAAGTGAAGAGAGAGTGTACACACATACAAACTGGATATATATGATATATAAACATATGTAACACATATAAACATATCTATGCACATTTTGAATATGTATGTAATATTTTACACTGCATTTGAGTACAAATTCTTATATATTAACATATATACACATGTAAACATTTGCATACACATATATGTACTTATACATGCCATATTTTATGTACACCGAACTAAAAATATAGTTTTAATTTATTATCTACCAGCATGTAAACTGTACATGACTATTCTTTACATGGGAAACTATAGAAGTTAGAATTGGTTAGGAGACATAAAAGAGGTAAACGTGAATTGATACATGTGGACTCAGTCAATGCAAATTTTGCAAGCTGCACATAAATTTTGTAGACCTAATGATTTTTGAAAAACATTTCCAAGGCTGTTTATGTTCTCATGTGGAAATCTAAATGGGATCTTACAGGAACTGGATTAAAGAATTTAGCTCTTGTCAAATACTGCTGGTCTCTGCTTTTTAATTTTCCTTCTCCTCTTGCCTTAATACATGCTTAGCCTTAGTTGTCCAAAAGTAGAACTCTCCAGCTAATATTTTTTTCTTCCTATTGTGCAAAGCAATTCTTCTTTAATGCTTACATGGGTATTTGAGTTTTGCTGTAGAATGCTGTGCACTGCAGTTTTGCTTTGAAATGAATGATCTTTTTTTTGTTTCAAGGTAAACAATTTTCTGCAGTGTTTTTGTTGCACATTGTTAGAAGTCATCCTATTGCTTAGATGTAGAAGGGGATTTTTGTTTTTTAAATCGCTGCTGCGAACAACTAGCTGTTTGATCAGCAACGCTTCTTTTCCTTTCTTTCTCCTTTTGTATTGGTCTTAGTCCCTGTCCTCTATGACACATCGAGATATGACTAGCTGGTACCACTCACAGTGGAAGCAATTTAATCTTTGTTAGAAAAGTACCCTGTTTCTCAGAAGTCATGTAATCATCTGAAGAAGAATGGTTGATTAAATTGTTTTTGCCAGCAGTTATATTTATTTGACCACACACTTTCTTTGTGCAGGGTTTGGAATTTTTTTCCCTTCACTTTAGACGGTATAATCAGGTTCAGTTTCTCCCTGTTTGTGCATCCTTTGTTCCTTGAGCATTTTCCGTAGAAAGAGTGAATTTCAGTTCTGTTCAGTTATCTTTTGGTAGGAAAACCTAGTTATTGTTCAGCATTTTATGAAGCGGAGATAATACTCCAATGTTAAACTTCCAATTGGACCTTTGTCTTCTGGTCAGTGAATAAAATGATTTTGTTTCATAAATGGCATTTCACTTCATTGTCGGCCTCATCTCTTCCATCATAGTAGTGTCTGTGTACATACTACAGCTGAATGAAGGTTTTAGTAAGAGATCGGTGTGTACCAGCTGAAAAATGGTATATTTCCCTGCTGAGAGCCTAGTCTAATTTACCTTACTTTCCTGTAACTCGAGAGAAAACTGACAATTGATGTTCTTTAGGACTTGGTTTAAAGGTGATTAAGAGGATTTCAGTGACAATGGGTGTTCTCCAAATACAAGGCAAGGATGGAACTAGAAGCATACAAAATATTTCGTTTGTTGGGACAATGAAAGGTTAAAGCAGGGGGAAAAATAAAGACGACTTTTCATTGTTATGAAAATAGCTGTATTTCAGTCAGTCTCTGTGAATGGATAACTTGGAAAGATTACCCTTCTCTGATTAAGCATTAAGCCCTTATATGTATTTATATCTATTTTGAGTACAATTTCATAGAACACACAAATTAGACTTATGTATTTGCTTTTAGTGATTGCTCAGGAGAATATAATGGTATTTAAAATATATGTATTCAAAAGCTTGAGCATTGAAGGTCAGATGCTGACTGATTTAAAAAACCAAAGGTGAAAAAGATATTTGAAAACGGAGAAAATTTCAAATAGTTTTACAATATTTGAATTACTCTAATAAAGGAAATAAAACTTTACATAAAAATGAAAAAATAGTGCATCATTATAAAAAATTCCTGAGTTTTCTTGTTAGTTAATCTCACTACTAAGATTTAAAACAGCACTTCATGATAAAATTTTGGAGTAGAGACCCTGGAAAGGGGTTGTTGAAAGAAATATGTTTGATTTACAACTGATATACTGATCATTTAAAAGGATTTAAGCATTCATAATGAGAATATTTGTTGCAAATGTGTGCAAAGGTGTTACTCCATTTTATGTTCTTAATGTGCAATATGCTTAATGTTGTCTGTTTATATGTTTGACCAGAAAATGACCACAGCAGTTTCAAATATAAAGCAGCCATCTTTAAATACACATTTGGTTCAAAGCTACCATAATGACTTTTTGCCAAAGACACCATTTTAGTGATTACAGAAGAATAAATTCTGGTTGTAGCCATTTTCATTTGCCTTGCACAGATGTCTATAATATTCCTTTAGAAAAATGCTTTCTGTCAAAGTGGCAATTTTGTGTTCCCTTGTGAAAACTGCTTTGAAACAAAAATGAATTTGATTTTATTTCTTTGGAACGAGTGAGAAGGTTATGTTTTCAATTCTCCCACTTGGTAGTCCCCATCAGTCCTTTTTGACACACAGTCTTAACTATGTTTTTGCACAATTTTGTTTTTTTAGACATAATTCTTTGTAAATTCAGCTCTCTCCTATGCCTCTCCATTACTGGGTTGGTGTTTGTTTTAATCGTCTACATTCATGGAGCACCATCCATTTTTAGTCAGTGAGTTGTCAGTAATATGCCATTACAAACTATAGGAACACTGTAGGTTTTTATTAGCTGTAGCTAAAAATTAGCTATAATTTATTAGTTTTATTAGCCATAGCTCATGCAGCTAATTTACAGGAAGACCCAGGAGACACGAAGTGACAGAAGGAGACAGAAGTATTTTCTGTCCGTAATATTAGTAGATGAAATAGAGCTGATATCTAGCTTGCTATAATGTTTGAAAAGAAATGTTTTGAACCCTATAGGAGAAAGAGAAAAATCATGTATCCCTATACTTTCAACCTTTCTCTCTTCTCTGCCAAATACCTAGTTGTTGTGTTGGGTTCTGTCACTTTATTTTTAGTAACTCTTTTGAAAGTTCAGGTACAAAGCTAAGAGGAGCATTAAAAGATACTGCAACGGTAATTCCTTCCTCTCTGATTGAGTATAAATAGTACATAATCAGTTCTACATTTTCAGGGACGGGGATTGTTGAAAGAATGTGTAGTAAAGAATTTCTCATTGTAACCAAATTAGGAAAGTCTATTATGGTGGACTATAATTTGAATTTAGCTTATTACAGAGTAAACTACTTCTAATAGTAATCATTAGACTGGGAATTTTTAGACAATCTATGAAAATATGTTTTCACTAATCTTGACTTGGATGATAGATACTTTTTATCTAACACGAAGTCTTTATCTTGGGGAAATGAAACCATTATCATGTATAATTCAGATTCTTTAAATTTTTGTTAATTAATTAATTAAAAGTTTAATTTTGTTAATTAAACTTTTTATTTTGAAGTAACTGTAGAATCACATCCAATCGTAGGAAATAAGACAGAGATTTCATGTATCCTTTACCCCGTTACCTCCAAAGGTAATATCTTGCAAAACTTTAGTACCATATCACAACCAGATATTGACAGTGATGCAGTCAAGATCCACAGTATTTCCATCATTACAAACATCCGTCTTCTTGCTCTTTTATAACCACAACCATCCCCTAGACTTAACCTTTGGCAATCACTAATCTGTTCTCCATCTCTATAAATCTGTCATTTCCAAAATGTTTAAAGAAATAGAATCCTACAGTGTGAGATACCTTTTAGGATGACTTTTATCACTCAGCATAATTCTTTTTTTTTTTTTTTGAGGAAGATTAGCCCTGAGCTAACTACTGCCAATCCTCCTCTTTTTGCTGAGGAAGACTGGCCCTGAGCTAACATCCATGCCCATCTTCCTCTACTCTATATGTGGGATGCCTACCACAGCATGGCTTTTGCCAAGCAGTGCCATGACCGCACCAGGGATCCGAACCAGCGAACCCCGGGCCGCTGAGAAGTGGAACGTTCAAACTTAATGGTCACTCAGCCTAATTCTTTGAGGATTTATCCAGGTTGCTGCATTAACATAAGTTTTCATCTTTCTGGGGTAAATGCCCAGGAGTTTAATTGCTGGCTCATATGATAGTGGTATGCTTAATTTGATTTTTTTTGGGTGGAAGATTAGCCCTGAGCTAACATCCACCACCACTCCTCCTCTTCTTACAGAGGAAGACTGGTTTGGTGAATTCTCCAGGGTTTTCTACGTATAAAATCATGTCATCTGCAAATAGCGACAGTTTCACGTCTTCCTTTCCAATTTGGATCCCTTTTATTTATTTTTCTTCTCTGATTGCTCTTGCCAGGACTTGCAATACTATGTTAAATAAGAGTGCTGAAAGTGGGCATCGTGCTGTTCTTAAAGGGATAATTTTTAGTTTTTCTCTGTAGAGTATGATATTAGCTGTGGGTTTGTCATATATGGCCTTTATTATGTTGAGGTACTTTCCTTCTATACCCATTTTAGTCACAGTTTTTATCATAAATGCTTTCTCTGCATCTATTGAGATGACCATGTGATTTTTATTCATTTTGTTAATGTGGTGTATCATGTTGATTGATTTGTGGATGTTAAATCATCCCTGCATCCCTGGAATAAATCCTGTTTGATCATGGTGCATGATCTTTTTAATGTGTTATATTTTATTTGTTACTATTTTGTTGGGGATATTTGTATCAATGCTTATCAGTGATATTGGCCTGTAATTTTCTTTTTTGTGTGTGATATCCTTGTCTGGTTTGGGTATCAGGGTAATGTTGGCTTTGAAGAATGACTTAGGAAGCTTCCCCTCCTTTTCAAGTTTTTGGAAGAGTTTGAGAAGAATAGGTGTTAAGTCTCTTTCAAATGTTTGGTAGAATTCACCAGGGAAACTCTCTAGTCCTGCATTTTTATTTTTTGGGAGTTTTTTGATTACTGTTTCAATCTCCTCACTGGTGACTGGTATATTCAAATTCTCTATTTCTTCTTGATTCAGCTTTGGAAGGTTGTACTATTCTAACAATTTATCCATTTTTTTTTAGATTATCCAATTTATTGGCATATAGCTTTCCATGGTATACTCTTATAATCTTTTATATTTCTAAGGTGTCCATTGTAATTTCTCCTCTTTCATTTGTGATTTTATTTATTTGAGCCTTCTCGCTTTTTTCCTTGGTGAGTCTAACTAAAGTTTTGTCTCTTTTGTTTATCTTTTCAACGAACCCCCTCTTTGTTTCATTTATTTTTTCTATTATTTTTTAGTCTCCGTTTCATTTATTTCTGCTCTGGTTTCTATTATTTCCTTCTTTCTACTGATGTGGGGCTTCATTTGTTCTTTTTCTAGTTCCTTTAGGTGTGCTGTTAAATTGTTTATGTGAGATTTTTCTTTTTGTTGAGGTAGGCCTGTATTGCTATAAACTTCTCTCTTGGAACTGCTTTTGCTGTATCCCATAAATTTTGGCATGTCATGTTTTCATTTTCATTTGTCTCCAGGTAATTTTTGATTTCTCCTTAGATTTCTTCATTGACACAATTGTTGTTCAGCAGCATTTTGTTCAATCTCCACATATTTGTAGCTTTTCCAGTTTTCTCCCTGTAGTTGACTTCTAGTTTCATACTGTTGTGGTTAGAAAAGATGCTTGGTATTATTTCAATCTTTTTAAATGTATTGAGACTTGTTTTGTAGCCTAAAAAGTGATCTATCAGTTATGGACAGTGTTCCATGTGCATTCAAAAAGAATCTATGTTCTGTGTTTTTAGGATGGAATGTTCTGTATATATCTACTAAGTCCATCTGGTCTAATGTGTCATTTAAGGTCAATATTTCCTTATTGATCTTCTGTTTGGATGATCTATCCATTGGTGTAAGTGGAGTGTTAAATTCCCCTACTATTATTGTGTTACTGTCTATTTCTAGGTGCTTCTATGTTGGGTGTATAGATACTTACAAGTGTTATATTATCTTGTTAGATTGTTCCCTTGATCATTACATGGTACCCTCCTTGTCTCTTGTTAAAGTTTTTGTTTTAAAGTCTATTTTGGCGGATATAAATATTGCTACCCTAGTTTTCTTTTTCGTTGCCATTTGCATGGAGTATCTTTTCCATCCCTTAACTTCCAGTTTGTGAGTGTCATTTAGGTTTGAAGTGTGTCTTTCATATGTGTCATACATATGGGTCTTGATTTTTTATCCCATCAGTGGCCCTGTGTCTTTTGATTGGAGCATTTAGTTCCTTGACATTTAAAGTAGCTGTTGATAAGTATTTACTTAGTGTCATTTTGTTACTTTTTTTCTGAGTGTTTTAGTAGTTCTTCCTGTTCCTTTCTTCTTCTCTTGCTCTCTTCCCTTATGGTTTGATAGCTTTCTTTATTTATATTTGGGTTCCTTTCTCTTAATTTTTTGTGTTTCTTATAGGTTTCTGATGTATGATTATCATGAGGTTCGTATATAATAACCTACATAAATAGCAACTGTATTAAGTTGATGGTCTCTTAAGTTTGACCTCTTCCTAAAAGCTTTACTCTTTTACTCCTCTCCATCCACATTTTATGTTTTTGATATCACATTTAACCTCTTTTGTGTGTGTGGATATCCATAACCTCTCACCTTGGAAATAGATAATTTTAGTACTTTAGTTTTTTGACCTTCATATTGGCTTCATAGGTGGTTGATCTGCTACCTTTTCTGTATATTTGCATTCACCAGTGATTTTATTATTTTTTGATAATTTTATTATTCCTATTTGTGGCCTTTTCTTTTTCACTTAAATAAGTCCCTTTAGCATTTCTTGTAAGCCTGGCTTCTTGGTGGTAATCTCCTGTAGGTTTTTTTCCTTTCAGCACTTAAATATATTGTGCTACTCCCTTCTAGCCTGTAAAGTTTTTGCTGAGAAGTCAGCTGATAGCCTTATGGGCTTTCCTTTTATGTAACTTGTTGACTTTCTCTTGCAGCCTTTAGGATTCTCTCTTTGTCTTTATTTCTTGATATTTTAATTAGGAGGTGTCTTTGTTTGACCTCTTTGGATTCTTCTCATTTCGTGCTCTTTGTGCTTCCTGTACCTGGCTGTCTGTTTCCTTCCTTAGGTTAGGAAAATTTTCATTTGCTATTTCTTTGAATAGATTCTCTGCCTCTTTTGTCTCTGCCTTTTGCTTCTGGGACACCTATAATACTGATGTCAGTGCTAGACTATCTTTGTTCTTTTTAATTCTTTTTTATGTTCAGCATGGGTGATTTCCTCTGGTCTTTCGTCAAGCTCGCTGATCCATTCTTCTGTATCATCTACTCTGCTATTCACTCCCTCTAGGGAATTTTTACTTCCATTATTGCATTCTTCAGTTCTGATTGATTCTTTTCTATATTTTCCAATTCTTTGTTGAAGTTCTCACTGTATTCATCTGTTCTTCTCCAAAGATCAGTGAGAATCCTTATGACTATTAGTCTGTACTCTTTATCAGGTACATTGGTTATCTCTGTTTTGTGCAGTTCTTTTTCTGATTTGTCCTGTTCCCTTATTTGGAACATGTTCCTTTGTTTCCTCATTTTGCATATTTTTCAGTGCTTGTATCTGTGTTTTAGGTAGGTCATCTCTGTCTCCCAATCTTGGAGAAGTGGCCTTATGTAAGAGATGCCTTATGAGGCCCAGCCATGTGCTTCCCTGTTGTCACAAGTTCCAAATATTCCAGGATTGTCCCCTGTGTGTACTATATGTGTCCTTCTGTTGTGGCACAGTTGCTCTTACTGCAGGTGCACAAGACAGCTAGGCTGTCCCCTTGGCCAGCTGGTTGTAAGGCTTAGCTGTGTGTAGCTGCTACTGTCCCTGCAGTCTCTTTACTGGGGAGGGGGAATCCCAGCACACTTGCCTGCAAGGTCTAATAGCACATTCCTGCTGCAGTTTTTCTGTTAAGTGGGTAGGCCCCCAGCATGGCTAGTTGCTAGGCTCAGGGCTCATAATTGCTGTAGCCCTCCAGCCTATAAGGTTGTTGTCGGCTCTCTCAGTAATGCAGTTGGGTGGGGCCAGCCCCAGGCATGGCAGCACCAATTGTTTCAGGAATTGGAAGGTTGGACAGATCCCCTATATGGCTGTTTCAGAAGCACAAGACTCCTGCACTTGACAAGCCACACTGCCTGCAGGCCCGTACAGCCCATCCCCACAGTCCTGCCCTGTGTGCATACCCCACCCAACTGAAGCAATTCTACTTTCCCTGCTGCAGAGGCCCCACACATCCCCACCTATGCAGGCCTACAAGTTGTCCAAGGGCTTGCTGGTGGGTGGGGCCTGTCCCTAGGGCAGGCTGCCTGCCCTGACTGAACTGGATTAAACTGGTGTTCTAGTAGGCAGGTCAGACCTCTGCACTAACAGACCAGGGGAAGAACTCCAATGGCATCTGACAGTGTCCATGTCAGCACACTTGTATTAGGTCACAATAAAGGCTTCTGCCAATGTCTAAGTCCCTGGAAAGGTGGTCCCAGCTGTCTCCCACATCCCTGAGATATGCCTGGAGCCTATCAAGTGAGTCTCTTTTCCCAAATGACTGTGTACTTTTCTTTCTGGTGATTTTGTGTTGCTTTCCAAAATGGGTAAATTTGTGCTTGGGCCAGTTAAGAGCAGGCTTTTCTTTCTCTTCTGTTCAATAGCTTTTCTGGGGTTATTCCCCTTGTTGTTAATAGCCAGCAAAGTCAGATTTTATGACACTTGTCTTGGTTGTGCTGAATTCAAAAGCTGCTTATTGCGGCAAAGCTCTCCTACTCAGATCCCCTGCTCGTCCAGGGAAAGTTTCACACCTCAGCCATAAAGTGACAGAGCTAAAATGTGGCACTTTTTTTTTTATCCCCAGAAAGGTATTTCTGCCTCTTCCACCTCAGTCAGCACTGTGCCTTGCTGTGCAGGTTCTTTTTATCCATAGTCTGGTTCTCTTTCAGGGGTAATTGATCCAAGGGTTGTTGTAAATTTGTTGTGTCCAGGGGAGGAGGTGAGTTCAGAGTCCTCCTATGCCACCGTCTTCCCAGCAGTCCTACTGTTGCATTTTGAGAATTCTTTATACAGTCTAGATCCTAGCCCTTAGTTGGATATGTGGTTTGCAGATATTTTCTCTCATTCTATAGCTTGCTTTTTCAACCTCTTTACAAGGTCTTTTGTGAAAAAAAGGTTTTAATTTAATGAAGTCTAATTTGTTCATATTTTTATTTTATGGATCATACTTTTGCTGTCAAGTCTAAGAACTCATTAACCCTAGATCCCAATGATTTTCCCCTACATTCTCGCTGTAAGTTTTCTAGCTTTATGAGTTGCATTTTGAGTTACCTTTTGTATGAGGTCAAGGTTCATTTTTCTCCTCCACTGGAAGTCCAAACGTCTTAATACAATTTGTTGAAAAGGTTATCCTTCCTCTATTAAATTAATTTTGCACTTTTGTTAGAAATCATTTGGGTGTATTTCTGTGAGTTTTATTTCTAGCTTCTTTATTCTGCTCTGTTGATTTCTGTCTATCCTTTATCAACACCACAGAGTCTTGAATACTGCAGCTATAAAAGAAGTTAGGAAATTAGGTAGATTTCTCCCATAATTATTCTCTCACAAAATTGTTTTAGCTATCCTAGTTCATTTGCCTTCTAGATAAATTTTAGAATAATCTCGTCTAGGTCTAGAAAAAAATTTCAGGAGGGGGTTGGCCTTGGGGCTGAGTACTTAAAGTTCCACATGCTATGCTTTGGTGGCCTGGGTTTGTGGGTTCAGATCCTGGGTGTGGACCTACTCCACTCATCAGCCTTACTGAGGAGGCCTCCTACATACAAATTAGAGGAAGATTGGTACAGATGTTATCTTAGGGCTAATCTTCCTCAAGCAAGAAAAAAGAAAGAAGAAGATCAGCAATGGATCTTAGCTCACGGTGAATCTTCCTCACCAAAAGAAAATATGTTTTATTGGAAAGATGGTATTAATCACAGGAATTGGGAATGCAAAGAGGGACAGAAACTTGTCAGGATATGTAGGGTCTCTAGGGAAGTTCTTCAGATGGCTCTGGCTTTTACTGCATGAGTCTTCATTCACAGTGCCTGTAAGGTAGAGTAGATCGGTCCAGCTTGGGCCATGTGCCTACTGGGCTGGTGATTGGGAGGGGGGAGTAAGGTAGAAGTCAGTTGATTAAAAGCCTCACTACAAATACATCGAGTTGGTTGAGCAGAGTTCTTCAAGGGAAAGGGTGCAAGGCGACAAATTACGTATCCATGTGAGACCTGGTCTCTTGGTGTGCAGACTAGAAGAGTTAGACAACAGTAGGCAGTGTAACTTCACTACCACAATAATGAAGGGACTCATTTCCTGCTGCAACCAGAACATATTATCTGCTTTACAGATTACTTGAGGGCACATTGAAGAGGCTTACATTGGTGACTTTCTATCTAGGACTCATTTTTAAGTGGCTTTTACTCTTTCTATTTTGAATCAAATCAAAGAGGTGACCCTGAATAGAGGTATACTCCAGAGAGTTTGAAGGATTCAAATATTGTTTTTCACTCAAACTAGGGACATTTGAAAGTACACTTCTTATGGAAACATCAGTCATTGCACAGAAGTTTAAATTTCATGAAAAGAATTGAATGCCTAATTAAATTATGCTAGATTAGTTTCATCTGTTTTAGTCCGTCAGGATGCCTTTTATTTGAATTAGTTCGATATTTATAGTGCCTTAAGAAAGCTCTTGAATTTAGAGATAAACGTCTGAAATAAATGTTTCATGTTAGTCAGGATTTCTCAGCCTTGGCACTATTGACATTTTGGGAAAAATAATTCCTTTTTTGGTGTAAGGAGTCTGCCTTGTGCATTGTAGGATGTTTACCAGAATCTCTGGCCCCTGCTCATTATATGCTAGCTGTGGAAATCAAAGATGTTTCCAGACGTTTTCAAATGTCTCCAGAGGGGCATAAAGCCCCTGGTTGAGAACCACTATTGTAGAAAAAAGAGGAAATTCTGGATGACAGAATTAGCAGAACATCTTAAATATACAGTGCAGAGTATCACCAACTAAGGTTAAATGGACAAAAGTCTACCCATCTTAAGAAGGGCTAACCTCAGTGTTCTGTAGGAACTTGGCTTGCACACTTTATTTAGTTTTTTTTTGATTGGGAAGATTGGCCTTGAACTTACATCTGTTGCCAACCTCCCTCTTTTTTGTTTTGCTCCCCAAAGCCCCAGTACATAGTTGTATATCCTAGTTGTCAGTCCTTCCAATTCTTCTATGTGGGATTCTATCACAGCCTGGTTTGATGAACCTGAGGCCGCCAAAGTGGAGAGCGCGAACTTAACTACTTGGCCATGGGGCTGGCCCCTAGCAAGCACACTTTTTCACTGGACAACATCATTTGAAGTGAATCTCAGCTCCGGATGCACAATTAGAATCATCTGTGGGACTTTTAAAAAATACTGATGCTTAGGCCACAATCTAGAAAAATTATATCAGAAATTTTTGTGGTGGATCCAGACATTTTTATTTTTGAGATGTTTCCCAAGGGGTTCTAATATATAGCAATCTAATATGCACTAATCTAAAGTAGTTATCCTTGAAGGTCCACCAGGATTAAGCCCAGGAATGTGTGCAGGGGCTTGCCACACCGGAATTCCCTCCTGAGTATTCACATGGACGCAAGAATTATATGGTGTACAGAAGGTGCAGGGGCGAAGGGCCTCAGGGCACTGCTCCAGTGGTTTATATCACTAGGAATCTGTGTCCCAACTGGTTGATCATTAAAACAAATTGAATAAAGGAAATTTACAAATTAGGTAAGGTACCAATACAATCCTATAAGAGTACAGGCATTGCACCAGTTTATAGGAAGCTGGATAACACACTTTTCACATCATAGAAGACATCCTTGGGCAAGTTTCAGTTAATTACGGGTATATAGTGCTACACTAACTATCCTGGACAGAACAGCAGGCCTGATTCCTTGTCCATGTGTGTTTAGCCTGTAGATCTAACTCCACCATACGCTTTGGATCAATTCTGATCATAAGAGAACTTAAACAATCAAGAGAAGACATAAACTTTAGAGAGATAAACAAAGGACTTAAAATCAGTCAAAAATGTTGAGACTGTGGAGGTTCTGGGTCGGGTTTTCCACATGATTCTTGTTCCAGTGATTTATTTATTAGGGGTAAGTCTCAGCAGACCGGGAATGAGGAAAGCAGGACACGGCAGAGAAAAACAACAAGCAAGAATGTGGTCTCAGCAGGAGACTAGCTTTAGTCTTTTTCTATAAGGGATGCTCTAAAGAGCAAATTACAGGGCAGAGATAGGCCCACCTTGAGCAAGCAGGACCAACTTTTGGACGCCCTGTCCGTCAGTCATTGGCTGACTTGAGTATGTGACCTGCTGTCAGCCAACATGCACAGCAGCTGGGGGACTAGGGCATCCTCTGGGAAGGGGAATCTGGGCAGACCAGCAACTGCATCTGCTGGAATGTATGCCACAATTAGTTCTTTTGATGTTTTCAGATGCAGTAACATATTCTAAACATAATTGAGTCAGGGAATGTGAACTGGCAATATAATGTTAGGATGTCTGCATTTTTCAACACTTTAGCCATTTGTAATCAAAACTTGCCTGTCATTTTCAGGGAGACTTTTGACAAAAAAAAAATCCATGTTGGTGGTATATAGCTCACTAAGGCAAGATAAGATCTCCTACTTCCAAAGGAAAAGGTCAACTTTTATGTGGCTAACTCCTCCCTTTTTTACTGAGAAACAAAAATCAAAAACATAAAAAAATATTTCGTATAGCTTCTGCATTTGTTTATTCCACAAGTATTTACTGAGTACCCTCTACATACTTTACAACGTTATATAATTTGGGGATACAGAAGCACAGAAAATAGATAATTTCTGGAGACAGTTCTCATGGAGCTTTCATTCTAGTTGAGAAATAAGGAAGTAAACAAATAAAAAGATGATAGTTTAGGTGGTAATAAGTGCTATAGGGAAAAATAAAGCAGGTAGGGGATGGATATTGGTGCAGATGGGAGTGAACAGATGCTATTTTAGATCAGATGTTAAGCAAGGCTCTCTGATAAGCTGACAACTAAGCAGAGAACTGAATGAAGTGAGGGAGTAAGTCCTGCAGACACAGAATTTCCTAGCCTAAAAGTGTTCTGTTAAAAACACACACACAAAATGCTTTAATGAATTTGGTAGCGGTTTTCCACTAATGAAGGTTAAGGCAAGGACAACTACTTTAGTAAACACGGTGTAATAACACCAATAGTCACCCATCACTGCAAGTCACCAATGACAAGATTTGACTGAGCTATACCAAAGGAGTGAGGACATCAACACATATCTGGTGTTTGATTTGAAAAACAAATATGTTTAGAATCTGTTGTAAGAAACCACTAACTGTATGCAATGGGAAATTAACTTCTTGGAAGTCTAATGTATGTTTAATAAAATAAATTCCCTTTATTTCACTATAAATTTGTAGGTGTTATTTTGTTGTAATTTAAGGTTTATAAAATTTAATTTTTTTCTAAAAGCTTTAGGGGCATAAACGAAGCTATTGATTCTAGCAAGCTGCATTTAGAAGGACATTACAAGGTTGACCTTAGGAAAATGGAAAACAGCATAACCATGTTTTACAATTATCAAAGGGATGAAGGATGAAAGTCAAATGAAACTACTCATAGTATCTCATAAAATGAATAATAGTTTGGATTAAATTGTGAATAGTGAACTGAATATCAATTTAATTTATTAGCTATGTAGGAATTAAAAATTTTAATAATTTATAACACTTTTCCACATTGCTTTATTGACTGCTAGAGTTCTTAGAGCATCCTGATTGAAAAAGAGATTTGGGAAGCTATTCATACACATCTCCAATATGGATAGCCTTCAGCTGCTTAGAGCAGCTTTCAGAAACTTGGTTACTTCTTAAGGAAAACTAGATTTGATGCAAGAATTAGACTATTTTTGTTTCCTCAATCATATTACACCTGCTAAAGTCAGATCTAAAAATGTGCTGCCTGCAATAGAATAAATTGCATATGGCAATATTTAAGGATTGTTGGAAACATTGGCTGTTTACCAAAGTATAGTTTTGTTTTATTTCAAGAACAATATTAGAATAGCCTAATCATTAATGGAAACCCAAGCCAAGTTCCTACTACAATTTCCTTTGTCAAATTTGAGGTTCTTTTTTATTCTTACTATAAGATTTCTGAATGAAATAACGTCCTTGGGAATAAACGGAAATACGTAGTTTCTGATAATATCATCTTTGGGAGTCAATTATTTAGAGTGTTATGAACAGATGGTTTAATCAGAGAATTGAAGCAAGTATCCTTGTCCTATATCACTGACAATACATTGCTTCCCAGATCCAAAGAGGTTCCTTGAATTTTGCCTTATCAACCTGAAATTGTATGATCCTGAAGTAGTCATCTTATATCGGGAAAATCCGATATGCGTGTTGTTGATGATATGTGTACCTCTCTTTAGGTTTTACTTCAGTCATAGCTATGTTAAAATGGGTTAAAGAGAGATTGTGCTACGGAGTTATTTTCAGAATGTAAAATATTGCTCTAGGCTTGAGCAAATCTCACTTACTCAAAAGTATTTTAAGCCAATGATTCCAAAATAAATATTTCCACATTCAATGTTAATTATGTTATTTAATTAATAACATGATTAATTAATGCTAATTAATTTTTACATTAATAGAATGAATAACTTTAGGACCTTGGTAAGAAACTCCATCTCATGTTCACATTCTCAGGTCAATTATATGTATCTTCAAATGGAAACCTTCTCTAAGTCAGAGATACTAACAATGAGGATTCTATTCTACTACTATTAGAAACGTGGGTCTACCAAAGAACAGGAATTTTTCACATTCTTGTCAATTTCTTGACACTAGAAATAAGCAGTTAAAAGATATATGCTAAAAATCTTGAAAACAATACAAATTGATTCATAGATTACTAATTGTAGGTGTGCGATTTCTATTTTTCCTAAGATGTTCACATTCCTAAATTTCAGTGTTCGTTACATAACACGAATTAGAATCCATGACATCTATGTGATTGGTGAGTATGCTAATATAGCATTTGTATACTAATTAATGAGATTCCCCAAAGCAAGTTAAAGGTACAATACAATGTGCAGACACCATGAACACACTTTTTGAGTCACTAAAGCATAGTGAATTTTAATTTTTCTTCCAAATGGTGAAAATTGGAAGCACTATGACTTACCTTTAAAAGATGTGAGAGGGGCTGGCCTAGAGGCATAGTGGTTATGTTCACGTGCTCCACTTTGGTGGCCCGGAGTTCATAGGTTTTGATCCCATGCTGTGGCAGTGACCCACATACAAAATAGAGGGAGACTGACACAGATGTTAGCTCAGTGACAATCTTCCTCAAGCAAAAAGAGGAAGATTGGCAACAGATGTTAGCTCAGGGCCATTATTCCTTAGCAAAAAAAAAGGTGAGAGTTTTAGAGATTTGTGAGCACTTTAAATGGAATGAAGGATATAACTTTGTAAGGTCTTTCAAATTACACAGATTCAGTCCGAATCTATTCAATATTTGAACATGTAAGTGCCTGCCACTGTGTCAGGTGATGTTACTTTTTTATGGGAAGAAAAATCCAAGCTCACTTGTGCAAAGACATTCCATAAGATATCCTTACTAGGAAGGCCCCTGCAGCAACAGAAAGGGAACTAGGAGCTACTTTTCTTGAGTATGGAATCTCCAGTGTGCTCTCAGAGGAAGTGTCGTGGGCTCTTGTAAGCTCATCCCTCAGGCTTGAGGTCTTCTCACCCTCTGAGAAGGCATGTGGGTAGAGGAAGGCCAAATCAGGACTTGATGAATCACAGGCCCAAGATGGGGACTCACGGAGTTATGTGTAGATTCTTTCTCTTTTTTTTTTTTTTTTTGAGGAAGATTAGCCCTGAGCTAACTACTGCCTGTCCTCTTTTTTTTTTTTTGCTGAGGAAGCCTGGCCCTGAGCTAACATCGTGCCCATCTTCCTCTACTTTATATGTGGGATGCCTACCACAGCATGGCGTGCCAAGTGGTGCCATATCCGCACCCGGGATCCAGGTCAGCAAACCCCGGGCCGCTGAGAAGCGGAACGTGCGAACTTAACTGCTGTGCCACAGGGCCGGCCCCTATGTGTAGATTCTTAAGATTTAAATATTATCTAGCTTAAGTTTCTGGTTGATTTATCCATTTATTTAAGTATTTTTTGAGCTATATGGCAAGTATTAGTGCAGACATTTGGGATACATTAATGAATAAAACAGACTAAGCCTTTGCTTTGTGGATCTTATATTCGAATGGATTGGAATCCCTTCTATAGCACACCCAACAGTTACTATCTGAGGTTGGCTTGAACATATCCATTTGATGGTAATTCAGTTTCTTTCATTGTTGGCTAGAGTTTTCCTGTGACTTTTTTTCAATTGTTTACATGGATACCTTCCAACATAGCAAAAATTCCAGCTGGGAAAACCTTTGCAATTAATTTATTGTACATGGAAAAAAGCATTCTTTCAAGTAGATAACTGGTTTTTTTTTTAAGCGAGGAAAAATAAATGTTATAATCATATTGTGAACTGCTTGTTGATCATGATTTCTCAAATCACAATTAATTTGATACTCTGAAATTGTTTTTAATAAAGGGATACACCAGAATTTATAAGAATGTATAAACAGGTAATTTTTATAAGCTTGTAAATTTAAATGCTTATGAACTCCTGCAATTTTTGAATTGAAAATACTTTAATCATTGTTTAAAATGTGCAAAGCCATGAGTTCTCCAAAGTTATTCAAAGAATGATCACAATACCCAATTCCATGTGAGAAATTGTGGTTCAGATATATTAAGTGTGGTAAATAGTACTGTTAGCTTGACTGTTAACTCTTCAAAAATATCACCAGGGAAAGCTGCTCATCCTAGAAGGCTAAGTTAGTTAGACTTAGTGCAGTAAGGGTGAACACCCCCTTGACGGTGTCTTTGTAGTGTTTCTAAAGTGAGAACCCTGGGGAGGATATTTATCACGTTTAGGGCCTTGGCTGAATACTTTTAAAAAGTTTAGGACTTGAGTTGGGTGATTTTAGAGTGAATCTTGCAAGATGAAATGCTGGTTGAGCTTGGCAGAGTTTATGACATGGCAGCTTTGGACTGGCAAGCATAGTGAGAAGAAAGTCTTCAAGAGTTTACCGATGAGTAAGCAACGTTAGTAGTTCACTGTTGTATCTTTCAGGAACAAATATTTCTTGGAGAAAGTAGATAGGTTATTTTTACCTGATCCCTCTGTTGCTTAGATTGTTTAGCACGAAATCAGGAGAGTATGCTTTGTTCCAGAATAGATTAGCATGGAATTAATCTATTAATAACAGGAAAGTACGGTGACGTCAGTTCTCAGTTGAACTCTAATTTTCTCTTTCTAATAAGTTGCTGCTGTAGGAAAGTTGGAAGTTATTTAGCAATAGCCCATTTAACAAGAAAGGAAACAACTGCCTGATCTTATCACTTATATGAAAATGTGGTGCCCACACAACCAAGTAATCTAATTAATTTTCCATTTCTACCAGCCATACTGATATTTCATGTTTCTATATGTTGATTTTTTTAAGAATATTTCTTCTTTTTCTTGAATGTCTGGACTTCTAGAAAACCTGTGAGTGAGGCAATAACAAATTCAATGATAAAGAGAGTAATCTTGAGAATTCTGGAATTTGTAAATTTTGTTTTCTGGAATTTTGGTTTCCCGCTTTTGGCTAGGCATGATCCTGCCATAAGAATGACTTCCTGTAAGTAAGGAAAGTAAAGAATTCAAGGTTCTTTGCCTCAGACTCTCAGCTTTAGAAAATTACCCAGCGGCTGCCCTTGAGCTGAAACTGATGTGCCAAGAACACCCATAGGCTTTTACTGGACTCTAAAACAAATCAGCATTAGATACGCAAAGCCACTAAGAGAACTGGATCAACTCTAGCTGCCTTCTAACTCCGGTCAAAGCTGCCTCACCTCAGATTCAGACCCCTATGTTACTCTAGGTGACCACTTGTCAACATTAGGCTGGATTGTAAGAACTTTAAAAACAAGCATTTAGGACATTGAAGCTGATATTAATCTGTTAAGAGTGCTAAAACTTTTGGCTTGATCTTATTTTGTCATGATTTTTCAACAGCTGCAACATTTAACTGTGTTTTTTCTTTTTTGCATATTTTCAGTAGTGTTGCTGATTTTTAGGTTTTTCTCTTAAATCCTTTAACCACAAATAGCTTTTTGATAGTTTATGCCCTGCCCTGGTTTTAATCTGTTCTAATGGTCATGTGAAGAGAACATTGCTGTTCATTTTTAAAATGTGACTACAAGTGTATTGTAATGCCCTGAGAACTACAGTAGGAGTCAGGAATCTGAGCTCTAGTCCTAAAGCAACTAATTGTGTAAATTTAGGAAAGCTCTATGGGCCTAAAGTTTTTATTTGAACGAAAGGTTGGTTGAAGGTGTTGGGCTATTTGGTTGATTGAAATTTGCCCATGTTCATAAAGGTTTAATTTAGTTTTAAGTATAAAATATCAATAGTAAATTAGATTGCATATAGAAAAGGATGTTAAGAAAATAAACAGGTTAAAACATGATGCTTTTAGTGTATTGTTGGTTATAGGATATGTATGGATTCATATATAACATATGAAAGGGAAATTCAAGGTGAAATTAAAATTTAAAAATCAAATTAAAAATTACTAGAAATCTAAATATTTAAGAGAACACTTGAAGGAAAAGCTTTAGTTTGTAAAATGAATTTAATTTGGAGCAAATTTGATATAGAGAAAAAATACAATGTTTCTAAATAGAAATCTGGAGGTTTTTTCTTTCTTTTTCTTGCCCCTCTGCTGACAATATGGAACTTTACCTGAGCCCCATGCTCTGGAAAACAATGATGGTTAAGAAATCGCCCCCGCAAAGTTTTTTTTGTCCAAAATCCCCCTTTTGTGTTATGGGAAATAGCTTATGTCAAAGAACCACCCTTTCCCACATGAGTTAAGTAAGACCCACTGTCCATCCTTTCTCATGACTCCTATGAGATTTGCAGATGACTCTCTTGCTTACCTGTGACAAGGCCAAACACAGACCTTTCCCCCTTTTGCCTGAACCTGTTGCCAAAGCCAGACATAGACCTTCCTACTTCCCATTCCTTGTCTCATGAATGTTTAGCTGAGATTAGAACTGTTTGTCCCCCGTGAAACTTGCTAGACACAGGCATAAACATTTCAATTGTAGCTAACTGACTGAGACTTCTCTGACTGCAAAAAAAAACACAAAAAAATCTCAATTGTAAATCACACCACTTTTAACTTGTCTGCTTCTCTCTATAAATGTCTAGGGCAAAACCATGCTGCTCACGCACTGATTTTTGCACCTCCTTATTGCAAAAGCATTAATAACATGGGTCTCCTTACTTGTTTGTTTCTTTGTCTCTGACATGCCTTCCATTCTTCCTCCTTTTCTCCCTCTATTTCTCTTTCTCCCTTCTCTTTAATTTTTATTAGATATCCACAGGGTTTCTCAGATTTTATTCAAGGTGAGGCTTGAAACACCAAGAAGACACTTTCCTTGCCTTGCTAAACAGTAAGAATGATGAGTAGCAGATGGGCATGTGTCTACTAAAATGAGAAAAGAAAAGATTAATTGCATACTACAAAGATAATGCTTTTGAGCTGAATAGGATTTTAAGGACTACATAGCAGTTATGATAGAAGAGTTTAATTTGGATTCATCATTAGGAAAGCTTGGATTTGAGATTCCTGATTATAAATCCCTCAGAATAATTGAGGTTCAAAGTTGTCAACTTAAATAAAATTACATATGTAAATGTGTGTGTTTGATACATGTTTATTTCTGATGTAGATGAAAGATTAGATTAATCAGATCAAAGAGGCCCAAAATAGTGCAAATTAATTATTAAGTACATATATGTGTGTGTGTGTATAAAACACACAATCATATACAAAGTATCTAACTCCTTTATCAAATTGAGGGACAATTCAACATATTAAGATTTTTAAGATGGTTGCAGTTCTAATGAAGTTCTCCTAGCTTGAGAACTATTCTTCTTTTATATTCCTTTGATCTATAAAAGTAATCCATTAAAAAAACGCTGACTCAGTTACTAGAATTCTCGATTTCTATCAATTTAACTCTCCACGTGCTACAGCTCTACAGCTTTTTTGCCTTACAAGATTTATGGATGGGCAAATCTCAAAAAATTTCATTTGAATTGGCAGCAGAGAGACATAAACATTTCTATCCTTCTCATGTTATAAAGGAATCCTGCTCCTTCTCTTTGTGCAGACACATTAAGTAATGAGGTTCATGGCACTACACAGCATGCTTTCTTGGATCAACACCAGCTCTTCAATCCCAACACATCTCAGAGTGTATTTTTGATGAATAAATTACCAAGCTAATGAGACGCACTAAGAGGTTAAGGATTGATCAAGTACTTAATCTTTTTAATGAAGGACACAGCATGAAACACATTCCTCCAAATAGATACAATAAACAATCGTCTAAAACCTAATTAGAATAAAAATACAAAGAAAGGTGCAAAGTCTTAAAATTTGTCTACCAGATAATAACTCAGTATTTTCTGCAATAATGGAAAAGCTTTAAGTTATCAAGTTTATTTGTATTTGACTCAGGTGAGTCCTAGAATTTCACCAAGATAAAATAATGGTATTTTAATATAGAATTTTAATATGTCTTTATGTCTTCTGTGTTCATGAAAATTGCTTCAAAATATGGCATTGGAGCTTTTACAGAATTTGATGGACCTTGAGGAGATTTAGCAAGTATTTCGGAAATCTTTGAAGGACACAGTGTGTGCGTATCTGTGAGGCATTTGTGACCTGGATTTAACCTTTTGGGTGTCAGTTTGTTTTGGTATAATTCAGAGTTTAATCAAGCTTTTGAGTTTTTATTTGCTTTAGTTTGGCTATTAGAAAGAATCTGTATAACTTTAGTGAGAGGTTTAGTAAAAACTGCTAATGACAAGTTATTTTCATGAAAAATCTTTGTTTAAAAAAAGTGATAATGACAGCAAGGGATCAGGTGGCACATTGAACCAAAAACAGCTCGCCTGGATTAAAACAATATAGCAAAAGAGGTGGCACTGAGGAAGATTGAGTCTAAATAAGAGCCTAACCTGTGGGTTGGTGATGTAAATTTTATATACTTGCCTTTTCAAGTAAAGTGTAACGGATTAATTATTAGTTATCATTATGCTGACTAATTATGCCATAATACTGTTATACGGTAAGCACTAGAGTAAGATACTCTTTCATTCTCTAAATGTCACACCATCTGCTTGAATTGAATATTTAGAGTGTATTGCTAACTGCATCTTCTCCAGATATCACCATTATATGTAACAAATCACAATTGTGTACTTCAATTTTCCTTCCAAAGACTCTGGAATTTGTTGTAAATCTGTTTAACAAAGAACTATGCCCTAATTGTGGCATCAGTAACCTAGGTTTTACTCCCTCTTGATAAAGAACATATGAGATACACCATCCTGAAGTTAACAAAAAACATAAATTAAACTCAGTTGGACATATCCAAAGCTGTACTGATCTCAAACACAAACTTTAAATGGGCTTCTTTATCAAAAAGCAGATCTCTGTCTAGTAGACTAGTATCTTCCTAGTAAAACTCAAGTCCTTGATTAACATGGAATTTCAGTGGTGTGGTGCAAAGAAGAAAAGGTGTAATTTCAAGTAGAAGTAACTGCAGTGTGCCCCTGCTATAATATCTGTTATATCAAGAGACCTTTGGGTATTTGGAAAGCGTAGAATCTACTCTTAGGGGACAGATGGACCTCCTTTATTACAGTTAAAAATATAGTTAAGGAAATATTTCCAATTGTCTTGAAACAGCCAGCATTTTGCCCCATAAACAAGTATTTGGTTCTCATGTAAAATAATTTGTTTCCATGGAGACTGATTCATGCTCTTGGATACCAAACCTTATTTAGTGAATCACTTTCTCTTGTTTATGACCTTGTGCTTTGGAAGAGTTACATTATACCTGCTAATCAGTTTACTTCCTAAGAATACTAGAATTCCAGCAATTACTTTCAGAATAAACTTCTTTCAAACTGTGCCCTAACGAGTTCTAGTGGCTCAAGGCGGACCATGAGGGATTGCCTAAAGTGAATGGGCAAACAGCTGCCCTGTCCCAGGCCATACCGGGCTGCCAAGTCAGACTTTATTTAAACAGAGAGCTAAAAAACCAAAACCAAATCCCCAAACCGTTAAATTCCCTGAGTTAGAATAATAAGCAGAGGAAAGGTCATGGTATAACACACATTCATTTCAGTATCAGAACGTTTCTCTTTGGAAGCATAGTGGTGTATGGGACATATTAGAAGACTGGAGTTAAACATCTGATTTCGTATTTACCTAATGTGTGAACTCTTGGGTTTAAGGTTCCACATCTGTGAAAAAAAGAAGGTTGGATCTCTCAAATCATGTCTAGCTTTGAAATAAAAATTTTTAATGAAATTAACACTCATGATCACAAACAGGCTACATTTGTTCTTTGAGGATTATATTGTAGCTCAGTTTTCTTATATTATTAATAAATAATTGCCTCACATGACGCTTACTCTTAGTCAACAGGACTTCTAATATCTGTATGCAAAATTAAACTTTCAATCACTCCGATATTTATAAATACCCTCATGTTTCTTTCCTGTGAACAGTATTTGTGACTAGGATTTTTCCATTCTAAACTGAGAGGTTTTCAGGCCTAGTGAATTATCAATAGTGTCTTAAGCAGCTACCAGCTTTAGTAGAAGCCTGAAGGAATTTAGAGAATTCATAAACCTTCTGAAGGTGTCCAATTATCTTTCTCATATTACTCCATAATTAAAAAACAAATTTGGTTCTTCATAATTTGAGGTTTTGCTACTTACCAAAATTTATAACTGTCTCTGATAAAGTTCGTTGCACACTTTTATGAAAAACATGGACTATGTTTTCTTTTCTCAAAATATATGATTCTTTGTATTTATTGTTTTGTGGATTTTTATGGCTATAAAACTTAGCATTTTTATTTCCCATTTTTCCTTTTAGGACTTTAGGTAATAAAACTTGGTCATAAGTATGCTAAATCATTAAAGCTCTAAATTTAATTTTAATTTCCTTTTAAAGAACTGCAATGCTAGTTTAGCAAAACTTTTTGGACAAATTTGGTTGTTGCTTTTTTCTTTCTCTCTTCCTGTTTCCTGAAAATGACACAAATCATAAGCATACAGCCTGATGGTGCAGCGGTTAAGTGTACACGTTCCAATTCAGTGGCCCGGGGTTCTCCGGTTTGGATCGCGGGGGCAGACATGGCACCACTTGGCATGCCGTGCTGTGGCAGGCGTCCCACATGTAAGTAGAGGAAGATGGGTGCAGATGTTAGCTCAGGGCCAGTCTTCCTCAGCAAAAAGAGTTAGCTCAGGGCTAGTACTTCCTCAAAAAAAAAAAAATAAGTATACAGTTTAATGAATCCTCACAAAGTAAATGCACCCCTATAACCATATCAGAAAACAGAATATTATCAGGACCCTAGAAAACCCTGTCAGGGTCCCATCCAGTCACTGACCTCGTCCAAGTGTGACTGCATCATGATATCTAATATCATAGGAGCCTGCCTGATTTTAAACTTTATAAAAATAAAATCATATAGTAAGCCTTCTGTCATGTCTGGCATCTCTGGCTTAACCATTCATTTTTTAATTTGTCCACGAATTTGTGAATAAATATGAATTGTTACTAGATCTTGTGATAATCAAAAGTCAAAAAACAGCGGTTGAACTGTTTAGGGAAAAAAATGTTCTTATAAGTGATGTACAGATGTCTGTTCTTCATTATTACATATTATCATCATCATATGCAGGACCTTTATACTAATATAATAAAGCCTGGCTGAAACTAAATGAAGTGTAATCTGAGAATAATCTAACCACAGCCAAATGTATCAAGGCTTCTCTTCCCACAGGTTTCAAGTTCAGAGCTCAAACTTTATCTTAGAGACTACCGAATATAGTTTCTATCCTAAAGCGAGTAATGAAACATACTGCATATTTGGGGCAGAAAATAAGAGAATTTCACGTATGTAACTTTTGAATTGTGGGAGAAAGTCAATCAAACAGATGTTGTGCTATTTCCAGATTAGCATTTATACCTTCTCCTTTTCTAACTTGCATTTTGAATGTATCTATACCAATTTTATTTCCACTGTTTGACTGTGTCTAGGTTCTTTGTGTGGCAGGCATCTATGTTTAATTTATTTCTGCCTCTCTCAACCTTACAGCAACTCTGTATACCAAAGTAGGTGCTTGTTAAGTGTTTGTGATCTAAATGAATACTCTGCCAACGTTTCCATTTTTCCAAATTATGTAATAATGAGTCAGAATCTCTATTTTTGCATTTAAGATATAAAAATGATACATTTAATATTTATCTTCACGTGATTATATTAAAAATCTATAATTTCCAAGGTGCAGAAATGTTTTTTGTTCTGTGTAATATAAGTACCTGTGTTATTCCCTTTAGAGTAAATAAACCTTTTCAAAATATTCTTGAATTTTCAAACAGTAACTAAAGCTAAAGTGCTTTTCCAAAGCCCGTGAACTTTTCCTTTGCCAATAGCAAAAGAAATCTAAGAGAAAGTGGTAATTCTACCTTAATCTCTAAATCAATACATAATCATAGCCCCAAATTACTGAATTCCAATGGACTGATAAGTACTCCTCTAGAATGCATCAGTGGCTGTCAACCTTTGCCGTGGAAATAATCAGAGAACAGGCCAATGGGCTAGAAAAATGTTCTAAAAAGAGGAAAAAAGATAATAAATGGTTAAGTAATTCCACCTCATGAGAGAAAGTGATGAGATATATTAAATTCAATCTTTAAGCATCATATTGCTAACTCTCAGCAAGTCAATATAACAAAGTAAATATATTTTATAGGTTTTGTTTATTTGTTTGGTATAGTTCCGTCTACAAAATAAATTTGAGGAGTTATTTTTCTGTTTCTTCTAGTCATAGCTGGTTTGAAATCGTTCGAAGCAGATGGACATTTTGTCAGTAGCATTGGGTCTAAGTGACTCTGTAGTTTTTTGTCTTACCAGAAAGAATCCTTATTTGAATTCCCAGCCCAGTGTTTTTCTATGCAAATCAGCTTGTTTAGACATATTTAATATCTTCCATGCATTAGTGGCCTATCAAAGGATACCATGTGAAAATCTTTCCCTTTCAACCTGGGAAGTTATTAGTTAAAATTATCCAGGAAATATGGTAGAGATTAGTCCCCTTGTCTAATCTTCCTTCTAAATGGCAGTCATGCTTGAGCTGTGCAGCAAAGCAGAGAAATCAGAGAAACCAACCAGCAGATGGCTTAATTGTCAAGTCCATCCTATCCATCACTGGGCCATGTGCTATTTTGGCAGTCCAGGAAATGTTATTTCTAGAAACAGCATGAACTGCTGCTAGAGCCAGCAAATACACTTTTGTGGTAGCACCAGTGGCCAGTAATGTTTAATGCCACAGCTAGAGATTAACAAGAATTTTACGTCACAGGTAGTCGTATTAATTGCTTAACATCACAGGTAATGGTAGTAAATATTTAATACCACATGTAGTGATACAGATGCCTTTCCTTCTTACTCCATCCTAAAGAAATAGGGGAACATCAAGGTAATCCCTATGTGCCTTTAAAACCACTTTCAAATAAGATATACTTGTGCGTTTGTTAAACATCACCATAATATTTACATACATACTAAGTTCCATTGGTAATTTTTATTTTTAATTTGAACGCTTTTAGTAACGTCTATTCTTTCTAGGATGATGAAAACTTATTATAAAGGATTGTGTTTCATCATAATCTGATAACATTAAAAATATGTATGGTATAGACCAGCTCACACAAAATGATGGCTGATAATTAGGTTGAAATGAAAGCTTCATTTTTATCAATAATTGGATTGATAATGAGTAATAGTAAACTAACGTATTAAAAAAAGGAATACCATACCACTCAAAGAATCTATATTTAATGTTTGTGGTGGGACACATGAAGAGAGAGGATACATCAAGGATACTATTTTTAAAGGTCAGCTTGCAAAGTAGTTGATATAAATACGTTTGTAAAAAAAGAGTAAAGTTTACATATATAGTTACTGCCTACAGATATTCAAACATGATTAATACAAGAGCTAGTCAATTTTTGGCAGGCAGGAAGAAAAGAAAATGTCTGCGTTTAGTATAAAATGGTATACAAACTGTTGTGTCTATTTATTTGGCAAACAGCATATTTGCTTCCCTTGAAATATCAAGAGCTTCATGTCTAGATGTTCAGATAAACATCACACAAAGAAGGGCCATGATAATTAAAAATTCAACTAATATATAATACATATTATAAAAAGTGAGATTTTAAGTTTTTAAAATTCTTCACATTTTAAAAAACTTTCTCCTAATTCCCATTTCTGAAATATTGTCATATCTACAATCTATTTAAATGCGATTTAAATATCTGCATTTGTAAATTTCCTTATTTTCTTTTTAAAGTAGCACTTAAAAGAAAGCTTTGGCAGATAGAGTCTACTTTTGTTCCCACAGAACAGTAAGTCAGTCCAAAAACTATGACCATTTTATTGAGGAAGAGCAGAGAATTGATTCAGTTTCCACACAGGAACTTGGAGGTACAGAGGCATGAAAGGAGACAGATTAGCAAGAGGCAACTGTATGTTAGGTGTCTTTCTGTAATTAAACCCGACGTCTCTGGGTTCTCCAGGTAATGGAGTCTAACTTCCCTTCATTCTCCTAATCACACTGACCAGAGCCAGGTCTTCCATTACTCCTCCCAAAAGTGGTCCCTGAGGCAAGGATTTCAGGGGCAAGTGATTTGCTAATGACATTCCCCCAGGAGAAAGCAGGAGAAACAGAGAGGGAAGGAGCAGCCAGCTAACCGTGTGATTTCAGTTGAATCCCAGACTCAGCCTGAGCCCTCAGGGAGCTCTGTAGCGTAATAACACCCCGGGTTTGTCAGACTTGAGGCAAAGGAGACGAGCTTGTGTGCTCTCATACTACAGTCATTGTTAGGGATCATGGGTGGTCAGGGGACATCAATTTCCCTGCACTTCCGGCTCTCCATGTGTGTGAATGCCAGTTCTCTGAGAGTGGCAGGTACAAGCAGTAGCTACGAAGTCCACTGAAACTGGGAGGTGGTTGCACAGACATTGTCCATGGAGTCCGAGGGGACTCGGAGGGCACTACCAGTGTTGCTACAGCCCCATCTTACGTGAGCCCAGAAGGTCCAACTCCCCCTCAGTTATTTCTGAGGAATCCCAGCAAGCGTCTGTCTTTTCCTGGCTGTTGCTTGTTTCCTATCCCGTCCCGTGATTCCTCTGGTTATGTCAGGCTGCTCCTCTGACCACCTAGTGACTGCCACTTGGAGCTGTAACCCTGCTTCCCTAGTCCACTTTGCCCTAAGGTGGGGCACAGCTCTTTCTCTTTAATCACAATAACACAGAAAAGACAAGGCTGTGCAGTGAAGAGGCCTCGGTTAAATAACGTCACAGAATTACAGAGCAGAAAAGGAAAACTTAATGACTTCTCAGTGCTATGGCTCTGCCATTCCTTAGAGTGACCCCATAGGCTCTCTCCCTGTTTTCGCTCCCTGTTCTTGAGATCTAAGCTGCCCTGAAATAAGATAAGAATCTTCCTTTTCCTTGGCACATTTAACAAACCCTATTTAAGGCACTATAAGAAGTTAAAAAAAAAGTTATCTTTTCAGAGGAAAAGAAAGACCATCATAACATCTTCTTTATTAAATGGAATTCTTAGAGTCCAGTCTCAAGTAGGTGCCTGTGGGTTCCTCTCTGTATACACACTTTCTAAAAGAACAGTGTTAGATCCTTGCCTTGCCTCCGCACCACTGAGCATTCCCATGAAAGGCTCGCCCAAGACAGATTTGTGTATCATCTTTTGGGGGCTTTAGAGACCATTTGCCACATCGTGTGCCCTCTCAGAATATCCTGAAAAAACCTCCTCTGTTTGGAGAATGTCCCTCTTTATGAATCCTGCCTTCCTAAGACAGGAACTAGACCTGGCTTTTCAAATCTTCCAAATAGCCTGGAACCAGAAGCTCAAATACAAGACTTCGGTACAGAAGGGAGCGATGTAAAGAAGCAGAGGTAGGGCCCCACAGAACCCATCTTTGAGAGAGCATGGTGGTAAAGGTGGCTGGCTTTTGTGGGCAGCACTGGTGAAGATTCTGGCATTCAGTTTCAAGCATCGATTCTCTAAGCAATAGACATTTCCAATTTACTAACTTTGGCATAAAGTTCATACTTACATCTGTGGGTGGTTAAAAGAATTAAATGAGATAATACATGTACAGTGCCTAAATGTATGAATGGCACAGAATAAGCCCTCAACATAGGTTAGCTTTTATGGAAATGATGATGGTGACAATGACAATGATGTTGTCATTCTGCTGAAATCCTTCAATGGTTTCCCAGACTTTTCAAGATGGAGGTCAAACTCCATAGCTCATGCCAAAAAAGCCTGCATTAACAGGGATTTGTCTCCTTTCTTCCCAAACCCTTTCTTTCTCCACATTAGATATAGTGATTTGCATGAGTTATATCCACTTCCAGTTTCTGAATATATAATATTTTTAAAAGTCTCATTGCCTTCATGCATGCTTTCCTTCTCCCGCAGTTGCCCTATATTTCCCTCATCTCTGGGAAGCTTTTGCTGACTCAGTTTGAATTGACGCTCCCTCCTCTCTGCTCTCATAATGTAATATCTATTTCTCCATCTCAGCATTTAATACAATATAAAGCCATTTAGACCTAAGGATTTGTCTCCCCACTACTCGTCTTGAGAGTATGAAGTCTCTTACTTGGATAGTCCTCGTACTTCCTTAATCTCAGAGAATACTATTTAATCAAAATAATTTAATCAGAGATTTTTGGTAGAATAAACAGGGAGGCCCTGAATCAAAATAGTTAAATTGATGAAGGCAGCATTCCCTCCCTCCCGAAAGTGTAAAGAGAACAACCTATTATTTATTCATTTACTTATTTATTCATTTATTGGTGAGGAAGATTCACCCTGACCTAACATCTGTACCAATTTTCCTCTATTTTGGGTATGTGAGATGCCTCCACAGCATGGCTGATGAGTGGTGTAGGTCTGTACCCGGGATCCAAACCCACGAACCCCGGACACCAAAGCGGAGTGTGTGGAACTTTAACCACTTGGGTATGGGGCCGGCCCCCTATTATTTATTTTTAAATGTTCAAATCTTCCCTTGTTAAACATGACAGCAAACAAGTTCATCAGCCTACTCCCATCCAGCCATGGCTCTCCCCTCCCTGGTCCATGAGTTTTTTACACCCTCCCTGTCTACTTCTTCACCTCCCATTACTCTTCAGCCCATTCCAACCTGGATTCATCACCATCCCTATCACACCACCAGCACTTCCCACCAATGCCACCAATAAACTAAGTCAGAGAATGTAACAAACATTTTCCATTTTGTCACTTGCAAGACTTTTTACCTACATTAAAAAGTGCTGAGGGGCCAGCCCGGTGGCACAGCAGTTAAGTTCGGGCATTCTACTTTGGCAGCCTGGGTTCACTGGTTTGAATCCTGGGTGCGGACATGTGCACCACTTATCAAGCCATGCTGTGGCAGGCATCCCACATATAAAATAGAGGAAGACGGGCACGGATGTTAGCTCAGGGCCAGTCTTCCTCAGAAAAAAGAAGAGGACTGGCAGCACATGTTAGTTCAGGGCTAATCTTCCTCAAAAAAAAAAAAAGTTTTGAAACATTCTTTTCCCTTTGCCTCTATGCCTGAACACTCTCCTGGTATTCCTCTCACCTGTTTGTACTCTTCTTTCCAAGCTCAACCTCTTCTATTGTCTTTAAATCTTAGAATTCTTCATGGCATGATATAAGGCCTGTATCTCTTCTTGTTTGATATCCAAAGAAATTTCTTCCAAGACTATGACTTTAATATGTTCTAGATACTCTTGACACCCAGAGTCTAGAACAATATCTGACACACTGTCAATTTCTATTTGTTCAGTGTATGATTGAGTAAAGGAGCAAAGCATCAGAAAGCTGGAGTGAATGCATTTTGTGTGGTGCACTGGGCCTAAGAATGAGCAGAAAAGAGTTCAATAATGCTTTGTACAATAATAGAGGACCATTGTAACTATATTATATGACTAGAATTTCTGATATGAGATTAGATTTTGTCATTTCTGAGAAAGTATTTATCTATGGGAGACATGTTGTTTAATAACTCACCCCATTAAGAAGCTCTGCTTATAGATGGAAGTCCATGCTCCACTTACAACCTACAAGTCCGGGTGGAATTGACCAGGCATGCTTGTTCAACTAAGTGCTGAGTTCAACTTTAGGCCTAAGATGTGGGAAAGAAACAATAGAATAGACTTGCAGTTGTTAGTAGGAGGTTGAATTTTCCACGGGGAAGCAGTAGGATTTGTGGAACACAGAATCTTGTAGAAGGGTATGGCATTTTGTGTGGGATAGATAATGTGCAAACCTGAGAAGGAAGACTCAGGAGTGAGGGAAATAAGGACATCCTCTAATGTCTGTTGTTTACTTTCACACATAGACTTTACAGTTTCTCTTGTGCTAGATAACTCACATTTCAACTCTAAGGGGAGTGAATTGTCCTAAGTGAGAATGTATACTTTAGAGGTCCTCACTGGCAAAATATCAGAAAGGTCACACTCCCAAAGTGTATTATATACAAGTACTATGTAAATATCATGTATACTATGTACAATATTATGTAATGCAAGAGACTAGATACATGCAAGAGACCAAATCTTCAGATTTCCCTAGAAATGATCAGAATCCACCATTTGTTGGGGAAACAGAGGTGGGTATAGAAATACCTGGTTACATGACTCTAACATTTAGTACACAGCTAAGACCCAGAATACAGCCTGAAGCCCGGTGAGGACTCGACAAATGATTTGGGTGAACAAATGAATGCATTTAGCCTTTGTTTTTAAAAGTCAGTATTATTCTTTTTTGGAATTCTAACAGAGAAGAGAGTCCTCACCAGTAGTTTGACTCAATCTTCCAGGGCCTGGCATTCTGGTAAGTGCTTAAATATGTTTACTGTATGAATGAATGGTTACTGGAAGAAAAAAAATCAATGAATTAATAAATAAAAAAATAGCCACTAGATTCTAAATATTAAAGTGCACCATGATGAGACAAGAAAATTATACTACGCTGAACAGATGAAACATACATTCTTCATATTCTTTAAGAAGCATACTGGTGATTTTTTCTATTGCTAGATAAATAAGGTGATAAAATAATGCATCTCAAAACTTCATATATACTACACTGTTACACAAGTTAATATTAAACTATTAAATATTAAAATATTCTATTATTAAAATATCGGAAGGGGCCGGCTCCGTGGCCGAGTCGTTAAGTTCGCGCACTCCGCTGCAGCGGCCCAGGGTTCGGATCCTGGGCGTGGACATGGCACCGCTGGTCAGGCCACATTGAGGCGGCGTCCCACATCCCACAACTAGTGCGACCTGCACCTAAGATATACAACTGTGCACAGGGTGGGGTTGGGGAGATAAAGCAGAAAAGAAAAGAAAAAAAAGATTGGCAACAGTTTTTAGCCCAGGTGTCAATCCCTAAAAAAAAAATAAAAAATAAAAACAAGAAAAAATAATATTCACTTTATTTAAAAAAAGAGAAAATATTGGAAAACAGGTAGCATTGCATTTTAATGTCAAGGTAAGAGAGAAAAGGCATGGTTTCCTTTGGAAAAGCTTCATTTTATTATTAGTGGCATCTTAGCCCAGGGCCTCATGTAACAGTATTTTCAAGCTGTTGTTTTTGATCTTGTACTGTTACAGGATTTTACCAATAAAGTCTTTACCAATTTCTTGAACAATGGGAGAGATAATGCATTTTGAAAGTGAGGAGTTAGTGATGTCATGATGTCATCTAGAGATACTGAGTGAACAGTGTAAATCATTCCCGAGGAGAATATTTCTTGGGTCATCAGTTGGACTTGATATCCCAGACTAGAAGTCTAGAAACATGATTGATCATTGCCCAGCTGGTGAAAGTTGATTAATGTAATGGAATTAACACAAACTAATCTCACAGGAAACTCAGGTGTAAAACAATACCAATGAATAGTTTTACATTACGTCACTACACAGACCTGCCCAGTATCAGAGAATTTACAAAACTTGAATTTGTAACTATGAGTTCCTTGGTGTGTATGGGATCTGAAAAAAGAAAGAAGAACTTTTAGAGATGCTGACAATCTATCTAGAATGAATTATCCGCTGCTAAAATAAAGCATGTATCTCCAGGGACTAGAAAGTTCTTGTCCAACAGGTGTGGCAGGAGGTAGTAGGAGATTATTAATGGATGATACTAAATGCATATTTTCTATTTTCATAGAGGATTGAAAAGGGAATGAGCTGACAGTACATGAAATGGTTATATACCTGTAATTGATCAAGCAATCATACTTAACTGGCTTAAGTTGCTACCTAGAAGTTTAGGAAACACATCCTAGTATGCAGAGTTCATAGAGTATATCTTATCTTGAAAAAACTCAGGGAGCACTATGTAATTTCATTCTCATTTTCCAGTGTGAAGACTCATTCTTCAACTTACGTATTGCTTGCCCCTTTTAGCTCTGTCATGGTTCTATCAGCTCTGCTAAATAATGCCAATTACTCTTCTCTACAGAGATAACTTACCTGGAAACTTTGTTTCTGAATGCTTCCATTAAGTTGCTCTATACATGTAGTACTCTGGTTCTCTAACTTTTGTGAATATCAAAATCATCCAGAATGAGTAGTAAAATTTCAGATTCCTCAAAGAAATTCCTTGTTTCCCATTCTAAAGATCTGATTGAGACTGGAATCTGCACTATTAACAAGTACCTTAAATGATTTTAGGGGAGGGGCCCGGGAACCAGGCTTTCTGAAAAACCTTCACGTAGTGATTTCTTTGTATCCCAGAGAGTCCATCAGTCCCTCTTCCCTGTGATGCTGGTTGGGCTGGTGTCTGTTCACATCTAACTGGGTTAGCCTGGAGGTAATGATTTTGCCTGAAGATCAATTGGTGCCCACTGGTGCAGTCACTGGTGTGTCTACCCAGCACGTGTTCTGACAAGGGAGGGATCTATGCTGATCTGCGCTGCTCTGATGTACTGCATGTTTAGCATTTAAACATTATACCTCCTGATGACAGCAGCTCTTGGTCCCTTGATTCCTTGAAGGAGAATCCTTTCTGACTTGCCTCTGAAATATCCATTTTTTTTCTTTCTCAGAGGAAATATTTCTACTCAGATTTCCTGAGAAGTAAGACAAATTTTTTTCCAAGTCGATAACTAGGATACAATCTTATTGTGATTTCTTCACAGGCAGGGTTGACCTAGTCACATATTTGACCAAAGTTTGACAATCACCTCAGTTTCTTCCAAAGGTGTCATGGTAAGTTTTGGCCCATTATGTACATCTTGAAATAAAAATTTCTCTACAATTAATATGAGTTGCATACAGAAAAATATATATATTGAATTTAAAATTTTTTTAGAATTTTTCTGAATATGAGTTGTCAAAAGTCAAGAAACAGTATTAGGAGAGGCAACAGATTGCTTTGTTCTCTTTGGTAGTGTATCACAGATTTTAAAGAAAAAGTTAAGCATTTAACTCTCTGGGCTGTTGAGAACGCAGCTCGGTGAGGGGGCGGCATAGTGGGAGTACATGGACTATTGAGACCCCATCCAGCCGAGTGAATCTATTTAATTTGTTCTCTTCCCATGTTTACATGTGGCAGTGATGGATGCTATTTCCACACCACACAGTGTCTGTAGCTGGCACTGGGACAACATTTTTTAATAAACTAGGTTCAGTCCTTTACTTTTCACATCTTGGCTACTGGTCTATTTAATATAGACTTTGAAAAAAAGCACATTTAGTTAATAAGTGTTAATCATTTTTCATACATAGCTTTCGGAAAGCTGTGCTTGGAAAAGTCTGATTTAGACTATAAATTATGTATATTTAACCTGATTTCTACAACCTATAGTGTTTTATTTTATAATATCTGCTTCTTAACATGTACTATTCTCTCCTTTTTTCCTTGCCTTTTAGACTTTAGCCTTTAATTTAAATTATTCCTTTAAGCTGCTCCATCTGCTAACTTGAAGTAATTAATTTTAGGATATACTTGGCAGTAGCTGCATATCCAAACACTAGTGAGGCTGATATTTATTTCTGTATTTTGTTGTCTTAAATTTAGTCTAATGAACAAAGGGGCACAATGTTGGATATATACCCAGCACTCGTATTTTTGTGTATTTTATTCCTGGAGGCTTATAACATTTTGAAGAGCGAGAACAGTTGAAAAGGGTGAAAAACAAAACAAAAAAAAAAGAAATCTATAACATTTTTGTGCATTTAAAAAAATCAAACAATTAGTAGTGCAAAAGATAAATACAAGAATAAAACTAAATAATTTTTTCCTAGAAAAGTTTTTTTTCCCAGAAGCTTCTTCCTTCTTTTATCTGCTATTCCAGCAATTCGCTGGAGCACTGCAGTTTGTCTCTGCTCATTGGTTTGAAGCTGACAACAATAGTTTGAATTCTTCCATCAGTGTGCTATATACATTTTCCTTTTCCATATATTTATATCATAATTTTGAGATCTGGGTATTGAAACTGTTTTAGGACATAACTGGCTAGGTCTCTTAGAATTTCCCTGAAGGCAATGTTGTTCCGATGTGGCTGATGGTGAACCTGAACTCATTGATATAATGGTGCCTGTGCCGGGCAGTAAACGATGACTTTAATCAAGATTCTAAATGTTCTTCAGATTAAATTGCTTTCCAGAGTTCTCTCATTTTATAGAGTCAGAGTGGGTATTTCTGTTTCTCTTTTGCGGTTTCATTCCCCTAAATGACAATTTCTCTTAAATCGCAAAGCTGTAAAGGTAACTAAGACAAAAATCTTGCTATTTACCTAGTGATGACTTTTTGTTTTGCAATCTGAAGCACATAGATGTTAGCAACAGTAGAGATAAAGGAGAGAAATGTGCCCTATTTTTTCCTTTTCATGATCATCTCCTTTGAACATATAGGAAGGATATTGCACAAAAGGCAGGTTATGTTGCTAGTCATGTGAAAACTATCTAAACAAATAAGTATTGGTTGCTTGAATGCTGTTACCTTAAAAGGCTGTGCTCTCATTTCACTGGTGTGGCAGATGTCCTGCAAAGCTTTGATCCAAAATTTTAGGATTGTCTTCAGAACCGGAAGCAGATTTATTTTTATGCCTTAAGTTTTTTCCTTCTGTTCTTTCTTCCCTCCTTCCTGCCATCCCTTTTTCCCCTTCCTACCATCTCTTTCCTCCTTGTGTTTTCTTCCTGGTAGGGCTCCTGGAGGCAAAACTCGCAAAAGTGTAGGGACCTCCTGGAGTTTTTAACTCTCAGACTTGTCTACATTGAGCCTCTAGCAACTCATCAATGACAGCTTTTAGTTTTCCTACCCCACTTTTGGTTCCAGTGGAGGTTTTGCTCTGCTAAGTTGTGAATCTCTGTATCCCATCTGTTTCTCTAATTTTGGTGGCAGCAGTGTGCCCTGTGACTTCAGTTCTCTGATAAATCTAAGAGTAATTGATTTTTAGCTCAGCATTTTTCTTGTTGTGAAGATGGGAGTGACGACTTCCCAGTTCCTTACAAGCTGGCCCAGAAACTGGAAGTCTCTGAAGCATACTTTTAATGCATAAGAAGTTTAGAGCTTTGTAGAGATTCTTGCACATATTATGTTTTTGATCATTTTGAGCATCATTATTGTTGTATTTAATACATCATATCTTGTTGATTCTAGAGCTGGTTTTTTTTTCAGATTTCAATGGCCCTGAAATCGTGATATTGTGACTTACAGTTGGTTTGCATATGATTCCTGCTGCTTCTGACCCTGACTGCACCAAGGGAAGAGCCTGGCTGTTGTAAGGGTCAGATCTCAGCAATTGCCCCCTTTCCACCACAAAGCTCTCAGGCCCTATCGATGTGGTCCCTCTGTACCAACCCCTCTATGTCAGGCATGAGCACTAACATCCTCTGACTGATTTTTATACCCGGCAAGCACACTGCAAGGCAACTTAGATTTCTTTAGGCCACAACCCAGTTCTGTTGTCTATTGGCTATGACAGCACTTCCATCCAGAACTCTCTGTCTCTGTCTCTCTTTCTCTCTCTGTATTTTTCAATCTCTCTCATTCTCTCAAGCTGAATAGAGGATAGAGAGCCCTTCTGGGGACAGAGGATCTTTTCTAAAAGCTTTTCTAAAGCTCTAAAGAGCTTTTCCAAAATAAAGAAATAAATCAAATGAGAAGAAAACATTTGTCATAATTTAATTGACAGCATTACTTCCTTCTTGGTGTTTCTTAAAATGATGTTATACAATTGACAGCAACTTATTATTCGATCACGTTATCCGGTGATGTGCTGAAGCCAGTTCCTCCTGGCTCTCAAAGCAAAGTGTGTGTATCTTTTCCCCACTTGACATACAGTGACATCAAATTGGTGGCTTGAAGTTAGCCATGGCGGGAATTTCAACACCACGTGAATCAGCGTACATTAAAAATCAGCACCTCCTCCCTTAGAGCCAAATTTTTCTCTGAGTTACAAATTTCACTCTGAAAAAACATTGTCTGTGTGTGATTGGTTTCATAAAATACAAATTTGAAAAATAAAACTCTGTTTCAGAAATTTACAAACATCAGCATTTATTGGAGTTAACCAACCACTATGAAGTTAGAAGAGCTTAGCACACATATATATATTTTTTAATCTTACTTGGGTTGATAATAAAGCCATAGATGAAACTCTAATTAGTCATTTCTCTATCCTTGTTGAACATTAGGCTTAAAGGTTTTTAAAGAATGCTTTTCAATAACAAAACACAGTTGAGTTTATCTATTGGTGTAAAGAAGACCTCCACTGACTTCTCTGGACCTTTCAAATTTGTAGTAATTGGACTTTCATAAACTTTTTAAAGACATTTTCCCGATTTAGCTAGTAGTTAAAAGATCTTTCTTTTTAAAAAAGAAACTTTGTAAAGTTGAAAAACTTTTTACAAAGAGTAGCAATTTTTTTAGCTAATATTTTTTCTCTTTGACTATTATTAAACCATGACCTTAGATAGAACAGTTTCTTTTTCTTCCGAGATGTAGCAATGAAGAAGCAATTCTCTGTTTGTGGTATAAAAGAAACAATATCCTCTGGAGAACAGTGAGTGAGAGACTATAATTTTCTGTAGAATCCAGTACAAATGAGTTATTAAGATGGAAGCTTTTATTATGGTATTTATACCTTTAACTGAAAGAGCAAGTAGAAATTAAATAATAAAAAGTTATATACCTAAATCACTCCCTAAGTCTGCACATTCCTTTAAAATTTTTATCTAGGTCAAATGGATATCCTTGCAAGAGTTATCACTCATTTCCTCTTTACACCTTCAGATTTTTATTGTTCATCTATTTTAATTACTCATTGATTCCATCCAATATATCTCTAGTGCTTAGGACAATGTCTTACGCATAATAGGAGCTCAAAAAATATTTGTTAAGTGTGTGAATATACATATGTGTGTCTGTCTGTCTATCTATCTGTCTATCTATAGACCTATCTTAATAAATTGATGACAGCATTCAGATAGAGTGTATAACAGGAGGAGAGTTTCCAGAAATTAAATAACTTTAATCAGGACTGAATGAACCTCTGCTCATGCTCAAGTTCAACTTTAACTTTGATTTCTTTCACAATAGGTCTTTTTCAATCCTTTTTCTGGAATCTTTTCCTTCTCCTTTTCGCTGTTTTATTCACTAGCTTCTTAAATTACTTTTTTATTCATTCTCCCTCTTTTCATAGGAATGCTGAATCATACAGGAATGGGAGATATTGACCCTGATTCCTTACCTTCCTTCATATTAAAATGTATGACTGCATTACAGCTCATAAAAATGATCCGTGAATGGAAGCTGTTGTGCAGTTACATTTCTATGCATCAAAAGATAAATACAGCACATAGTGCCAGAAAGCAGGAAAATATAATCAAGAATTTCATCCACTGCCATTACCATTCAAGTGGAAAACTATTTCTGAAATGTCTAAAATGCTACTCTGACTTTATCATTGATAAATAAATAATAAATGAACACTTCCTTTCTCCAAACGGTTTATAAATCAATATTTTATAAAGCATAAACAGTATTTCCATAATTTATACATGGACATTTATTGAAATAACTAACAAATATTAACTTTCTTATTTCTTAAGGGTGTATTTCCTTAGCCTGTTCATTTAAATGATGCTTGTAAAAAGGTTTCATTCTATTTTACTTAGTCTGATAATGTGAGCTTATTCATTTTTATTTTAGATAATGATTAATTATTACTCATGTGTTATGTATTATGAAAAAATTATCTTAAAATGAGTAAGATAAAACATGTAACTATATTGAAACTACAATATAATTAAGAATGCCAAAACTAAATAAGTTAAAATAATTTGTTTAGAAAGAAAAATGTTGAACATTTAAAAAATGAAATGCTTTAAAATATAATAGATACCAGTTGATAACATATTTTGATTATAAGCACTCTGATCCTGCAGAAGAAAGTTACCGTATAGAGATTTGCATTAATTTGAAAAGCTGATAGAACTAGAATTTAAGTGTAATTAGTCACATATTAACAAACACGTCAAACTCAAAATTCAAAGTTCAGACAGCCTTCCAGTATAACATTATGGAAGTAATTAACATAGTGAAAATTGGGGGAATATCTGCTGTTCATCTCACAGCAGAGGGAAACTGAGCTTGGAGCCCTCATCTCATTAGGAAATTCCACATCCGAGTGGGCATCAAAAAGTGGTTTTTAATGTGAGAACTGAACCCATTTACTCCTTTCCTTGATTCTACTTCAATTATATTGACCCGAGAGAGAGACGGAATTTGATTAGGTTGTGATTATTTTTATTCTAAAATTATGTGGCAATTACCTGTGGAAAATATAAAGTGTTTACATCTGTATTAGTGCTTTGGAGATTAAATCTCAAGCTATTTTCCAAGAAAGAGTCATCAAGAGGCTTTAGAGAATTGTTTTTTTCTCCTAAATTTCTAACTGTTCACTCAGAAAGTCTTGGAAGACAGCTTTCTGAAACATACTTTAAAGACTCTGAGATGATTAGCAGAAATGCAAAGAAATGACCGAATTCAGCAGTTGTTTTGATCTGCTGTGATCAAGGTCATGGTGTAAATTTTGAACATTTCTTTTTGGGGGAGGGGTGGGGGAAGGCTGCTACTCATCTCTTGATTAAGTGAATACAAGAAAAAAATAGGAAGAAAAGTTAGCGTAACGTTTGTTTAGTCAAAAACACAGTACGATACATCAATTTATTTGCATTGTCATTCTCACATAATTAGATGACATTGCTTATATTCAAAATTCATAAGCTTCTAGGGAGCTTTAAAACTCTGCTAACCTGAATATACATTTTTTCCCCCTTCATTGTCAGTTCCTCCCAAGGAATTTGAGGGAGAAGGTCACATCTGCCCAATAAGGCTGATTTAAATTTGGTAGAGGTATAAACTCATCTTGAAAAACTCTTGAGACACAATTTAGCAATTTTTAAGCGGCAGCAAAAAACACTCACCACTAATGATGAAGGGCCCATCTTTTTCTTTTAATCACCTGAAATCAGCAAACCTGTTATAAAAAGGAACAGACGCTGGGGTGATTATGTTCAGAGTGCCAACAAAAAGAAAATAATTTCTTCCTGCCTGGCCCAAAATATGAATTCAAAAGATAAAAGTGATCAGAGAAGGGTAACAGGTTCCAAAATTCTAAATTGACTATGAAATTAGTACAAATAAATTTGTCTTATGATTTGTGTTTTGCTTGCATATAAATGATGTGAGGAGTTTTGCACTGAATCTGACATTTATGTCCCTAGAGAAAGCAATCTTTCCATTTCTCAATAGCTTCCATATAATCCTATCACTAAACATTGGTTTCAGCTTTCCAAAGTTAATTATTTCTATTTAATTATTTCAAGAATACACAAACTCTATAAAGCTTAAATAATTATCAAATAGGACAAGATATTGAGTCAAAGCAAGCCCAATCAATTAGATCTAGAATACAATACATATAACAACCAAAAAAGCTTCATATTGTCAGAGCTAATGGTTGCTAATTTAGTTCAACTTAGGAGAAAGAAAAAAATAAATGCACCACAAAAATTAGTTAATATAATGAATACCAAATAAAATATTATAAGGTAGTCAGAATAGGTAAATAACATGCACTTGGAAATCAGGAAAATCATATTTTCAATTCAAACTATTTCCCCTACTCATGAGATGATTTTTTTTTTAAATCAAATGTTTTTTATGCTTTTTCTTGGTGAGGAGATTGGCTCTGAGCTAACATCTATTGCCAATCTTCCTCTTTTTTTTCTCCCCAAAGCCCGAGCAGATAGCTATATATCCTAGTTGTAAGTCCTTCTAGCTCTTCTATGTGGGATGCCACCACAGCATGGCTGATGAGCAGTGTGCATGTCCTCACCTAGGATCTGAACCTGAGAACCCAGGGCTGGTGAAGCAGAACATGTGAACTTAACCACTATACCGCCGGGCCTGCCCCATGAGGTGACTTTTGACATGTTTCTCAGTCTTTCAAACGCTAACTTTCTTTATCTGTGAAATAGGATAATAATGTGAAACATCCAAATTATTGAGCCTTATAGAAATGGCTTGACTTATAAGAATTACTCAGAAAAATTAGCTCTCATTATAGATTTTAAAACGGAATATTTCAAAGAATTAAAGTATCATAGCTACAACTTTACAAAGATTTTCTCTTCTATCTAATCCTATAAGCTAGCAAATAACTCACATTCTTATTTAAGGGATACAAATAATGGTTATTTTTTTAAACCTTTTGGATAAATTTTCCCTTAGAATTGCAGAATATATACATATACATTGTGTGCACAAATGCACACATGCAACACATGCATACTTGCTTCATAATGTAGTTGTTCTTATAGTAACTTCAAGAAATGACACATCACAATTTTCCAAAAATGTTATAATGTTGTTTTGATACATTCAGAAATTGTTCCTAATGAGAAAATGTGTTTATATTCAAAACTCTAACACATCTGCTTCAGGATCAAATCACAAAACGACCCTTGTAAACATTTTTAGTGTTCATTTTTTCCATATTTTCTTTGACTTTTATTTGTTTCTTATGGGGAAAATTACAGCATTTTTCATCATTACTTTCATATCACAATCTGATTGATTTTATTACTTTATCTACATTTTAATAAACCAGTTTTTAAAAGGATCTATGCCTTTACAATAGATATCACTGTTTTTTCCCACTTGATTTTGATGACTTTGCTGCTTGCTTTTGCTGCAAACCTATTGAATCTGGACCACAGATGTATTTTGTTTGATCACAACAATTGGTGTGTGTCTCTGTTTGTGTATATAAATGTACAAATAAATAATTAAAACAAATAAACCTGTGCAGATTGTTTTTAGATGGGGCATGTGGTCTCCAGTTCACCACAGGCCCTGCCACTCTCTATTGCTTTACTGTGAACTGCCTCACATTCTATCTTCCAGGAAGACAGATGAGTTTTGACCACATCTTTATAGGTCTCCAGAATGACAGAGTCATTTGATAAATCACTACTCTATCTTAGTCAGGACACAGTGGTTTTAGTGTTCCCAAACAATTTTCTGCTTGTTTTTACTGCTGAAATTATTGCATAAATCTATGATAGTTATTTATATTTAAAACAATTCAGATTAAATTCATGGACTAATGGAAATTTGGGTTCCATGTAACAGATGGCTAAATCTATGTAAAATATTCGGAAAGCTTTTATTCTTATGATATTACATTTGTCAGACAGATAGCAAAACAGTTAACTTTTGCTACTAAAGCTCTTTCAGAGGAGAACCTATGACATTTCCACATTTTTATGTGTATTTAATATAAAAATGAAGGGCAGAACTTCACTAATTTTGAACTAACAATTTTACATACATTTGCCCTTTGTGAAAATGTGCCACTGTATTGTTTCCTTGCAAGGGCACATTCAATAAATTCCAGTTATTTTTTAAAAGGCAGGCAGATAGCATTAGTTATTGCTCTGCTAGTATAGGTTTATACTTGGTCCCTTTCCAAGAATGACTCTTCTAAAGCTCAGCAGGTTTAAAAAATACATTTTTTAAAATCTTGGATTTCTCTTAATTAGTAATTATAATACATTATATGATATCCTCTGAATTCTAAGTGCCTGAGGAAAAAAAAGAATATGTATACCAATATGTATGTACTTATATACACATACATATTTTTGTATATATGTATATAAATATATGTATGTATATATACATGTGTGTATGAATATGTATATGTGTATATATACCTATACATGGGTCTATATGTGTATCTTTTGCATTAGATTGGATTTAGGTATTATATCTAATGACAATGTAGACGCACGGCAATTTGTCTGAAAGGTTTAGGAGGGTGGGCTGGAGGGGTTGGCGTTAGATCTGCCAAGAGATGGGGGAATCAAAACAGATGCTGACAGTGGAGTTTCAAACAAGTGGACACACGAGTATAGTCTAATTTTTATGAAATTTGGTCAATATAGAAGAAAATATTAACCATGTTAATGTGATGGAAAAACAGAGATTTCACATAGCATCAGAAATCCAGATTTTGTTATCAACTATTGCCTTCTGGATAAATGAGTGCAAGAAATTCATACAAGGACAACAAGACTAAAGTTTAGGTTTTGAGGTAAAATCTTAGTCTCTAGAGAGGGTGTTCGGCAATTAGGCAGGGTTTTAGTCCACATCAGAGGCTGAGATAAGAATGAGAAGCAAATTGGCAGTTATTAAGGGCTGTGTAATGTATGCTGTACTGGATGCAGATAACCAGGACTGCGTTTGAAACAAGGTTTGAGAGAAAGCCCTGGAGAATGGGAGAGATGACCTCCTCAGGTCTGGAGAGCCAAGAAATGAGGTCTCTGGTAGCACTGTGCCTCAAAACCTCACCGAAGCTGCCCCTGGCAGGCTAAAGAAGCAGAGCGAGGGAGTGTCAAGCCCTCTTAAAGGAGATACTCATCTTCTAGGGCTCCTTCTTGGTTTAGTTAGTCATCGTTCAGAAACTGAGCCCAAAGTGTCCTACAAGTAGAGTGTTCAGTGAAGCCTAATTACTGGGGAGCTGGAAAAAGCAATAGAATATTTATGGCTAACATTTAATCTCTAAAACAACGAAGTTTAAACTAGGAGTGCTTCAGATTAATAAATGTACATATTTTTTAACTCATGAGTATCACTCTTTTACGTAATTGCAGTCACAACTCCTACCTTTTGAAATAGATGTACCTAAATAGATACCTAAAATATCACAAGCTGTGTCTCTCTTCTCTATGGAGCTTTAACAATATATATAGTAGAAAGAGAGTATAGCGTAATTGCTCATGAATGAGCAGGCTTGGTGGAATTCTCCTTTCTTTCTATTCCAATTCTCTTGCTACCTCATGGATTCTCTATATCCCATTGCTTACCATTCTGAAATACCATAACAGACTGAAATATCATAACAGACTGAAATATCACAACAGCCTCTTTTCCTACACTGCCTCAACAGTTGAGAATGGACTGTGCTCTTCCCTGGTCTTAGCTGGCCCATAGCTCCTCATTGCTAAGCTGTCCTGCTGGACTCAATGATTTCCGTGCCCAATAAGCATACATCAAGTATAGGTTCTATGACTTAAAAATTTTTTTATTATGCATATTCACTAGCAAAATGAATCACCTGTGAATCTTTTCCTTCAGTGGTAGCTTTTAAGATAAATGAAATAATTACTATTTCTTTTGGTTTGATTTATTCACTAAATTTGTGAATGGAGAAGTTTTTTTAAAGTTTTATTATTGCTCATTGAAATTGTACAGTGTTTATAAAACATCTATTTATAAAATAGGTTAAATGCGAATTGTAGGCTGATTTGCAGAAAAAAGCTGCCACATACAAGAGTGGCTCCTTTGGGAGAAGTTCATATCAGATTCCAAACAAATAATTCAAACCTAAATTTATAAAGAAAATCAACCTATTTGCAGCTTCAAGTTTGCCTGTATTTGGTTGTTTGAAATGAAGCACACCTGCTTGACTCAAATTACTAATACCACACTCACCATTTCGTCTGACTATCGCAGCTGAGTTTACAAATACCACCTCTTCAGCGGAAGGCATGGTAACTTTGGGGTTGGTAAAGTGAAATACTATCATCTTAGAAGCTTTTGTTGCTCAATCATGCTTTAGTTGAGTTCTTATATAGTGTTTCAGAAAACAAGGTTTGACACGTGAAATATCAGAACTCCCATAACAGCTAAGGATCATAACATACCTGGAAGCAGAATGTGTTTGAAAAGAACTTGCCAGTCAGGTAAAGGGTTTTACACTGAAATGGGAAAAGGAGAGAGGAAAGAAATTAGTAGGATTAAATTCAAAACAAAGGATATTTTAGAAAACTATACTTATGAACAAAAAATTTAAAGAAAGGCTATAATGGAAAAGGAGGCTGGTAGTCTTCAGTAGAAAATAGTAGAAGAAGAGGTTTGAATATTGTTAAAAAATCCAAAAAGTAGAAGCAAGTGAAAAGAACTTGGCTGACAGTGGAAATAATACGAATGTGGGAGTAAGTTACAAACCAATAGGCTAGAAAAATGCATGATACTTCTCTCATAGAGAAGGAGCAGAGACAAGATATGACATTGATTGAGAAAATTCACTCATCAGATACCTGCAGGAGCCCCATTTTTCTGAAATAGACAATCTGACAAATTTTGTCTTGTCAATTTTATCTCTCACAAGCAGTAAGAAAATATATATGTACTGTCGGCACTTAGATTGGAGAAGAGAAGATTCAGAGATAGCCTGATGACTGCCTTTAAATAAATGAAGATGTGTCCTGTGAGAAAGGGATTACTTAGCCTAATACCCGATTCCAGAGGCTATAATTAGAACCGATGTACAGAAATTCAAGGGAAGTGAAATTTAACTCAATAAATGCAAGAGTTGTTATTTATTTATTCATTATTAGTGAGTAGGGAGACACAACAAAGGAATGGGGTTTGCAGAGAGAAAGTAAGATGGCAGTCATGGGTCTACTTGTGATTTGCAAGTCCAAATTGGTGAAGTCTCTAAAGGACACTAATCTTTATTAGGAAGCAAGGAAATGATGTTACTACTAATAATAATAGCAAAAGTTTATTGAATGCTTACTCTAATTCAAGCACTATTTTAAGCCCTTTACTCATTAACTTATTTGAGAAGAGTGAGTCACCAAAGAGTTGACAATAATCAGGAGAAAACCAATATAGGATGACAGTTGAGAATATCATGTAAAAAAACTCTTGATGAGAAAAACAAAAAAGATAGTTGTCAATATTGGCTTCATGAACTAGATAAAGGAAGTGGAGTGAATACTTGGAACTTTAGGTAATAAGATACTGGTAACTTGGGGCCAGCCCGGTGGCATAGTGGTTAAGTTCGTGTGCTCTGCTTCCGCCACCTGGGGTTGCAGGTTCGGATCCCAGGCATGAACCTAACACCACTCATCAAGTCACACTGTGGAGGCATCCCACATAAAATAGAGGAAGGTTGGGACAGATGTTAGCTCAAGGCCAATCTTCCTTACCAAAAAAAAAAGACACTGGTAACTTAAAGAAGGTATTTGCCATATAATATTGAGAAGAGTATAAACAAAATTAAAAGTTGGTGAGAGCCCTGGCTATAGTTATTATAACGAATTTTAGATGTAGTAGTCAAAAATGGTAGAGGATTGCAAGAGGATAATTAGGACATTGGAATTTTTTTTTTTTTTTGAGGAAGATTAGCCCTGAGCTAACATCCGTGCCCATCTTCCCTTATTTTATATGTGGGACGCCTGCCACAGCATGGCTTGCTGAGCAGTGCCATGTCCACACCCAGGATCGGAACTGGCTAACCCCAGGCCACCAAAGCGGAACGTGCAAACTTAAACATTGTGCCACCGGGCCAGCCCCTAGGACATTGGAGTTTTAAAAAGGGCTTTTGGGATTAATATACCCAAGCAGAATAAATGAACTCAATTGGCTTCTATCACATTCTATACATGTTTCCTTCTAATGGACGCTACTATTTATTTTTCTAAAATTGAATGTATGAGACATGGCTATTCATCTCAATATCAAACTTGACCAGATCCTATATTATTATTTACTTGCATGATAATTGAAAATGTATTGTCTATATATTTTTAGTCTAAATAAGCATCCTACTTCTATGGCACCATTAAAATAATATTTATGTGGCAAACAATTCATACATGTTGTCGATGGTATTCTGCCAACAGCACTTTGCTTTACTTGTAAGGAATAGAAATCCACTATTGAGTATCTCAAATTGAAAACTAGATGGGAGTGTTGTAAAGACTCAACAGGCAATATCAACAAAATCCATGGTAAAGAAATCCAGTGCAGCAGAGAATCAAAGGAACTGAATTTAAGAAATGAAAGTAGCTGGAAGCAAATTCTTTTCCTTTACCATTTTCTCAAAAAGGTATTTTTTTGTTTCCATATAACTAACTTATTCAGCTTCTCTTTCACGAAAACTCCAAACACATAGAAAATAACAATGAGAGATAAAGAAGCACTTCCTGTCAGTGTCTAAAGAATGATCTTCATAAATTAGATTGCTTGCATATTTTTAAAGATATAAATTATGACATGGTCTCCACTACATGATTATTAGTAGCACACAAGTTTTTTGAATTAGACAAATAAGATCTCTATTTTTCATAATGTTTTTCACTTAAAGACCACGTATATTTAAGTTTTTCTTCCTTGGGAACATAAAATTTTAATTTGAAATATCTTCTTTTTTTCATTTTAATAGGTTGCAAACAGCCTTTACGAAATCAGGTTCTAAACTGCACCCAACGTCTTGTAAATACTTAGACATAAAATGATGCCTTAATAATATTTTTAATTAGTAGGCATACAGAATGTTAATTTCCAAAAGGGGGATGTCAGAATTTGTGGGTAACTTACATTGATATTTTTCTCCCCACTTCCAACTTTTATTATTATGGTAGAGCCCACCTAAGTAGGTGTGAGAATTTGAAATAGTGGAGATTGAACGATCTGACTTTAAAGACAAATAAATCTCTGTGATGCTTTGACAATTCAGTTTTGAATAACCTTATTCAAATCACTGTAACCTATACTGAACAGACATGCTCTCTAGAAATATGTCAACTCCATTCCAGAAAACCAGTTAATGAGAGTTCTAAATACAAGAATAATTTTCAATAATCTATTATTTAGAGTAGTAACTCTAGCAACCTTATAGTTTATATTTTTTCCTTCTCTGGCAGAAACATGATTGTTCATGATTCATTGGTCATTTTTATTTTTTCCCCTTCCATGTTACTTTGAAGAGATGTTTTGCCATTTTATTCCTTAACCTGATAAAGGTACCTTCATTAAAATACAGTAAACACAGTATTTTATGGTGAAATGTTGGAAGAATTTCCTTTAAAGTTAGGAATAAGAAATTAGTTACTGTTATCACAATTGTTTTTCAATTTTGGGTGTTCAACGCAGATAGGCAAAGAAAAAAGTTGTGGGCTGGCCCCATGGCCCAGTGAAGTTCACACACTCTGCTTTGGTGGCCCAGGGTTTCACTGATTCAGATCCTGGGTGCGGACATGGCACCGCTCGTCAGGTCATGTTGAGGCAGCATCCCACATAGCACAACCAGAGGCACTCACAACTAGAATATACAACTATGTACTGGGGGGCTTTGGGGAGAAGAAGGAAAAAAAGAGAAAATGTTTTGTGCAGATTGGACACAAAAAATCAAAACGAAAGTCTTGCCAACAGTTACAGGTCATATCATTTTGAATGAAGACAATTTGATGGAAAATATAGATAAATTATTTATTAATTTATTAATAAGTATTAAATTATTTAGGCAGACCACAGAATACATGTTTAATAGTTAAAAATCAAAAGCATCATATACAAATGTAGGGGAGGAAGACATTTCCTCTACCCGCTCTGAGTTATTCTGGCTGGAGAAAGAATTAAATTCACATGAGACAGAATAACAAGAGAAAATTAAACAAAGCTTTATAGCATGAATACATGGGAGAGGCTCAGGCAACCTGAGCAACTCACCAAAATGGCTGAAGCCACTACCTTAAATATCATCTTCACATAAAGGCAAAGGAGGATGTTGGGGGTGGAGGAAGAGTCAATCATGGGAGATTCCCAGACAAGTACAGTAATCAAGAGTCATGTTATTATGCAGACTTGAGTCCTTGCCTTCCACATTGATGAGAGTTTCTGGAGATAAGGTCATCCCCCCTCCTTCCTGCTACAGAGAGGGAGACATCTTTACAGATGGAGATTTCCTCTACAATGTAAATGTCTCTTAATAAAGGGTAAGTGAATTCTACTTTTCAGAGTTTCTTTCCTGTCTGCAGTTTTTAAAAGTAACCTGCCCAAAATAATCCTCATGCCAAAGAGACGTACCTTGGTGTGGCCAATTCCAGTCCCCCATACAAATTTACATAAAGTTAAAAAATAATGAAAAAATTAAACCCCATTTCAAATGACAACAAAAATACCAGCTATCTAGGACTTTATTGTACAAAAGCTATAAAAAGTAATTTAAACTTTTAGAAAAACTCTAATTGAAATTCTTTAAAAAAACTAAATAAATGGAGGATATATAGCAGGTTCATAGTTTGAAATATTCAATAATAAAAAGTAGAAATTCTTTCAAAATTGATCTGATAGAATGCAATTCTAACCAAAATCCAATAGTGTGTGTATTTAAATTGATTATTTTAACTTAAAGTTTATATGGAGTTAATAGAACCAAGATTATCTAGACAATTTTAAAGAAGAAGACATTGAAAAGACTTGCCTTCCCAGGTATCAAGATTTATGAGAAAGCTATTTGTGATCAAGTGTACTATTGGTGCAGAGACACACAAACAGATGGAGCAGAAGAGAGTCATCAGAGATAGACATATAATCATACACACATACACACTTCATATAAGTGGATCAATAGGGAAAAGAGACTTTTTAGCCTGTTGTGCTGGAATGAGTGATTATATCTACAGTCATGCATTGCTTAAGTACAAGAATACATTCTGAGAAACGTCATTAGGCAATTTTGTCATTTGAAGGTCATAGAAGGGAAAAAAATTTGCCACCCCAAGATATGTTTCCTCAATAAGAAGATTATTTTAGGCTGATTATTTTTAAGTAACAAAAGACTCAGAAAATTTTTCTTGTTATCTCTCCCTTTGCTGCCTAAAAGGATTCAAATAAAATAAGCTGTCTCAGGAAGTGAGCTATCACCTTAGCATAATATGAGCTAGATGGTAGACAGGAAGGAACCTGGAAAAGACAGTTTTCTGGGCTCCTGTGTTCTTCTGTCTGTGTGGCCAAACACTTGTTTTCCAAACCATTTGCTCCTTTTCACCAACCTGTGAATCGCCTTCCTTCCCTTTGAAGTCCCTGACTCTCCCCACAACCAACATCCTTTGTCTTTAGCTGAGGATGGTATTTAACCTGAGGGCTTTGGCCATTTTGGTGAGTTATTTGCTTTTCCTGGGTTTCTTTCATGTATATACATTATTAAACTTTTGTTTGTTCTTCTCCTGTTACTCTGTCTCATGTCAATTCAATTCTTATACCAGTAAGAAGCATCTAGAAAGGTAGGGGAAAATTTCTTCCTCCTCTGCAATAGTTATGCAGACCTAGATGGTATTGCTTCCTGCACACCTAGGCTACATGGTACGGATCTTATGGGACCAACTTCATGTATGCAGTCTGTCATTGACAGAAATGTTGTTATGCAGTGCATGATTATATGGAAAAAAATGGGAGAGATTACATTTTTTCTTTACACTATACACAAAAATAAATTCCCAGTGGATTAAAAACCCAAATATGAAGGGAAAATTAATATAATTTTAAGGGGACAATATAGGAGAATATTTTCACAACCTCAAAAAATGAATGGATTTTTTAACCAGCAAAAAAAATCATAAAGAATTGGTAAATTCAACTTCCTTAAAATAAAGAGTTTCTGAATATCAAAATATACAATAATAGTGTAAAGTCATGCCACATGACTTTGCAACACATACAAAACATTTTCAGAATACACAAAGAACTTCTATGAGTCTATATGTAAAAAAGATAACAATCTAATGGTAATATAGACAAGAGATTTGTACAGGCACTTCAGAGAAGAGAAGGTTCTGTTGTGTCCCAAGCATGTGAAGTATTAATCAGGGAAATGCAGACATTATTTTCTTATACACACTTTTTTTCATAAGGAGAATGTAATGGCATACTTTTTGAGCCAATATATATTTGAGATTGCTCTATTTCTTTTACGACATAATTTTGTAGATAATTAGTCTTCAAGGATTTTTCTTTATAGATAACCTAATTTTTTAGTCTGGATGATTGTTCAGTAATTTTTCTCCTCTTTATAACTTAGAAATGTTACAAGGCTATGACTTATTTGATACTTACTGAGTTTTGAATAGCAAAATTTAAGTGGCTTATACTTGGAAATTTTTAAAAATATATTTTTGCTTAATTCTTTTTTCTTGTTCCCTCCATATGGACTTCTATATATAAAATTTCCCAAGTTAGCCCTCCCCATCTCTTTCTTCTTTTTCTTCCTAATTTCAATCTCTTTGCCTTTTATTACTCATTGGAGTTCAGAGAATTTTCTGGAATTCTCTTTTATTTCAATAATTTGCTTTTCTCCTTATGTAATCTATTATTCACTGCTTAAAAACAAAACAAAACAAAAACCTTGTATTCATGGTTTGAATTTCCAAGGACTCCCTTTATTTTATTATTACTCCATTTTCAGAGCCAGCTACAGATTTAACATGCTTTGTAATTTCCCCCCCCCCAAAAAAAGAATTCTTTTCTTTTTCTTGTAATGACTATTTTTACAAGGCATCATTTGCTCTCAGATCTCATTTTATGCTATTCTTTTTGATGCTGAGTGTTTTTGTTTACCTAGATCTCTCCCCTTTCTCCTACACCGATATAGAGAGGTCTATATATAGAGAGGTCTATATAGAGAGAGGTCTATATATATCAGTGCTGGTAGGGAGTTCAGTCCTTATCCAATATTGTTATTACTGATTAGTCCCTTTAGTTTCAGACGTAAGCCTAAATATTTAGATACTCTGTAAAATTTCTTTTTTATATTAAGTATTAAATACTTTGAGGAATGTTTAGCTTTCAGCAGAAAAAAATAGTTTTGCAGCAGAGAGTTTTTCCTCTTTTAGAAACACTCTTCTTTGAGTGTGCATTGGCAGCCCAAAAACAGATAAAGCAGACTCCGCCTGTCTAACTGGCCACCTGGCATGTGTGAATCCCCATATTTTCCCCAGCTCCACCCAACAAGCGGTCTCTGTGAATTTATTCCCTGTTCCCTACAGATTAGGCATGGCTTGCAGATTCGAATAGGGTCACGATTTATTCTTATGCCCTGTTCTCCAGGCTTTCTAACCTCTAGTTTTGTTCTAACCATAGGGTTTCACATTAGTAAAAATTTTTGTAGTTATTTTAACTGTGAGGGGTTTGTTTTTGATTTTTAGATATCTGATTAATAGAATTACATTATAATCTTTTACAAAGTTGTAGACAAGTCTCTTAATTTCTATGTGTATTTCTGCCACATATTTTTACCATATGATAGTCTCAAAAAGTGTCCTCAATTTTCATGTTTAATTTTTCATGCATGTATTTAAAATAACTCTACTATATTCTATTTGTTTATTCTATTTATTCTTAATAATTTTGAGTCTAGTATTACTCTTTGTGTGAAATTAATATTGACATCACAGCATTCTTTACTATTTTTTGTTGATATTGTAGGGGAGGAAGACATTTCCTCTACCCTCTCTGGGTTCTTCTGGCTGGAGAGGGAATTAAATTCACATGAGACAGAATAGCAAGAGAAAATTAAACAAAGCTTTGTGAGGAACCATGGCCCAGGGCCTTTCTTCCCAAAGGAAGAATGGGCACCGAAGAAGTGGGGTGCTCATAGTGGTTATATACCCCCAAACAGGGTGTTTTGCATATGATTGAAATGTCCCTCCCACAATAGTTACAAGATTGCCCTCTCAGCACAGAGCTTGATGGACACAGCAGGTAGTGGGTCTGCTATCTTGGTGGGCATAGCAGTAGGCAAGTCTATTGTCTGGAGCTGGGCAGTCACAGGTGAGCATGACAATCAGTTTCTAGCCTAAGGAAAGATGCTTAATCCTTACAGAAATGCCAAAGTTGGGAGAGGGAGGGAAGTCAGCCACAGGAGGTTACCAGAAACAGGGACAATAAAATGCAGATTTAAGTCCTTGCCTTTGGCATTGATTAAGAGTTTCTAGAAAGAAGGTCATCTTTCTTCTTCCTGGTACAGAGAGGGAGGCACTTTTACAGATAGAGATTTACCTTACAAATGTAAATGTGTCCTAACAGAGGGCAAGTTCCATTCCTCAGAGCCTCCTTCCCTGTCCCAGTTTATCAAAAGCAATCAGCCTCAAATAATCCTGATGCCAAAGAGACATATCTTGGGGTGGCCAATCTCAGGTCCCCACAATATTAATGTGAATGTTATACACTATATTGTTTAGGGTTATCATTTATATAAAACTTATTCTTTTTTCCCCAGCTTTATTGAGATATAATTGACATGTAACATTGTGTAAATTTAAGGTGTACAACATGTTGATTTGATACACTTATGTATTGTAAAAGAATTACCACCATAGCATTAGATAATACCTCCATCATCTCACATAATTACCTCTTTTTTTTTTTGAGATGAGAACATTGAAGATCTTCTCTCTCAACAACTTTCAATTACATAATGCAGTATTGTTAACTACAATCACCGTGCTGTAGATACATTACGTCCCCAGACCTTATTCACCTTATAATAGGAAGTCTGTACCTTTGATCGGCACCTCCTCGTTTCCCCTACCTCCCAGTCCCTGAGAATCAGGGAAACTGTTTCTGTGGGTTCAGCTTTTTTAGATTCCACATATAAGTGATATCATACAGTATCTGTCTTTCTCTTTTCACTTAGTCTAGTGCCCTCAAGGTCCATTCATGTTGTTGCAAATGGCAAGATTTCTTTCTTTCTTGTGGCTGAATAATATTCCATTGTACATATATATATATATATATATATACAAATATACAAGATCTTTATCCATTAGTGAACATTTGGGTTGTTTTCCTATCCTGGTCATTACTAATATTGCTGCAGTGAACATGATGATGCAGATATCTCTTCCATATTCTGTTTTTATTTCCTTTGGATATATACCAAGAAGAGAGATTGCTGGATGACATAGTATTTGCATTTTTAAGTTTTTCAGGAGGCTCCACACTGTTTTCCATAGTGGCTGCACCAGTGTCCATTCCCACCAAGAGTGGACAAGTGTTATCTTTTCTCCACATCCTCTCCAACACTTGTTATTTCTTGTCTTGTTAGTTATAGCCATTCTGACAGATGTGAGGTGATATCTCACTGTAGTTTTGATTTGCATTTCCCTGATAATTAGTGATGTTGAACATCTTTTCATGTGCCTGTTGGCCATTTGTATATCTTCTTTGGAAAAATGTCTATTCACATCCTCTGCTCATTTTTTGATTGGATTGTTCATTTCTTTGTTGTTGAGTTGTATGAGTTCCTTATATATTTTGGAATTAACCCTTTGTTGGATATATAATTTGCAAATATTTTCTCCCAGTTAATGGATTGTCTTCTCATTTTGTTGATGGTTTCCTTTGAGTGCAGAAGCTTTTTAGTCTGATGTAGTCCCATTTGTTTATTTTTTCTTTTGTTTCCCTTGCCTGAATAGACATGGTGTTTGAAGAGATGCTGCTAGGACCAATGTTAGAGTGTACTACCTATATTTTGTCCTAAGAGTTTTATGGTTTCAGGTCTTACATTCAAGTCTTTAGTTCATTTTGAGTTAATTTTTGTGTATGGTGTAAGATAATGATCTACATTCATTCTTTTGCATGTGGCTGTCCAGTTCCTCTGACACCATTGATTGAAGAGAATTTCCTTTCTCCATTGTATATTCTTGGCTCCTTTGTTGAAGATTAGCTGCCCATAGATGTGTGGTCTTATTTCTGGGCTTTCAATTCTGTTCCATTGATCTGTGTGTCTGTTTTTCTGCCAGTACCATGCTGTTTTGATTACTACATCTTCAAAGCATATTTCGAAGTCAGAGAGTGTGATATCTCCAGCTTTGCTCTTTTTGCTTACATCCCTCTTTATCTGTATTAATGTTTCTTGCCTTACATTTTGTTTTTATGGTTATTGCTGAGGACTTCTCGAAATCATAGTAAGAACCACAAGGACCAGTACAGCCACAACATTGGTCCTTAATGAAGAACCAGGCTTAGGTGTGTGACCCCAGGCATTTCTACCCCATAGCATCACTAGAAATAGGTTGAGACTGGCACAAAATAGGCAACTAAGTAGAGTGTTCTCAGAGCAACAGAAAGCAAATAAAGTGAACTCCAAGATTCCCCTGAGCTCCCTGCCTTGAAGAGGTTTTCAGTCTGTGGGAAAAGGAGGAGGAACCCTGGCAGAGCCTAGCTGACTCCTGGCTAGTAGGAGTCTTTTGTATTCTTTGTTCTATTTCTGTGAAGAACGTCACTGGGATTCTGATTGGGATTGCATGGAATCTGTATATTGCTTTAGGTAATATGGACATTTTAACTATGTTTATTCTTCTAATCCATGAGCATGTAATATCTTTCCATTTCTTTCAATAATCCCTTATAGTTTTCAGTGTATACGTCTTTCATCTCCTTGGTTAAATTGATTCCTAGGTATTTTATTCTTTTTGTTGCAATTGTAAATGAGATTGTATTCTTGATTTCTCTTTCTGCTAATTTGTTGCTAGCATATAGAAATGCAACTGATTTTTTTTATATCTCATGTTCCTCCACTGGCTTTCTCTGGGGTCCCCACAGGCTCAGATGCTGCTGCCCCTTTCCCTACCTGTGCTACTGCTCCTGGGTTATCTGGGGGTGCTGGTTGCACTGCTGATGGGAGTGCTGGGTTCATGAGTGTCACTGTCACTGCCAGGGGCCCAGAGACCCAGGGAATTGTATGTAGCACCCCCTGCTGGTGGAGCTGTTGTCAGGGATCCTGCCACTGGAGGGTGGGTCACCATTCTGCTTTGGTTCCTAAAGCCTCTGATTGCAGGTTCCACTTGCCAACACTGGGGAGAAGCAGCGGCTAAGCAAGGAGAGGTGTTTTTTTTGCTGTTTGTTTGCAGTCCCTGGTCTCTGGTATTAGTTTGGGTTTTTTAAACCTCAGATCAGGGTGCCCAGCCACATGCAGGGAAAATCTGAGTTTTGTATAGTCAGTCCCCCCTGTTGGAATGACCTGGCCACTGCTAGGGGATGGGGATGGGGCCTGCACACAGGACCTGTGGGAGCAAGCTAGCTCACCTTGTCTACCTCTGCCATGACTGCTCACAGGCTTGCAGGCTGGGTCTGCTGGGAGTCAGGCAGAGAGCAATCCAGCGCACCTTCTCTTCCCCTGCTGAGACCAATTGTAGGCTGGCAGGCTGGGTCCCCTGGTCAGGGAGCATGCCAACCTACCTTCTCTGCCTGTGTCATGATTGCTTGGTGTTGTGTAGAGTGGGTCCACTGATAGATGGGCAGGGAGCACAACAGGACTATTTTTTCATAGGCGTATGATCCAGTGTGAGAATCAGTGCCCTGGATTTCTGCTTCTGGCGGAGGGGAGGCTGTTCCTCTAGTTTCACTGCCTCTCAGGTGTCCAGTCCACCCACCTTCAGATGTGTAGATGCATAGATCTCTTAGGCATCCTGTTGTGCTGTGTAGGGAATCCTCTGTTGGTCAATGGATGTACAATTGGTTGTAACTTAGAGGGGAGAGACAAAGGGAACAATTTGCTCCTCTCACTCTTTTTCACTCATCTTTTGTTGTTCTTCTCTGACTGGATAATTTCAAAGTTTCTGCCTTCTATCTCACAGATTCTTCTGGTTGATCCATTCTGTTTTTGATACTCTCTATTGTGTTTTTTTTTCATGTCATTCATTGTATTATTCTGTTCTAGAATTTGGTTCTTTTTTATGATTTTTATCTCTGCTATTCTGAATTCTTTGTTGGGTAAACTATAGATCTTTATTTCTTTGTGGTTGGTTACTGGAAGTTTATTTTGATCCTATTGTGGTATCATTTTTTTTATTATTCACGTTCCTTGAGGTTTTGCTGTTTTTGCCTTTGAAGTAACAGACACCTCCTGCAGTCTTTACGAACTGCCCTCTCTAACACATCCAAATTGATATATTCTTTGCTCCAATAGCCTGCTGGAAATCCTCCCTAGAAATCTTGACTCCCATGAAGGCTTACTTATCTGTGGGTAGTTGTCTAAGACAATGTTTCCTAGGGGCTCCTGGACTGCAGCCAAGATGGGCTGGAGCTGGTTCACCAGCCACTGTTGGGTCCTCAACCAGATTGACATCTGTATGCCTAGCACCCAACACACAGATGTGTGAAACTTCTCCTTGGTCCTTTGGCATATTGTGTTGGATTCCACAGCTCCCAAGAAAACATTTTCGTCGATAGGTAAATGCTGAATTACTGCTATTGTCTTGCTGGCGGTGGTGGGGGGAGCATGGCAGGCAAATGTGAAGGACATCTTATTCCACCATGATGCATATTATTTGATATTTAAATTTAGCCATTTACACTAGTTTTTTTTTATTGGAAGTTTTCATGACTGGCAATACTGCATGGTGATTTAGATGGACACGTAAGCACGTGTTCAAATTCTGATTCTGCCATTTACCTTGAACTCCCTGTTGTCTCAGCTTCATCTTCTATAAAATGGAGAAAATAATACTGCTGGCCTCACATTGTTTCTGTGGAGAGATTAAATAATGGAATGTAAATTTCATGTTATCTTATTTGTATGTTTTTAGTTTGTTTTCTATAATTTTACAGCTTTCTTTTCATTTATCTGGTTTTTGTCTGATTCTATGTAGGATATTTTGCTCATTTATACCTTCTCCATGTGTTTTCAATTTGTTTTAAATTCTACAAGAAGGTTCCTTTAAATAATTCAAAAGCAATCTTTAATGTATATTTAAGTAATTATAAAAATGAAGGCGAAAAAACTCCTACTCAAGTAGGGCACATAATTTTGTAGTCTTTTGTTCTTCTGTCACTGTTAATATAATATTAGATTTTAAAATCTCATCTCTTTTATTAATTTTTAACAATATTAAACATATTATGCTTCAGTAGTTTTTGATATTTTTAATGATATGATTCCTATAATACTTATATAAATTATTCATATTAAGCTCATTCTAAACTGCTTTTGATGTCCACCTCATGGCTTGTTTATTTTGAACTCTTAATCATACTATATTCTTGTGTATTATGAAGTATCATTTTTATTTCCACAATGATATATATGTAAACATTTTTATTGACTTGACACATGAAGGACAATTGAAGTGGCTATAGAATTTTGGGGTTTCAAAATATTTGGTGTTGCAGAAGATAAGCCTGATTTCCTTTTATTTATTTTAAAGTTAATTTAATTTTATAACTTTTCAAAGTCTATTTCTTGCTTGGATTTTAGTGGGGTTTGTACTTCTTTATTATGTGATTCAAAATCCTTGTTAGATATTTCTATGTGTGAATCTTCTTTTGTATGACTGGTACTCAATAAAGATATTTGATAGATACTCAAGATTCATTTTTTTAAGTCAGAAAATAAGTACTTTTCTCCTGCAATTTTATCATTTCTTATAGTCTATTTCCTCTACATACTTCATCAGGATTTTCAATTAGCCATATGTTTAATCTTTTTTCTCTGCAGTTTATATAAAATACTTTCTCCTTTGTTATTTTCATATTTTTGTACTTTAGATACACTCTGAAAAAGTTCCTTTTCATCTTCCAGGGTTTTAAAAGGGAAATGCTATATTTTCCATTCACTCTTTCCTTTAGGACTTCACACAGAGTACATCAGTTAAAGACACCAGACAGTAGTCACTGATTGATAGATTTTGTTTAACAAACTTTGTTTTAGAATAGTTTTATATTTACAGAAAAAGTGTGAAGACAGCACAGAAGATTCCCATATAACCCACCTCCAATGTCTCCTATTATTAACATCTTACATTAGTAACGTGCATTTGTCATAATTAATGAACCAGTCAATTATCATTGACCAAAGTCGATACATTACACAGATATCAGTTTTTACCTAATTGTTTTTATATTCTAGTTGTTATCTAAGATAAACATTGTTTTATATAAGGTGGTATGTATTTTAGCTCGCAGATTTCTTGCAAGGTTGATATGAGATAATGAATGTAAAAGCACAACTCTAATGACGGGTACATTGAACAAGAGCTGGCGCCTTCATTGTCTGAGTAGCAGTCAACAAAATGGGACATATGCACTCTAAGGAGTGTACAAAAAAACCTAATATAGGGGAAGGAGACTATATTAGAACTTTAACATTTTTATCACATGTTTTGGAAATTTATTTTTGAGTATTTTATAATTACATAATACATGACTATATCAGTATAAACACAAGTTATAACTAATTAAATACACAGAAAGACAGTTCTTGTACAAACTCTTATACTGATAAGGATGCATAAAAAAAATGGGGAGCTCAATGCCTTAGGAAAAAGATAGCTGGTATCTGAGACAAAAGAACTAGGTTTGTATAACTGTTCAAATAGTTACTAAATTTATGGCTCTGAGAAAGTTTTTTAAATTGTCTAAGTCTCAGTTTTTGGATAGGTTAGCAGGATGCTACAAACTAAAAGAGATAATTAAAAGAGAAAACACAAGTTAAAAAGTGTAACTAAGAGGTAATACCCAACAATTTTATAATTATGCTTAATTTTGGTAATTTAATAAATTGATAGACACTTATGAAGTCAAATGTTAGGGTCATGATCCTCCTGAGTTGCATCTGACATCATTAACTATCCTGAGATGAAATCTCAGCCTCAGAGATCAACAAAGATATCCAAGGTTATACAAAATGATTCAATTACATTAACAGATATTTATTGTTAACAGTAGTAAATTCAAAGATAACTGCCTCATATAATGATAGTAAATTCATCAATATATTGCCAAAAAAAATTTTTATGTCTGGAAGAGGCCTTCTGTTGTTACAAAACATAGAAATTGAACATATTCCATTTTATTTATTGCATACTGAATATTATAATTTGTCCCTGAAATTCATCACATTATATGTTACTTTTTAAATGTTTTGTGAAATTACTCTAAAATTCCTAAAATATTCAAATTTTTAACACGTGGTTATTTGATAGATATAAGAAGGTCATATTTTGCTTAGTATTTTTCTAAACGTTCTCTTGATCCCAGCACACTTCCAAGCACCTAAAATATGAGCTCAAATTACAAAAAATCATTAAAAGGAACTTGAAATTATTATTGATATTCCCATTAGTTACTCTCTGTACTTTTTTATTATAATCACACAGATAGGAGTATCTTTCTGTGGTATCAATACTGAAAAGTCGATCTTATTTATTAATTAAAAATTAATATAATTTTTATTGTTCACGGGTATTTATTGAGTAAACACATTAAAGAATTTTATAAACACATGTAAAAAGAAGTTTAATAAACACGCATGATGATTAATTAATGCACAAATACAGTTTCACTCTCTGAGCTCTATGCTTTGTGTGGTATTAGACATTAAAGTAGCATTTCTTAGGAGCACCTGTTTTAGTTCATGGAATGTTTATTTTGATGTGTTATATGAAATGTTAAGCTTATCAGACAAGGACACTTCTACTTCTGATCAAGACAGAGCAGCAGGGACCAAATTTACCTTCCCATCTGAAATAACTAAAACAAAATGACACAAAAAAAATAGAAAAAATATGAGAAATAATGGTTCTCAAAAAATATTAGAAATCAGGTAACTTAAGACAGTAATCCCTAAGAGATGAGCTACAAGAGAGTTTAACCATAAAATTGCTCTAGCTTATTAATGAAAATAACTTTCAAGGCTGCAACACCAAGAGGGGGAACTGAGGCTAATCTCAGTGGTCTCCCTGAGACAGCACTGGGATTCTGGAGAGGACAAGGCAGCTTGAGTTCACAGGTGAGAGTACCAGAGGGCACAGAGTTTTCTAGCTAGTGTAGGGGAGGAAGACATTTCCTCTTCCCAAATGTGGATTTGTCTGGCCGGAGAACGAATTAAATTCACATGAGACAGAATAGCAAGAGAAAATTAAACAAAGCTTTATGAGGAGCCGTGGCCCGGGGCCTTTCTTCCCGAAGGAAGAAAGGGCACTGAAGAAGTGGGATGCACATAGTGGTTATATACCCCCAAACAGGGTGTTTCACATGTGATTGAAATGTCCCTCCCACAATAGTCACCAGATTGCCCTGTCGACACGGTACTTGATGGACACAGCAGGTAGTGGTCAGCTATCTCGGTGGGTGTAGCAGGAGGCTAGTCTATTGTCTGGAGCTGGGTGGTCACAGGTGAGTGCAGCAATCAGTTCCTAGCCTAAGGAAAGATGCTTAATCCTTAAAGAAATGCCAAAGTTGGGAGGGGGAGGGAAGTCAGCCACAGGAGGTTACCAGAAACAGGGACAATAAAATGCAGATTTAAGTCCTTGCCTTTGGTATTGATTAAGTGTTTCTAGAGAGAAGGTCCTCTCCTTTCTTCTTCCTGGTACAGAGAGGGAGGCAACTTTTACAGATGGAGATTTACCTTACAAATGTAAATGTGTCCTAACAAAGGGCAAGTTCCATTCCTCCTTCCCTGTCCCAGTTTATCAAAAGCAATCAGCCTCAAATAATCCTGATGCTAAAGAGACATATCTTGGGGTGGCCAATTTCAGGTCCCTACACTAGAAAACTACTAGGATCTGTAAGGGGTCCCCTTCAAATATTCAGATGAGTATTGATTAGCAGATGAATGTGTAAAAACTGCCCATGGCTGGGGAAACAACCACCCCAAAGTATTATAAGTAACAACCACCACAACTCTGGCAGGGTCAGGAATGATACCTATTCTTACTAACCAGAGAGGCATTCATGATTTGTGGGGCATTGAGGAGAGTTCTCATTGAGGTTTTGCTTCAGTAGTGGGGATAACTAACACTAGACTAAATGCTTCACTAACTCGTCATGACACAGCATAGAAGCAAAGCTGGAGAAGATAAAGTTCTCTCTAAATAGCTTAACTTCCTCCTGGAACAAGACTGCTATACACATAGGAATAAAAAATTACACACCCAACAAAGCAAAATCACAATTTCTTTCATCTAATTAAAAATTTCCAGACATGAAAAGACATACAACAATATTGCCCATAAAGAGGGGGAAAATGAAACAATTAGACTTGAGTCACAATTGACAAAGATGAGAAAATTAATAGACAAGAATGCTAAAATAATTATGATTCTATTTCATATATTCAAGAAACTAGAGAAATTCTGAATATGTTAAGTAGTAAGATCAAAATAGCTGAAATCCAATAGTTACAGATGAACACTATATCTGAGATGAAAAATACACTGGAAAGGATTAATGGCATGTTAGATACTGCAGAGGAAATATTAGTAAACTTGAAAATGTAACAATAGAAGCTATTCAAAAGGAAACACAAAAAAAGAAAGACTCATGAAAACTTTAAATTGAACTTCAGTGAGTTGTGGGATAGCTTTATTGGCCTCCTATACATTTAATTGGAGTCCCTGAGGAAAAATGGGGGAATTCAGAAAAATATTTGAAGGAATAATGGCTGATAAATTTTAAAATGTGATTAAAGCTGTATACTATAGATGCCAAAGCATGAAACATGATGAAAACTACACCAAACACATCATAATCATATTCCATAAAACCAGCAATAAGAAGAAAAATATTAAAAGTAGCCAGAAGATAAAGACGCATTATAGACAGAAAAATACAAAAGAGGAGTCCTAGTGGTAAAGTTCAGTGTTCTCCACTTTGACAGCTTGGGTCCGGTTCCTGGATATGGACCTACATCACTCTGTTAGTGGCCATGCTGTGCTGGCAGCCCACATACTAAAAAGAATAGAGGAAGATTTGTGTGGATGTTACTCAGGGTGAATCTTCCTCAGAAAATCAAAGACAAAAACAAAAAATCTCAGTTTTCTCACTGAAAAAGATGTAAACAAGAGGTCAGGGGAACAACATCTCTAAGGTACTGAATGAGGAAGCTATTAACTTGAAACCCATTATGCAGCAAAAATATCTTACAAAAACAAAGACAAAATACCGAATCTTTCAGAAATATAAAGACTGAAAGTGTTTATCATCAACTGATTAGCTCTATAAGAAATGAGGAAAGAAGTCCTTCAAACAGGAGGAATATGATACCAGACGACAAACTGGGCGTACACAAGGAAATGAAGATTACTGGACACAATAATCACAGGATTAAATTAAAAGAATTTTTGAAATTATTTGACCTCTTTTAAACATAATTATCTGTATAACCAAAAATAATAACAATATATTGTGGGGTTTATAAAATGTGTGGAATTAAAATGTATGACAATAGTAGCACAAAATTTCATCAAATAGTAGAGGTAGCATACTGTTGAAAAGTTATTAAACCACATGTGAACTGGTATATCATTTGATGGCTGACCATGATAAGTTAAAAGTGTATACACACTCCATAAAGCAACTACTAAAGTAACACAACAGAGAGTTATAGTTAAAAAGTCAACATAGATAATAAAATAGTACTATGAAATAAAAAGCTCAAGTCATCCAAAGAAGGAAGAAAAAATGGAACAAAGAACAGATAGGACCAATAGAAACCAAATAGCAACCATATCAATAACAGATAAAAAAAGTCAACCATATAGAAAATTACATTATATTTAAATTGTCCAGATACTCCAATTAAAGCCAGATTGTCAAATTGGACAAAAAAGAAAGACTGAACTGTATGCTGTCTACAAGAAATCCACTTTAAATATAAAGACACAAATAGTTAAAAGGACAGATAAGTATATGCCATGCAAATATTTATCAAGAGAAATCTGAATTAGCTACATCTCTATCAGATGAAGTAGCTTTTGGAAGAAATATATTATATGGGGTAAACAGAGTCTCTTTAAGTGGTACAACAATTAATTTAGCAAGAGGAAATAACAATCCTAAATGTTTATGAACCTAACAACAGAGCTGTAAATACATAATGCAAAAACTTTTGGAACTCTAAAGAGAAATAGAAAATCCAAAACTAAATTCAGAGATTTCAACTTCCCTGCTGCAATAATTAATAAAATGATAGGCTGAACATAACTATGAATATAGAATTCTTACTTATTATTGACCTAATTGACAGTTAGACGGCACCTCACCCAACCACAGTAAAATATACATTCTAATAAATACTCAGCACACTAGAAATAGAAAGAGACTTCCTCAACCTCATAAAGGACAGTTATGAAAAATATATAGTTAACATCATCTTATTGTTGAAATAAAAGACTGAATGTATTTCCCATAAGTTCAGGAACAAAGCATGGATGTCTGCTGTCACCACTTGTAGTTGACTCAACATTGTAATACCAACTCTAGCCAATGCTATAAGGCAAGAAAAGGAAATGGAAGGAATTCAGATTAGAAAGGATGAAGTAAACCTGTCTTTTTTGGATGACATGATCTTCTATGTAGACAATCTAATGAAATCTACAAAAAAGCTACAAGAATAAGTAGTTGAGCTTAGCAAGATTATAGGACATGAGATCAATATACAAAAATATGCTTCTCTATACTAGCAATGAATAATCAGAAGTTGAATAAAAAAGTAATAAATAGTGCTCACTTTGGCAATCATAACCTAAAATTGGAATGGTACAGAGATTAGCATGGTCCCTGCACAAGAATGACTTGCAAATTTGTGAAGCATCTGCATTTGTAAGGACAAATAGTCTATGATTCCACATACATGAGTGACCTAGAAGAGTCAAAATCATAGAGACAGAAGGTAGAATGATGGTTGCTAGGTGCTGGGGGGAGGAAGAACGGGAAGCTATTGCTTAATGGATACAGATTTTCAATTTGGGAAGATGAAAAATGTTCCGTAGTTAGATGGTGGTGATGGTTGCACAACAATGTGAATGTACTTAGTGCTGCTGAACTGCATGCTTCAAAATGCTTGAAACGATGAATTTTATGGATATACAGTTTATCATGGTAAAAAATAAATAAATAATACCCTTGCACACTAGCATAAGATATATTAAATGCTTTGGGATAAATAGCCAAAGCAATTTTGAAAAGGGGGATTTACACTGATTTCAAGAGTTATCATAAAGCTTGAGTAATCAAGATCTTATGTCAAGATAGATGAATAGATTAAACAAATAGAATAGGGTTCTTAAATAGACTACCACACATATGGCCAATTGATTTTCAACAAAAGTACATGGATAACTCAATGGAGAAAGTATAGTCCTTTTAATTAATAGTGTAAAAAAAATTGGATATCCATGTGCAAAAATATGAATCCATACCTCATACCTCACAAGATACACCTCACAAGGTGTATCCATACCTCACAAGATACACAAAAATTAACTCAAAATGAATCATAGACATAAATGTAAAAACTAAAAGCATAAAATTTTTGGAAGAAAATGTAACATAAAATCTTTATAAGTTAGTTAAGCCAGAGTTTCTCAACCTTCTCAATATTGAGCTGGATAATTCTTTGTTGTGGGGCACTGTCCTGTGCATCATAGGATATTTAGCAGCATTTGTGGCCTCTACTCACCAGATGCCAGTAGTGTCCCTTCTTGACCCGAATGTCTATTTATGTGAATAGATAAACATATTGTGGTATATCTATACAGTGAAATACTATACAGCAATAAACAGGAAGGGACTATTGATATGTACATAAACATGGATGCACCTCCAAACAGTTACGCTGAGTGAAAGAAACCTGATATAAAAGATTATATCCCTTATGATTTCATTTACACAAAATTCTAGAAAATTTTAATTAATCTATTGTGTCAGAAAGAAGATTGATGGTTGCTTAGGGATGTGGGGCCTGGAGGGCTTGGAGGAATAGATTGTAAAGTGGTAGAGGAAACTTTTGGGGATAATGGATAGGTTCATTAAATTGACTATGGCAATGGTTTTATGGGTGTATACATCCAAAATTTTTTCTTTTCACATATTACCTATAATTATCCTCAAGTACCAGGATTCCACAGACTCGCTTTAGAAAATACTTGTCTTGAGCTGTAAGCAATGGAAGTTGTCTGATTGTGGATTGCAGTTATGGGGAATGTAGCCAGGAATATTGAGTGTCAAGCTAGAGAGAATAATACTCTAATCCCACATCAGAGGGGAGATTCTGTGGGAATCCTTAGTTGGGTGCATATTTGGACAATGGTAATAAGTCGATCCAAGTATGTGTCAGCAACAAAGTTAATCACAGGATGACAGATAAGTTCCAGAAGGTTACCATCCAAGAAAGTCACAAGAATTAGAAAGAAATGGTAAAGTGGACAGAAAAACATTGGTGGGACAATAGGTCTAACGATACTTAAGATACTTTTGAAAGGAAAGGGTTCAATTCCAGACTAAACTAGAAGACCCGTGGGTAGTCAGAAAAGGGATTGTATTTGATAGAAGACAAATAAAACTTAGAGCATATGCTGAAAGATTGCTTACTTTTAAGGAGATTTGCATTTATTATACACACTTCTAGAATTTACAACTGTCTGATCAGACAATTTTCCTGGAAATGTATTTAAACCATGGACATGGCTTGATTTATGTATATTCTGATCACTAAAATCAGATGGTACCTTCAGGAGTTAGAACCAATAGCCTTCTATCAAGTTTTGATAAGACACAGCTGAAGTCTTTAAGTTCGTCCAATGTTGAATAAAAAAGATAGATTTCAGACAAAGTTGTATGCATTACCTGACTCTCCTGGACCACCTCTCTTTCTAAACGGGTTTCTGTCCTCAATTGAAATTCTTCCAGGTTAGAGAGATGATGAGACTGACAAATCAAAAATATTAAGGTATTTTCAGGTTTAATTGGCAACATATTGTGATTCTGCCAAATCTGTCTTTAATATTAAACCAAGGGAGTAAATAAGAAAGGGATTTTGAATTAGGTGGAAAAAATCTGGAGTTGGGTAAGTAGAATAAACATACCCTTCTATTTAAATTTCACTAATAAATCCTTGCCTTTTCAAGGTAGGATCAGAGACCCTTTGACTAGGACTTTCTTGTTTACAGGAAAATATCAAAATGTTGATACATTTGTCTTTTTGTTTATTTTTCTCCTAGAGGGATCTTTAGTTGAAAGTGAGATTAACATTGTGCCTTAGGCTGAGTTCCCTAGACTCACACCCTGTGATAAGGAATCCGATACACGTTGTTTGTTAAGAAAATGCTCCCAGGAGAAACCCACATGGGAGTGAGGAAAGCAGACTGTGAAATGGAAGGAAGCCAAAGGTGAGGTTTCAAGGAAAGTCCCCATCTCAGCCTGATTCCTCACGGAGGCTCTGGAGTGGAAATCAAGCCACAGAATTTGTCCCAAGTTCAGTAAAGGAAGTCGGGCTTTCATAATTCCCTACTAGTCGTCATTGGCTAAGAGCTATCCTGGAGGGACATGAATTCCCAGGCACCATTGGCTCTCTGCACTTGTGGTCAAAGCAGCTCTGGTAGCCCAAGGATGTTCCTCCAAAAAGTTCAAGGTGTAGGCTGAAGGAAGCAAAGCACGCAGTAGCTAAGGGCATGGGGATCTGGCCTGAGCACTGACACTGTCAACTATACACCGTTTTGTGAACTACATGGAGTCAGTCAGGATTCAATGGGGAACTAAGGGCATTTCCTGTTAGTACTGTTTTAAAATTAAGTACAAAAAGCATTAATCAGTTTTGTTGCCAAGTAAACACCATCCATTTACAAGTCTTACATCAAGGCTTTATGTTTTTTCTTTGTGTTCCTGAGAAGAATGATAAAAGGAGAAAAATGACAGAAAAATCTATTTTTCCACTTAGAACAAGCAGAGTCTTCTTTAAGAACAGTACGTTATATATAATGCCAAATCTTTACAATTTGTGAATATTTTCCTATTTGTGTACTATATGTAATGATTGAGTTAATAATTTGTTATGTTACAATCAATTTCTACTTTCCTTAAAAATAGCGTAGGTCAGAAGTCCCATAATAGAGAACATTTTGCTATTGGCTATTCATGGAAGGTTTCCCACAAGAAGGATGAAGTTGAGGAAAAATTTTTCTAAAACCCTTAGATTCCTTAAAGCAGTGTTTTTTAGATTATAATCCCTGGATCGTCCACATCAAAATTTCTTAGAGAATTATTGAAACCTCCATGGATCCTATCCTAGAAATTCTGATTCAAATTTTGTAACCATGGGCCCTCTAGGACCAGTTCAACTGACCCCTCTGTATCAACAGAGTAATTAAGAGTGGTCTTTCAGAAACTGAGACCCCTTGTCCAGTTCGGGCTGGCTGAGACTGCCAACCCATTAACTGGGCCTGTGCAAATGCCAATAAGTGATCTTTTTGATGTCAAAGGGTTGAAAACCACACCTTCAGGTCATACTAATACCACTATTTTGTGAACGTGCATCCTATGAAGAGCAATGAATCTTGACAATGCTCGTGCAGATCATCCATTACCTCACTTCTCCTTACCTCCAATCATCTAGTCCCACACTTCAGACTACCCTGCCCTTTGTCCCATAAATTTTACCCCAAGCCCTGGATCAGGGAGACAGATCTGAGAACACATGCCTCCTGTCTCCTTGCAGATCCAACTCACAAATAAAGCTTCTTTTCTTTTCCCAAAGGCTGATGCTGTAATGATTGGCTCTTTATGCACACTGGGTGGTGAGCCCTTGCTCAGTAACAATATCTGATGGTAAGATCCTGAATTGGCCATTTTTAAAAGATACCCAGAAGATCACTCACTGTGCACACACAAGAGTGAGAACCTCTGCTGTAAATGGTAGAGATGTTGTAACTAGGTGTTACTTTAGTTTTAGAAAGGGGAACTCCTAAGAAGAGATTTGCTGAATGTGCAGCTCAGAAATAAAGCTTTAACCTGTTACTTATCTTAAGTTTTGTAGTGGCTGCCTAGATGTTTTCCCCACTTTTAGCACGCTTCTGTTCCAATCTAATTTCCATTTCTGCTGACAGACTACTCTTAAGGCATAACTACAATCATGCTTTACTTTTTCCTCAAATCCTGATCCCCATGCTTAATAAATCCAGGCCAAATGCCTAAACATGGTCTTCAAGGACCTTCAACAATGGCTGCCACATGTATTTTCAGTCTTATCTTTCAATGCATTCCTTGGAATCCATCCTAGTTTATCTGTTCACACCCGCTCATATAGTTTATGCATTTTAAAATCTGACTGTTTGCTTTTTACCTTACCATATCAGTCTTATCATTCCATAGCTACCTCAAGGCCCAGAACCAATGTTATCTTTTGATAGCTAGAAGTGGCTGTTCTAGCCTATGCTCTATTCTTCTAATAAACTTTTAAAGAATTTAACATTATACCAGTCATATGTTCTTTTATGGTCCTATCTTATGGTTATTTGGGTTTACATTTATTTCCCCTGTATATCTTGGTAAGGTCTTCTTCATTAAATTGTGAACCCATTTATTA